>NC_064830.1:3746666-4058055 GCF_024166365.1 Elephas maximus indicus | reverse complement strand
GACACATGTTGTTTTTATTGTTTTGTGCCCTCAAGTCAATTTCTGACTCATAAGAACTCTGTTTGACAGAGTAGAACCACCCCATAGGGTTTCCTAGGCTGTAATCTTTATGGGAACAGATCGCCAGGTCTTTTCTCCCATGGAACTGTTGGTGAGTTCAAAGTGCTGACCTCTCAGGTAGTAGCTGAGTGCTTAACCACCCTGCCACCAGAGCTCCCTATAAAACACATGACAGAGCAATACAGTTTCAAATAAAATAAACCATTCGATTGGTTATATTGCAATTGATATTAGATTCGGGTTGGGCTTGTAACCTCACACACAATTATCAACATATTTAACCCAACAACTTTGACAATATTTGCCAATAACAAGAGGTTTTCATACACAACTTTAAACATACATTGGAATTTTTTAAAAGTATAAATTCTTTAAGTCTGAATTTTAAGTTATCAGTTAACTCTGTGAACTATCTTCACCAAACTAGAGTTAAGCTTAACATTTTGCCAGAGAGACCACGGATTTTGGCCTTCAAGCGACACAGTGGCAGTGGTGACTGTGTCCAAATTAAGTGTGGGATAGGGTAGACAGAAGAGAATTCTTAATTCTATAGTTGAGAATAAAACATATTCAAAGCTTTATCCAATTTTCAAAAAGTATCGTGTTCATTCCTCTATCACTAGTGTCATGGATTGAATTTTGTCCCCCCAAAAATATGTGTCAACTTGGTTAGGCCATGATTCCCAGTATTGTGTGGTTGTCCTCCATTTTGTGATTGTAAATTTATGTTAAAAGGATTAGGGTGGGATTGTAACACCACCCTTACTTAGGCCACCTCCCCCATCCAATGAAGGGATTTTCCCTGGGGTGTGGCCTGCACCACATTTTATCTCTCAAGAGATAAAAGGAAAGAGAAGCAAGCAGAGAGTTGGGGACCTTATACCACCAAGAAAGCAGTGCCAGGAGCAAAGCATGTCCTTTGGACACAGGGTCCCTATGCCTGAGAAGCTCCTCGACTGAGGGAAGGTTGAGGACAAGGACCTCCCTCCAGAGCAGACAGAGAAAAAGCCTTCCCCTGGAGCCGACGCCCTGAATTTGGACTTGTAACTTGCTAGGCTGTGAGAGAATACATTTCTCTTTGTTAAAGCCATCCACTCGTGGTATTTCTGTCATGGCAGCACCAGATGGCTAACAGAACTAGCATCTGACTAGCTCAGGAACATGCAAAATATATTCCATGTATAATTGAAGCATGAGGAACACAAAACTGCTATACTCTATTTCCATTTCTCTTTAAAAACTTATATTCACAAAATCACACACTAACAAATTCATAAATCTTGTCATTTATTGTTTTGTCCTGACATTCAGTTTCTTAAGAAATCTTCAACGTCCCACAACTTGTAAGGTGTAATGGGAACTGTGCCAATAAAAATTCTGAGCTGACTGACACACATGGTGGACGCAGGAGTCTCTGATTCCCCTTCAACCCTGGGGCTCAGTCAAAAATCAAGGTAAGACAATCTTAGAGATTGCTGTCTCTCAGCGATAGCTGTCAACGCCAACCTGGGAAATGACTTCTGGCATTCTCAATGTAGTGTGCTGAGAAAAGCAGAAGGATGCTTACATTGGCAGCGACGATTTCTGAACCTCACTTTGCATAGTCTCGGTGCTTTAGGAAAGAAAAAAAAGTAGAAAACACCACTTTCTTATCTTCCTGATTGTGTGTGTGTGTGTGTGTGTGCATCTGTGCTTAAAAAAAGTATTTAAATTTATTTTTGGTGTTACTCCTCTTTCTTTTCTTTTTTTTATGGCCCATAAAAACGTTATAAGGAATAGGAAAATAATAAACTATGTTTCATAATGTAAGAATAAAGAAAAACAAACAAACAAAAAGTATTTATAGCCAAACCAGTTGCTGTCAAGTTGACTGTAACTCATGGAGACCACACGTGTGTCAGAGTAGAACTGTGCTCCACAGGGTTTTCAAGGGCTCATGTTTCAGAAGCTATAAAGATGGCGTGATGGAGGTGTCTGACCTCCTCTAACTTCATAAGGGAGGAGAATCAAGATCAACAGCCTAAGTCTGATTCCTATGAGGTGGAGGTCAGACATATCTCCTCTTGCCCAGCCCTTTTGAACAATTCTGACACCATCTGTCCCTCCCATGACACTCTCTATTCCTCTTCTGGGTTCAATAATTTGTTGTGATAGACACACAGAACTCACAGACAATACTCATGAATATGGGGTTTATTAGGGAAATAGCCTGTTGCCATCCAGTGGACTTGGACTCACAGCGACCTTATAGGACAGAGTAGAACTGCCCCCATAGGGTTTCCAAGGAGTAGCTGGTGGATTCGAACTGCTGACCTTTTGGTTAGCAGCCGTAGCTCTTAACCACTGGGTCAGATTAAAATTCAGGTTCAGGAACACTAAGGATATAGTTCTTCCAACAGGACAGCCTCTTCTCAGCAGTGCCTGCAGGCACACCTCTCTCTGGCCCTTGGCCTCTGCCCTGCTTGGGCAAGTGTTACAACGCTCTTTTAGCTCTGCTGATAAGTGCCCAGGGCATGACACTCGTCAGTAAGCCCCGGCTGGAAGGCACTTGTCTCTAGCTCTGTGGGCTGGTGAACCTGGCTCCACCAAGGGCCTAGAGGCACTCTCCTCCACCAGCAAGCCTCCTGCCAGAAGGCGCTTGGCTTTCTCTCTCTGTGGATGGGGAAGCCCATGGCACTGTCTCCCGCCAGTCTCCTGAAGTCTCTTATGGTCTCCTGCTGGTCTCCTGAAGTCTCTTATGGTCTCCTGCTGGTCTCCTGAAGTCTCTTATGGTCTCCTGCTGGTCTCCTGAAGTCTCTTATGGTCTCCTGCTGGTCTCCTGAAGTCTCTTATGGTCTCCTGCTGGTCTCCTGAAGTCTCTTATGGTCTCCTGCTGGTCTCCTGAAGTCTCTTATGGTCTCCTGCTGGTCTCCTGAAGTCTCTTATGGTCTCCTGCTGGTCTTCTGGTTCTGCTGCTGCAGTTTCTCTGCCGCTGCTTCTCACCGTGTCTGGGGATACAGCTCTTCCTCTCTGTCTTCTGTGTTACAGATCCTCCTTTTTCTCAGGGTCTCCCTTTAAGCCTAGTGGAATGGCAAAACTGACCAATGCCCATGTCACGGTTCCAGACACCTCATTTGCATAGTCCTACTGAGTCATTTGGTAGGGCTCACAAAGACCCTGTGGCTAGAAGGGTCATATTAAGTAATTCACTGTACCACAGAAGTAGATCTCCAGGGCTTTCTTACAAGCTGCCTGCCAATGGACTCGAACCTCCAATGTTTTATTCAGCAGCCTGGGGTCCACCATTTGTAGCACCCAGGGACCCAATGTAAGAATAACCTATTTAAATTCTTGAGGTGGGGGAAGGATTAGTTCACTAAATTAAAAAAAAAAATCATAATTGATTAGAGTGTTGGGTAACATTTTTTTTTTTTTCCTAGTAGAAGCAATTACAGAAAGTAGTGGTTAAGTGCTACGGCTGCTAACCAAAGGGTCGGCAGTTCGAATCCACCAGGCACTCCTTGGAAACTCTATGGAGCAGGTCTACCCTGTCCTATAGGGTCGCTATGAGTCAGAATCGACTCAACGGCACTGGGTTTTTTTGTTTAGAGGACAAAGATGAAAATAACCGTGCAATATTCAGTATATCTCATACACTAAATAATTATGGGTTTCTTTACTGGAGCAAGATAAAAACGAAACAGATTTTCTAGCCATAGAAAAAAAGGCAATATATGACTATTTTTAAAATAATTGAAAGTTACATATTTTCATCTTTGATTAATAATTGATAAGGAAAGATGAAAAATAGGTTTTAGCTGTAGTTGAGATATTTAGTTTTGATAAAAGGGAAATGTTCTGATTGACTGTTCAGATTGATGGTGTAATGCATGACTTTCCTGAGAGAATATAAATTTCAGAGGAGAAAGGGGCTAAATCAAGGTTTACTGGGTACCTCCAACATGCCAGGCACTTTGCTAATTATTACACACACTTCTACTTATTTAGAATTCATAGAATCCTATAAGATAGGTATTATTGCCTTTACTGTTCAGATCAGAAAACTGATGTTCTCCTGGTGAAACTGGGCATCGACTATAAGACCCTGTAACTAGTACAATGCAGCCTGGGACTCCAACTCTTAACTGTCCAATCCCAAAGAACCTTTTTTCTCTACTCAACAACATTTCCTCTAAGTCGTATACAGATACTAATAATTCTCTTGAGTTGATTTCTTATCAAATATAAAGGAGGAAGATTATATGAAATAACAAAAGGGAATGGCATATAAGAACATGTAATTATGTTTAAATCTTGACTTGAGGGCCTTTTTCATGTACGTTTTACCTTAACTGCTTTGAACTGAGGTATAAGACAAAATTTAAGAAAAAAAAAAAATAAATAACAGTTCCCATCAAGTTGACTCTGACTCACCGAGACCCCATATATGTCAGAGTAGACCTGTGCTCCACAGGGCTTTCAATGGCTGATTTTTCTGAAGTAGGTCCTCAGACCTTCTAAAGTGCTCTGGGTGGACTCCTACCATCAACCTTTGGGTTGCAGCCAAGCAGGTTAACTATTTGCACCACCCAGAGACTCTATAAGGTAAGGATAGAAATAACTACTCCTTAATCATTTCTTTATTATTTCCAAGATTTTGATATATTTTCTTGAAAAATACTAAAAAGCCTATATTAAGGACTTTGCTTACTACTTGCATATCAGGCATGAAGGTTTGTAACACATTTCTATGAGGTGTTAGATTTCAAATAAAGAAATATCAACTTTATGAAGAATAATTATTGACATGCCGAATTCTTTAAGATAGATATATGGTTACAAGAAAACGCAGTTTACATAGATTAAGCACCCATTTGAAAAACCCCTATATTCACTACTGTTTTAGAAGGTTGATTTATAAACCTTTTCTTCTTTAGGTTATCATTTGCAAATTTTGCTATAATGAATCTACAGTACAATATGGTCATTGAAAGTGTGAGTTTTAAAGAAAAATGAGAGCTTAAGTCCTGCCGTAAGAAAGGCTTTTCCTCCTTACAGTAGTGATAATTCTTTATATCATTCCCCCACTGCATCAGGGAATATTTGCTTCAAATAGGCTATGTAATAGCAACTTCAGGGAGCTACCAGTGCCAGTGTTCTTCCTGTCAAGCCGACTTCCTACTCTTAGCCATCCATTCCCCTTCACTTCCTAGGTGTCAGGCATGCCATCGAAGTGCTTATGGCTATCACTAACCCTGAGGCTCAATAAGGAGTGCTGGTGGCACAGTGGTTAAGAGCTCGGCTGCTAACCAAAAGCCTCAATAAAGAGTTATATTGAGTAAAAACATAAAAATGCAATTGATTCTTCCATTCGCATTCATTTTCTATTATTTAAAAAATTTTACCACTAAATTTTTTGTAATATGTGACCATGTATAATTTTTCATAAGGAAAAATTCTTGATTCCTCTCCAACCATAATGAAACCCTCACTAATCCCAGTTCTTCCTTATTTCTTCCTGCTCATCTATGTTCAGGCAGACTTTGACTTATCACGTACTCAAGTTACAATGAACAACTGCACTTACTCCTGCCCTTTTATCATTTGTTTTTTTGGTACGTCTTATCATTAGCAGTACGTTGCGGCAGTGTTTGCATTTACTGATGTCCACTCATAGATGTTCATGTTTATGACTTACTGTTCAAAACACTACCAAATTTATAAAGATACTGATAAGAAAAGGCAATGAAAATGAAAACTAAAAGAAAAAATGAGGTACTGGACTTATGTCAGAACCAATTTATAATAGAATCATCAAAACAGAACCTCGTCGTAAATCGGGGACTACCTGTAATCACACAGGAAAGCATATTTTGTATTTCTGAAAGTAAGCACCCTGTCCTGTAAAACAATATAAATGAAAGGGAGACAAAACATCCTCTAGTGTTCGCATGCAATACAAAAATTATTAGATGAAGAAAAGAAACATTAAGTAAATCACTCTAAAATGGTCAGAAGGGTATACCTAATTTTTTCCTCACTGAACTGATTGAATATTTAACTATATTCATAAGCATTTTGAAATTTAGGAAACAAACACTCAGCGAAAGTTCCTATATAGCAACATAGACCTCCTGGACAGTATGACATAGTCTGATTCTTCAAATAAATTTGAAGACATTCAGCTTCCTTCATTTTTAGAAAATCTGCAACCATATCATATATTTCTTCCAGGAAGATGTTACTACTAATGAAAAATAATTGTCTTTTATTTACTGTTCCTGTTTGCAAAGGTGGTGTATTAGGCTTAGTAAAAAGGAATTATAGCTAATTTCCTGGATCTGTGCTTTCTAATATATCATAAACATTGTAGGTTTGGGAAGAGCTTTTTTCCATTTAAGGTTTGTATCTGAGATAAGAGGTGCTACTCCAGGGTAGAGACAGAAAGTTTGAACTAATTTGTAGCAATCTATACCTAATTCATCCTTTTTTTTTAGCACAGATTTACTCAGAGTTCAGTTCCAGAATTCTGGTTGGCATTGCTCTTACGCATCATTAGCTAACTGGTTGCAGCAGGACCACCTGAGATCCCGTGACTTAATGACCTTCCAAGTTAGATATTTAACAACGTTATCAAGAATTTGAAGAACAAATGCACACACAACTGTACACTTGCATGGGATATAACTTTCTAAAACTTCTGTGAAATTATTCAAGGGACCACATTAAATGAGGTCATATTGCAGTATATACTAAGAAGATTTCACTTTTTTTTTTTATAACTTTTATTAAACTTCAAGTGAACGTTTACAAATCCAATCAGTCTGTCACATATAAGTTTACATACATCTCACTCCCTACTCCCACTTACTCTCCCCCTCTTGAGTCAGCCCTTTCAGTCTCTCCTTTCTTGACAATTTTGCCTGCTTCCCTCTCTCTCTATCCTCCCATCCCCCCTCCAGACAAGAGTTGCCAACACAATCTCAAGTGTCCACCTGATATAATTAGCTCACTCTTCATCAGCGTCTCTCTCCCACCCGCTAACCAGTCCCTTTCATGTCTGATGAGTTGTCTTCGGGGATGGTTCCTGTCCTGTGTCAACAGAAGGTCTGGGGAGCATGGCCGCCGGGATTCCTCCAGTCTCAGTCAGACCATTAAGTTTGGTCTTTTTATGAGAATTTGGGGTCTGCATCCCACTGATCTCCTGCTCCCTCAGGGGTCCTCTGCTGTGCTCCCTGTCAGGGCAGTCATCGATTGTGGCCGGGCATCAAATAGTTCTTCTGGTCTCAGGATGATGTAGGTCTCTGGTTCATGTGGCCCTTTCTGTCTCTTGGGCTCTTAGTTGTCGTGTGGCCTTGGTGTTCTTCATTCTTCTTTGATCCAGGTGGGTTGAGACCAATTGCTGCATCTTAGATGGCCGCTTGTTAGCATTTAAGACCCCAGACACCACATTTCAAAGTGGGATGCAGAATGATTTCATAATAGATTTTGCCAATTGACTTAGAAGTCCCCGCAAACCATGTTCCCCAGACCCCCGCACTTGCTCCGCTGACCTTTGAAGCATTCATTTTATCCCAGAAACTTCTTTGCTTTTGGTCCAGTCCAATTGAGCTGACCTTCCATGTATTGAGTGTTGTCTTTCCCTTCACCTAAAGCAGTTCTTATCTACTGATTAATCAATAAAAAACCCTCTCCCACCCTCCCTCCCTCCCCCCCTCGTAACCACAAAAGTATATGTTCTTCTCAGGTTTACTATTTTTCAAGATCTTATAATAGTGGTCTTATACAATATTTGTCCTTTTGCCTCTGACTAATTTCGCTCAGCATAATGCCTTCCAGGTTCCTCCATGTTATGAAATGTTTCAGAGATTCGTCACTGTTCTTTATCGATGCATAGTATTCCATTGTGTGAATATACCACAATTTATTTACCCATTCATCCGTTGATGGACACCTTGGTTGCTTCCAACTTCTTGCTATTGTAAACAGAGCTGCAATAAACATGGGTGTGCATATATCTGTTTGTATGAAGGCTCTTGTATCTCTAGGGTATATTCCCAGGAGTGGGATTTCTGGGTTGTATGGTAGTTCTATTTCTAACTGTTTAAGATAACACCAGATAGATTTCCAAAGTGGTTGTACCATTTTACATTCCCACCAGCAGTGTATGAGAGTTCCAATCTCTCCACAGCCTCTCCAACATTTATTATTTTGTGTTTTTTGGATTAATGCCAGCCTTGCTGGTGTGAGATGGAATCTCATCGTAGTTTTAATTTGCATTTCTCTAATGGCTAATGATCGAGAGCATTTTCTCATGTATCTGTTGGCTGCCTGAATATCTTCTTTAGTGAAATGTGTGTTCACATCCTTTGCCCACTTCTTGATTGGGTTGTTTGTCTTTTTGTGGTTGAGTTTTGACAGAATCATGTAGATTTTAGAGATCAGGCGCTGGTCTGAGATGTCATAGCTGAAAATTCTTTCCCAGTCTGTAGGTGGTCTTTTTACTCTTTTGGTGAAGTCTTTAGATGAGCATAGGTGTTTGATTTTTAGGAGCTCCCAGTTATCGGGTTTCTCTTCATCATTTTTGGTAATGTTTTGTATTCTGTTTATACCTTGTATTAGGGCTCCTAGGGTTGTCCCAATTTTTTCTTCCATGATCTTTATCGTTTTAGGCTTTATGTTTAGGTCTTTGATCCACTTGGAGTTAGTTTTTGTGCATGGTGTGAGGTATGGGTCCTGTTTCATTTTTTTGCAAATGGATATCCAGTTATGCCAGCACCATTTGTTAAAAAGGCTATCTTTTCCCCAGTTAATTGACCCTGGTCCTTTGTCAAATATCAGCTGCTCATATGTGGATGGATCTATGTCTGGGTTCTCAATTCTGTTCCATTGGTCTATGTGTCTGTTGTTGTATCAATACCAGGCTGTTTTGACTACTGTGGCTGTATAATAGGTTCTGAAGTCAGGTAAGGTGAGGCCTCCCACTTTCTTCTTCTTTTTCAGTAGTGCTTTGCTTATCCGGGGCTTCTTTCCCTTCCATATGAAATTGGTGATTTGTTTCTCTATCCCCTTAAAATATGACATTGGAATTTGGATCGGAAGTGCGTTAAATGTATAGATGGCTTTTGGTAGAATAGACATTTTTACTATGTTAAGTCTTCCTATCCATGAGCAGGGTATGTTTTTCCACTTAAGTATGTCCTTTTGAATTTCTTGTAGTAGAGCTTTGTAGTTTTCTTTGTATAGGTCTTTTACATCTTTGGTAAGATTTATTCCTAAGTATCTTATCTTCTTGGGGGCTACTGTGAATGGTATTGATTTGGTTATTTCCTCTTCGGTGTTCTTTTTGTTGATGTAGAGGAATCCAAGTGATTTTTGTATGTTTATTTTATAACCTGAGACTCTGCCAAACTCTTCTATTAGTTTCAGTAGTTTTCTGGAGGATTCCTTAGGGTTTTCTGTGTATACAATCATGTCATCTGCAAATAGTGATAACTTTACTTCTTCCTTGCCAATCCGGATACCTTTTATTTCTTTGTCTAGCCTAATTGCCCTGGCTAAGACTTCCAACACGATGTTGAATAAGAGCGGTGATAAAGGGCATCCTTGTCTGGTTCCCGTTCTCAAGGGAAATGCTTTCAGGTTCTCTCCATTTAGAGTGATATTGGCTGTTGGCTTTGCATAGATGCCCTTTATTATGTTGAGGAATTTTCCTTCAATTCCTATTTTGGTAAGAGTTTTTATCATGAATGGGTGTTGGACTTTGTCAAATGCCTTTTCTGCATTAATTGATAAGATCATGTGGTTTTTGTCTTTTGTTTTATTTATGTGATGGATTACATTAATGGTTTTTCTGATATTAAACCAGCCTTGCATGCCTGGTATAAATCCCACTTGATCAGGGTGAATTATTTTTTTGATGTGTTGTTGGATTCTATTGGCCAGAATTTTGTTGAGGATTTTTGCATCAATGTCCATGAGGGATATAGGTCTATAATTTTCTTTTTTTGTAATGTCTTTACCTGGTTTTGGTATCAGGGAGATGGTGGCTTCATAGAATGAGTTGGGTAGTATCCCGTCATTTTCTATGCTTTGGAATACCTTTAGTAGTAGTGGTGTTAACTCTTCTCTGAAAGTTTGGTAGAACTCTGCACTGAAGCCGTCCGGGCCAGGGCTTTTTTTTGTTGGGAGTTTTTTGATTACCGTTTCAATCTCTTTTTTTGTTATGGGTCTATTTAGTTGTTCTACTTCTGAATGTGTTAGTTTATGTAGGTAGTGTTTTTCCAGGAATTCATCCATTTCTTCTAGGTTTGCAAATTTGTTAGAGTACAATTTTTCATAATAATCTGAAATGATTCTTTTAATTTCATTTGGTTCTGTTGTGATGTGGTCCTTCTCATTTCTTATTCGGGTTATTTGTTTCCTTTCCTGTATTTCTTTAGTCAGTCTAGCCAATGGTTTATCAATTTTGTTAATTTTTTCAGAGAACCAGCTTTTGGCTTTGTTAATTCTTTCGATTGTTTTTCTGTTCTCTAATTCATTTAGTTCAGCTCTAATTTTTATTATTTGTTTTCTTCTGGTGCCTGATGGATTCTTTTGTTGCTCACTTTCTATTTGTTCAAGTTGTAGGGACAGTTCTCTGATTTTGGCTCTTTCTTCTTTTTGTATGTGTGCATTTATTGATATAAATTGGCCTCTGAGCACTGCTTTTGCTGTGTCCCAGAGGTTTTGATAGGAAGTATTTTCATTCTCGTTGCTTTCTATGAATTTCCTTATTCCCTCCTTGATGTCTTGTATAACCCAGTCTTTTTTCAGGAGGGTATTGTTCAGTTTCCAAGTATTTGATTTCTTTTCCCTAGTTTTTCTGTTCTTGATCTCTAGTTTTATTGCCTTGTGGTCTGAGAAGATGCTTTGTAATATTTCGATGTTTTGGACTCTGCAAAGGTTTGTTTTATGACCTAATATGTGGTCTATTCTAGAGAATGCTCCATGTGCACTAGAAAAAAAAGTATATTTTGCAGCAGTTGGGTGGAGAGTTCTGTATAAGTCAATGAGGTCAAGTTGGTTGATTGTTGTAATTAGATCTTCCGTGTCTCTGTTGAGCTTCTTACTGGATGTCCTGTCCTTCTCCGAAAGTGGTGTGTTGAAGTCTCCTACTATAATTGTGGAGGTATCTATCTCGCTTTTCAATTCTGTTAAAATTTGATTTATGTATCTTGCAGCCCTGTCATTGGGTGCGTAAATATTTAATATGGTTATGTCTTCCTGATCAATTGTCCCTTTTATCATTATATAGTGTCCTTCTTTATCCTTTGTGGTGGATTTAAGTCTAAAGTCTATTTTGTCAGAAATTAATATTGCTACTCCTCTTCTTTTTTGCTTGTTGTTTGCTTGATATACTTTTTTCCATCCTTTGAGTTTTAGTTTGTTTGTGTCTCTAAGTCTAAGGTGTGTCTCTTGTAGGCAGCATATAGATGGATCGTGTTTCTTTATCCAGTCTGTGACTCTCCGTCTCTTTATTGGTGCATTTAGTCCATTTACATTCAGGGTAATTATAGATAAATAAGTTTTTAGTGCTGTCATTTTGATGCCTTTTTATGTGTGTTGTTGACAATTTCATTTTTCCACATACTTTTTTGTGCTGAGGCGTTTTTCTTAGTAAATTGTGAGATCCTCATTTTCATAGTGCTTGACTTTATGTTAGTTGAGTCGTTACGTTTTTCTTGGTTTTTATCTTGAGTTATAGAGTTGTTATACCTTTTTGTGGTTACCTTATTATTTACCCCTATTTTTCTAAGTAAAAACCTAACTTGTATTGTTCTATATCGCCTTGTATCACTCTCCATATGGCAGTTCAATGCCTCCTGTGTTTAGTCCCTCTTTTTGATTATTGTGATCTTTTACCTATTGACTTCCATGATTCCCTGTTATGTGTATTTTTATTTATTTATTTTTAATTAATCTTAATTTGTTTGTTTTTGTGATTTCCCTATTTGAGTTGATATCAGGACGTTCTGTTTTGTGACCTTGTGTTGTGCTGGTATCTGATATTATTGGTTCTCTGACCAAACAATATCCTTTAGTATTTCTTGTAGCTTTGGTTTGGTTTTTGCAAATTCTCTAAACTTGTGTTTGTCTGTAAATATTTTAATTTCGCCTTCATATTTCAGAGAGAGTTTTGCTGGATATATGATCCTTGGCTGGCAGTTTTTCTCCTTCAGTGTTCTGTATATGTCGTCCCATTCCCTTCGTGCCTGCACGGTTTCTGCTGAGTAGTCAGAACATATTCTTATTGATTCTCCCTTGAAGGAAACCTTTCTTTTCTCCCTGGCTGCTTTTAAAATTTTCACTTTATCTTTGGTTTTGGTGAGTTTGATGATAATATGTCTTGGTGTTTTTCTTTTTGGATCAATCTTAAATGGGGTTCGATGAGCATCTTGGATAGATATCCTTTCGTCTTTCATGATGTCAGGGAAGTTTTCTGTCAGGAGTTCTTCAACTATTTTCTCTGTGTTTTCTGTCCCCCCTCCCTGTTCTGGGACTCCAATCACCCGCAGGTTATCCTTCTTGATAGAGTCCCACATAATTCTTAGGGTTTCTTCATTTTTTTTTAATTCTTTTATCTGATTTTTTTTTCAGCTATGTTGGTGTTGATTTCCTGGTCCTCCAGATGTCCCAGTCTGCATTCTAACTGCTCGAGTCTGCTCCTCTGACTTCCTAGTGTGTTGTCTAATTCTGTTATTTTATTGTTAATCTTTTGGATTTCTACATGTTGTCTCTCTATGGATTCTTGCAACTTATTAATTTTTCCAGTATGTTCTTGAATAATCTTTTTGAGTTCTTCAACAGTTTTATCAGTGTGTTCCTTGGCTTTTTCTACAGTTATCCTAATTTCATTTGTGATATCATTAAGCATTCTGTAAATTAGTTTTTTATATTCCGTATCTGATAATTCCAAGATTGTATCTTCATTTGGGAAAGGTTTTGATTCTTTTGTTTGGGGGGTTGGAGAAGCTGTCACGGTCTGCTTCTTTAAGTGGTTTGATATGGATTGTTGTCTCCGAGCCATCACTGGGAAACTAGTTTTTCCAGAAAATCCGCTGCGTCCAGTCCAAATCCCTGCGGGACGGTTCCCCAGCTCGGATGCTGCTCTTTCTGCTCCAAGACCAGTCACTGCCTCCCGGGGACTTCTCCTACCGGCTGCGTCCCACGCCGCCCGTGGAACCGGCTGGTTCCCCTCCCGGGGTTAGTTCAGGAGGGTGGAGCAGGTCTCTGTGTTTGTGCCGTACGTGACTGGTACGCTGGCTCCAGGCTCTGGAAACAATCGCTGCTTCCCGGTATTAGTTCGTTCTCCGTCTCTAAATCTGTGTTTGTTGTTCAGGGTTCGTAGATTGTTATGTATGTGATCGATTCACTTGTTTTTCCGTGTCTTTGTTGTAAGAGGGATCCGAGGTAGCGTCTGCCTAGTCCGCCATCTTGGCTCCGCCCCCCCACCTTTTTTTTAAATGAAGCAGCTCTTTTTGTTAACTTCAAAACTTTTAAGATTTATTCCATTATTTTCTAAAGTTTCTCATGCCATCTTCATGATCCTGCCATGTTTGAAATTATGCCTTTTCTGCTTTAGTGATATGCACGTAAATTCCACATACACAATCAGGTCTCTTAGCTCTGAAATAAAACAAAACAAAGCAATACAGAACAACAGAAAGCCAGTACACAGGCAGGTTGCAGGTGATTCAGTGATTTCTAATCTACCCAACACCGGAATTGCAGCATTTGTCAATTATATATTCCCCTTCATCACATATATTTGAATTAGTAACTTTTATAAAACTAAGTAATTTTAGGTAAAGAAGGAAGGCAACAAAAGACAAAATTAAAAATGAAGAGTTTAAATACATTCATAGCATTTTCTGCTGTGCAACAGAAATGCAAAGGACCTAGCACCATGTCTGACATACTGAAAATGATAACTGCATTATAGACGTTGATTTCATTATAGACGTTGATTTTTTTACTTGGAGTAAGTTAGAGGGAAATGGGATACACACACACACACACACACAAAAAGAAAGAGACAAGAAAGCTTTGGATAACTAAAAGCCTACTACTTTGAGTCAATTCACTTTTCCACTCAGCAAGACTGTATTACATGTCAAATCTACGAATGTCTTACAAGCTGTAGATGAAATTCTTCCTACCTAACTGATTCCTGGATTATTATCTACTTAAAGCTATGAATTGCACTGTCACATACATATTCTAAATGTACTTCTATGAATAAAACTTCAAGGGTTGGAAATCTTCCTTGAAATGCAACCAATGAAGTAAATTGAAATAATAAAGTATAGGAAAGTTTCTAGCGCAAGCAAAAGGGACTGGAATTAATTTTATATAATATACATATTATATGTCTGCATGTAAAACATACATATAGGGTCACTATGAGTCGGAATCGACTCGACGGCAGTGGGTGGTGGGTTGGGCATGTAAATCATTACCCAAAACCAAACCCAGTGCTGTTGAATCAATCCCGACTCATAGCAACCGCATATGACAAAGTAGAACTTCCCCCATAAGATTTCCGAGGCTGTAAATCTTTACGGAAGCAGACCGTGACATCTTTCACCTGCAGAGTGGCTTGTGGGATCCAACCAACTTTCTGGTTAGCATCCGAGTGCTTTAACCACCAAGCCACCAGGGATCCTTTATATATAGCATAAAAATAAACCCATTGCCGTTGAGTCGATTATGACTCAGAGAGTAGAACTATCCCATAGGGTTTCCAAGGCGTGGCTGGTGGATTTGTACTGCTGACTTTTTGGTTAGCAGCCAAGCTCAATCACTATGCCACCAGGGCTCCATATGACAGTCTCTCTCTCTATATATATAAAATGGCATTTGGAATATATTAGGTGTTTAAAAAATGTTAAATTATATTGAATAGAAAGACTTAAGAAGGGATATACAGATAGTTCTGACACACCTAAGACACCAAAGGCACCATTTTGCTGTACCTATGTAGATAATATAATATTATAAAATAATATATTTTTATATAAAATATAAAATTTTTATATAAAATAATAATATTAAAAATATAATATATTGTATGTTTTTTTATATTACATATGTGTAGATAAACTAGACTAAAATTTATAAACATCCATTTTTCATCATTCTTTCAGGTTTGTAAATTTTTGCCACGCAGTGTGGAGGGAAGTTTGATTCGACTCTGTTTTATCTTTTCCTAATTCTTTGCAGCTGCGAGAAGGTGATACCAGCAGCGTCACCTCCCATTGACACTCAAGTCTTTACTGTTTCTTAGTGGTACGTGTGTCTCATGTTTTCCTGTGGGAGATGAGTGTGAACCTGAATGAGTACTAGTGATTATTTTAGTTATGTTTAACATAATGTTTAATAAATATTTACTATATAAAAAAGGGTTGTGACGTAAATACAAAAAAGTCTCAATTCCCAGAGACTTGAGGTGTCATTTAGGAACGTCAGCTTTCCGTACTGTAGACTCATATGAAGATATCACCTAAATCTATTTTCCATGACCTCTGGCTTTTCACGTCAAACTCTCTTCTAACAAAGCGTCAGGATGATAATATATGCTATAATATCAACTTGTTAATTTTCAAGCAGACCAGCTCTCCCACATAGTCAGGAGACCAGCAGGAGCTGTTGAACAAGAAGCCATATATACATCTAGGTGCCATATTGCAATCTCCCCACCTCTCTCAAACACAACATAATCAGGAGCCTATATTGCAATCTCCCCACCTCTCTCAAACACAACATAATCAGGAGCCTACCTTCTGGGTAGAATGAGAAAAAGGAACTTAGGTGGCCTTAGGTGGAAAAAGAGTGCAAAAAGGACTGTAAGTCCCATCGTTTGTTCAATAAGCATTGACCTCTAACATATTTGTCTACTATACAAGATGTCGAAGGAGCCTTGGTAGCACAAAGGATTAAGTGCTTGGCTGATAACTGAAAGGTCGGCAGTTCAAGTCCACTCAGCAGCTCCATCAGAGACAGACTTGGTGATCAGCTCCCATAAAGATTACAGCCAAGAAGACCCTATAGGGCAGGTCTACTTTGTTATATAGGCTCACTATGCGTCAGAACAGACTTGATGGCAGCTAACAACATGCAAGGTGTGGAATAAATGAGACATTTTGGTGAAACTTTGCATTTACTAATTATATCAGTTAGTCAGAGGCCTCATCCCTAGTAGATATGGAAGTACACTGATCCTTGTCCCCCGTCCCCAACTTTCCTATAATTTATGACAACCATTTCTCTTCAGTTGTAGATTTTTTAGTGATTATACTGGTATATTAGCTATAATAATTCAAGATGCATTAGTACATTACTATACTGAGATACTGGTACGCTAAATATAATAATTAAAGACAAGGTTTGCCTAATCTCTTTTGGTGGAAAAACCTTGTATGTTATCTCTCATTTAAAAGTTGATTTTTCTAATATCTTGCTCTTCAGTAAGTTATTTATGTCTAAAGTCTAATGCTAGGGGTACTTGCTTTGCTTAACGTAAAAACTACATGAAGACGTTCAATGTTTTTCCAATTAAAAGTACAATATTGAATTAATTCTTAACATGCATGGTACCCTAATGAATGTAAAGATGTTAATCTGTATAAATTATCTAAAATCTCTTAGCAGTGTAAGAACTAAAACATTCTTAATGCACTTATATGAAGAAAACCTCATGCATTGAAAATTTTCCTTGAAATGCAACTAATGAGTTAAACTGAAATAATAAAGAGTAGAAAAGTTTATATCACATGCAAATGAAACTGGAACGATACCCTAACCCTAACTCTAAGTACAGACAGAGTTTTGTCCAAGAGCTTTTGCACACACTCACAGACTATTAAAATATTTATTTTTAATTTAAACTGTAAAGTTTTATACAACAGACTTGGTTCAAATTGCTGTTTACTTATGCCTAACAGTTTTGTGGGAAACCCTGGTGGCATACTGGTTAAGTGCTACAGCTGTTAACCAAAAGGTGAGCAGTTCGAATCCACCAGATGCTCCTTGGAAATCCTATGGGGCAGCTCTACTCTGTCCTATAGGGTGGCTATGAGTTGAAATCGACTTGACCGCAATGGGTTTGGTTTTGGTTTGGGAACAGTTTTGTGAGGGTATAAACTGTAAATAAACTATATATAAAAAAACCTCCTTGAAAAAAGAGCAAAGAACAAGTATAAGGCATTAGAGAAATAAAATACTGTGAAAATAGAGGGTATTAAAGAAAAGAATATCAGTTTTCTATAAATAAGGCACACTTGATTCTTTGCTGCATTTCCCATCTAGGAATTTCAGTAGTCACAAAAGCGCACCCCGGGAAAATGGCACTTGCTCTCTTTAATAATTTTACATATTATAAAACGACAATCAGTGCAAACACCATGGGAAACTTCCTTTAAGTAAAGTGTTACACAAATACCTGAAGCTATACCCTACTTTATTGTCAAGTATAAAAAACAAAAACAAAAACAACAAACCCAGTGCCGTCGAGTCGGTTCCGACTCATAGCGACCCTACAGAACAGAGTAGAAGCTTGAAAAATATGTTTTCACACTTCGTTCCTAAGAGAGCCTGTAAACCATACATGCTAGAGCAACAATAGTTCTGCAAATTTTACTCCTAAACACCAATGAACTTATTTCAACGGATATAACTAATTTTGATATTCCATGGAAATAACAACCTATTTGTCCAAATTGTGATATTATATGTACATACATGTGTACAGACATTCTTTTTAATGTTTATTTAATTATATTCACGTGATTTTAAACTGTATAATACACACATTATCTACAGTTATAAACTGTATAACATCAACACACACATTTAACGAGCCTAGGCTATTTAGTCTGAACACGTCACTGATGGAATTGAATTGGTGAAACTGAACTGCTGGGCTAACAGGCTTGTTCAAAATCACTTTGTTGAGACTTAAACCCAGTACCCTTGAATCTAAAAGCAGTGTTCTCTGCTTAGTCAAGACTGTTTCCCTGTATGTATATTTAAGTGAACTTTTATAAGTATGTTTTTTAATTTAGAACGACTGAGAAAGGTCACTTACAGCGAACTCCTTTTAACCTGAGGACACTTTTACAAAGCTTGAAATAACAGACTGATGTGTCGTGTGGGATTTCCAAATCATTACACTTTGACAGGGTAAAATTATATTTTCCTCCCTTAATTCATTAATGACCAATATTATGTCCACATCAACATTTACGGATGTTTTCTGATCTCCCCTCCAGCGTCAGCTTTACGCTTCTATTTATAAAATAATTCGCCTCAAGAATGACAGACTGTAATGGCACTGAAGCAGATGGCAATAAAGGCCGAAGTCTAAAGGTATCCCAAATGCCTATTAAATATATATTTTAGGAAGTCTGTTTCCAATTCTTTAAAGAGAAGGACACATTTGATGTCATTAAAAGCAAAAGTGAAACTGAATTTTCATTAAATGGAATGGACTCTCAAAGGTCTCTTGGGCATCCACAGATCTAATCCTCTGTTGTAAAATACAGAGGGAAAGTTTTCTGGGTTTTATTTTTTAACGTTTTTAAAGATGAGCATGCTTGGAGTCTTTATCCTGGGGACTGTGTCCTTATGAAGAATTCTGCTCTCCGTCATAGACTTTAAAATCTAAAAACTGGCCTGGAGTTATTTCATTTCATTGAAGAAGGCAGAAAAAAACTTACTACGACATGGTCAACTTTAGTTTTTAAAGCAGAAAAACAGTATCTGTAAAACAACATAAGAAATGGCACAAGTCGTTGATCTGATGTATTTAGCTATTATCCATAAATAGTTGTTTTGGGTCATTCTACTGAATATAAAATCAATGTCAAATCTAAGGCAGCATCTCACAGTCTTTCTGAATGAGTACTAAGATTTATTAAAGGAAAACAGGGATGGTAAATGCTTCCAATATGATTTTTTGGGCAAAGATTTAATTCTTTCCCCCACAAATAGGAGTTTATTCTCTCTGGAGAGGCCAGCAGTGCTAATCTCCTGAAAACTCAGCCTGGGGGGCTTAGGTGGAATGTTCCCCAAATAAGCAATGATTTCCCATATTACATACATTGTACTACCACTCATGTTATACTATCAACACATTTTTACAGTGGAAAATAAGTCTTTTTGACATAAATGTTCATGGAAAACAATTCACATATACAGAAAATACACCCATCAACAGTACATCTTTTTTATGGAAAGTGGGTAGGTACACTCACATAAGCCCACAGCAAGGTTTTTACAGATCAATTCATTAAAAATATTAAATTTAGAACATTATTTTCAGACTGCTTTAGGACTTGGTTTTAAATTTCACCTGAGAAATATACGAGGAAATCCTGACAATATTTCCTTTTAATTACTTAAGATCAACACTGCTTTTATGACAATTTTAAGCACCTTAAATTATTCAGAGCACAAAATCTATTTTCTCATGGAGGGAGATAGTCAACTTTTCCTTTTATGAATTCTTCATAACGACACAGTCCCACAGAATAGACTCCAAGCATGCTCGTCTTTAAAAACATTAAAAAAAAAAAAAAGAGGAAACTTTCCCCTTGTATTTTACAACAGAGAATTAGATTTAGGAAGTTCAAAGAGACCTTTGAGTGTTCCATTCAATTTAAGGAAAATTCAGTTTCAGCTAAACATCAATAGGCAAAAAAAATGAATATCTATTCAAACTTTACACCTTAAAAAATGAAAACAAAATGCATCAGAGACTTAAATGTAAAACATAAAATTACGAAGCTTTTGAAAAAAAAGTAGGAACACATCTTCATGATCTCAGACTAGGCAAAGGGTTTTTAGACTTGATGTAGAAGCCTGATCCATAAAAGGAAAAGTTGATAAATTTAAAGCTTTTGCTCTTTGAAAGACCCTGTTGAAGGATGAAAAGACAAGCTACAGACAGGTAAAAATATTTGCCAACTATATGTCTGACGAAGGACAAGTACATAGAGTACACAAAGAAATATTAAAACTCAACACTAACAATGACAATCTAATTAGAAAATAGACAAAATAAATGGACAGATATTTCACCAAAAAAGGATATATAGATAGCAAATATGTACATGAAAAGAGGTTTAACATGACTAACCATAGGGAAATGCAAATTAATGCCACCATAGGATATCATTGCACATCCATCAGAATGGCTAAAATAAAAACACACTGACGACACCAAATGTTGTTGAGAATGTGGAAAGACTTGATCACTCATACACTGCTGGCAGGAAGGTAAAAGGATACAGACCCTGCGGAAAATAGGGTGGCAGTCTCTTACAAAATTAAGTATGCAACTGCCATATGACCTAGCAATAGTTTTTTTTTTTTCCCCCAGAGAAATTAAAATTTGTGATTACACAAAAACATACATATGAAAGTTTATAGTAACTTCATTTGTAACAGCAAAAACAAACTGGAAACCACCTAGATGCACTTCAGTGAGTAAATGGTTAAAATATGATATATCCAAATCGTGGAATATGCCTCAGGGGGGAGAAAAAAAAAAAAGTAGGACCTCCAAAAAAAGACCCAACTACCAACTGTTGATAAATGCAACAACTGTAATGAATCTCCAGGGAGTTATGGGGAGTGAAGAAGCTAATCCCCACAAATGACATACCACATGATTCTATTTATTTATATACAATTATTCTTGGAATGACAAGATTATTGAAATAGGAAAGAGATCAGTCGTTTACTGTCAGGGGTGAAGGATGAGGTAAGGGGAGGTGGGGCTTGTTACAACAGGGCAGCAGGCACCAATGCTCACACCCTGGCTATTACACTGGACTCTAGTTTTTCAAGATATTAATTACCATGGGGGGAAACTGGGTGAAGGCTACACGGCCTCTGTACGCATTACGTCTAACAATGCCACGTGATGCTACAATGTCTCAAAATTAAACTTTAATTAAACATTATTCATTGAACAGAAGAGGACCTTAATGGAAAAAATTGCACTGATGACATTTTATCTCATAGAAAATAATATACTGAACATATTATTACAAATTAAATCATCTCCACATAGGGGCAACTTCATAGAAAATAATATACTGAATATATTACAAATTAAATCATCTCCACATAGGGGCAACTACCTAAGGAGTATCCGGCGATGGATGTGTATTGAGAAAATGCTGTTATTACATAAATAGATTGAGCAGACTGCTATGCGGATGATTATCCAGACACGATGGAGTCAGAGAATTCAAAAAGAGTTTTCAGAATAACAGGAAAATTACCCACACGTTACTGGGAAGTAGCCTAGGGCATTGAAAAAAGCGTGGCTTCTGAAGTAACAAAGCTGGACTTGAATCCAGCTCTCCTACTTCATTAGTCAAGCCACCTTCAAACAGATTTAAAGCTAGGTCTCCGGAATGCCAAAGTCCGTTCTGTTATTCACTAATCTCTACTTCCTAAAATATTACTGTACAGTTAGCTATGACTCTGACCATACAGTAATACCTAGTTTGTGACAGTTAAGTTATGCTATATTAGAAAGGGGGTGTTTTGTGTATCATTTAATTTATAGTTGTGATAATAAGGCCAAAGTGGAGGTGATAATTTCAACCCTAAATCTGCATATCAGTTTTTTGTTTGTTGTTTGTTTGTTTTAATTATTAGAGTAACCGGGGGTTGGAGGCAGAAGTAATGAGAGATTGAAGAAAGGTGTAGCTCAGGTGAAAAAATGTAACAATTTTCCCTTTCTTTTCTTATTTTTTCTTTTTGGAACCATGAAGGATAAAATTAAATAATTATTAAAAGCTAAAAAAACTAACACTCAAAGATGTTGGGCTGAGCTATGCTAGCGAGTTATCTAAGGGAGAAGAACTGATGCTGTATCTGGGCAGCAACCACGCCCTGGCTGTGTCACGCGTATAGTGCTTCAAGGCAAGGACTCGGGCCTTGGACTCTCCGTTGTGTGCTGTGCTTGGGCAAGTGAGCTAAATTTCATTAGCGCTGCGGCCTAATTCCTGAATATGCTGGCCCTATTTGTATTTTAGAGGCAAGTTAAATTAGGAGGCTTTATTTAGACATCGAGGTTAAGCCAGCACTCCAATTTAGACGTGTGTCAGAACTCTGCAGTTAGATAGCAAACTTTATACAACTATTAATAAAAACAATACTTTGATTCCCATTCTTCTATTGTCTCATTTGCATATAGTCCCTTGGAGACTCTGTGGGGGTGTTGTGGTGATTGTCACAGCAAGAGAAATTCATAAGTATCTGACTTTAATACCATATAACTATCCTTAATAAATAAATCACCTTCACTCTAAGGTATAATTCACCTTCAATAATAAAGATGTTTTCATGGCAAAGCAAGTGAAGCAAAACCTTAAACATTATTAGCTGAAACATCTAGAAATACAAAAACTGTACAACAGCACTTTCTTGGGAATTCAGATTTTAGTCCAGATCTATATAACAATTTTGAAAGAAATGAATAAAAGATATAATTGAATTTTAAAAGCAATAAGAATATGTTAAATAAATGCATAAGACTAGAAGTTTAAGGGCCAAAAAATGCTAAAATACTTGGTAGGAATATACGAATAAAAAAGATAAATGGAAGATGAGTTGTCTTTAAAATGGAGAATTCTATATTTTTGTGATTGATTATCTGGCCAATAGACAAGACAAAGGCCATTGAGAGATTTGTGTGTTATTCTCAGAAATGTTTTCGTACCACAATGATGAAAGTTTGCAAAAGCCTTGTACACTGAGGTGAAACTTTACTGATTAATCACAAAGACTAGCCTACCGTTCAGTCTCATGTGTGCTTTTATCAGCTTACGATGCTCTGAAAATGAGGAGCTCAACAATTGAAGGTTTTCCTACCTCGACAAGTAGGCAAAGAGCTACTCCACTGCCCGTTGCTCCGACACTGGGCTCGAGATGCACCCTGTAGCAAATAGCCAGTGTTGCAAGTGAAGTTCACAACATCATTCAGGTTGAACTCACTGCCATTCGTGAACCCATGGGCAGGGTTTCCAGGGTGACCGCATGTAATGGCTGTAGAAGAATATAAAGTCGGAATTATTGTCAGGTAATAAAAGACGAGTCATCAACAACTTGGAATTACTTATCAATCAATATGCAGATGACGTGAAATGTATGGATTAAAGGGTCTTGAGCTAATCAGGTATTTTACAGATTTATTTATATTTGGAAAGGAAAATTGGGAAGTAGAACCATGGGGCTAAACCCACAAAGCTCTATGATTGTGGAAAATAAGCAACACCTGGTAAATCCCCTTTTTATCATAAAAATTATTATTTTTTATTCAATTCATGACTGAATACCTAATAAGTTTAAAAATGAAGCAGAGAGAAAGACAGAAATACTAAAATTCTTTTATTAATCATGAGGTTTGAATAGTTTCTCCTTGGTACAAACCAGCTGAAATTGTGAAACTCTCATTTAGAAACCATTATAGGAATTTGGTTGATACTTTAAATTGTATATGTATAGATTATCCAGACACCCATAGTGACCCCACCTGACAGGGGAGAATGGATCCATAGGGTTTCCTAGGCTGTGATCTTTGCAGGAGCTGATCACCAGGTCTTCCTTCTGTGGAGACACTGGGTGGGTTGGCACCACCAATCTTTTGGTTAGCAACTGAGCACTAAACCACGTGTGCCACTAAGGCTCCTTCATGCCAATATTAAATATAATTAAATTAGCAAAAATATGAGCACTCAAACAGTATTTTTGTTGACAATTCCTCTCGTACGGTCCTTAGAAATATAATGAACTGTTAGTATGTCATGCCTACACCAATGGCCATAGACAGCACAGAGAAATACTTCACTGGGCGTTTCAAAGGAAACACACTGTTGTCATAAAACTGGCTTTCTGTCCTCATTTATCTCAGCAACATTTTTTCTTCTAAGTAAGGCTTCCATTTGTGAACTTCACGCACTTACCACAGTGCTATAACACACAATACCTGGCACTATCCTATCATTACATCAATATTTCCTTTGCTTAAATCACAGGAAAATAAAGGATATATATATCAGAAAAAAGTTTTTAAAATGAATTTTGCAATAAAGATGGGGTACAATCTTTTCTAAATATGCTATTCAGTATCTTTAAAGAGTTTAATCAGTACCTGACACTTTATCTCTTTCTTTTAAAGGAATAACTGCTTAAAAAACTCTTATATTCTTGCTAAAACAAAAGGCACAAATACAAAACAACTCAGACGATTGAGACAGCGTGGTGTTTTTTTTTGGAATCTGCAAGTTAACCGGCATGCTCTGACTCAGCATCTTTACCCTCCTTAATTAGCTTTTGTTCCCACCTAGTTTATCTGGTGTAAAATCAGGGAAAAGGAATGTCATGACCTCACTCGTCCTGGGATCCATTTGAAAGGAATTAATGAGCAAATTTAATGTGGGCAGAGGTCTGGAAGAAGGGTTGGTAGGAAACAGACTGTGAGGCAAATGACAAAAAGGAGGGAGTGTGTATTAATGGTTCATATTCTCTTTATTTGGACAGTTGAGAGTGCTCTATTCTATTCTGATTTCACGACAGATGAAAATGTAAGGAAAGGAAACATCCGATGAACTGTGTACTTACGGACACAAACAGGAGTTTGTCCAGACCATTTGTGGTCTTGCAGGCATATCCTAACTGAAGTCCCAACAAGCCGGAAGCCAGGATTGCACTGATAAACCACTGTGTCCCTGTAACTGAAGCCATCTCCACTGATATGGCCGTTCACAACCGGATCCGGAGAACCGCAGTGGCCAGCTAAAGGCATAAGTAAAACCAATAAAAATGCTGGAGGATTTATCTTTTATAAAGTACCACATTCATAATTTGTTTGAATTTATTGTTAAGTGAATAACAGCATTGAATACATAGCTCATTGTAATTGCTCCCAATTTATATTTTTTAATTTTAAATAGTTTTTTTTTAAACTAGTATTCTTCTTGATAATTGTTAGAAAAATCAGTACTATTTCTAATACCAAATTGTTCTAACAGAAGAAAAGAATGATAAGAATTTCTAGCCTAAGAGACTGTCTGAATAGTGGGATTATTAATACACTTGAGAAATTCCAAGTGGAAGGGCAGAATTCATAATATAAATTCAGTTTCAAACATTTAAATTTGACTTACGCATGGACCAATGTCTAAGTGAAAATGTCCTCCAGTTAATTTTAAATACAAGTCTAGAGGTCAAGGGAGAGATGATGTACTAAAGATAGAGAAGATTTAATAGTAACAAGATTATAGGTGGTAGTTGAAAATGCGAGCAGCCGGGCTGTCCAGGGTAAATGAGAAGAGGCCCGAAGGGAAAATCAGGACGAGCATTAATATTAAGGGAAGGTAAAATGTACCAATATGGTGGAGTCTGAAATGTAAGAAGATAATTTGCAAACACAGCACTGAAGAAATTTAAATAACAGAGAGCTTCCAAAGGAGAAGGAATTTAAAAGGAATTTTGATTTCTTCAGGTTGAGGGATGGAGTAGTAAGGTGGTATGGGGTCAGAAGAAAACTTGGAACTGTGAGAGCCATTTTTTCTCTTTCAGTCTCTGACACTTTCTTCGGCTCATCTTTCCTTCTTTCATTTCCTTTTCCTCCTCTTTCTCTTCCTCCCTCCCTTCTTTTCTCTATCCATTCTGAATGAATTTAAATTAATATTTAAAAAATCCATTGCCATGGAGTCCGACTCATAGTGACCCTATAAGACACAGTAGAACTGCCCCATAGGGATTCCAAGGACTGTCTGGTGGATTTTAACTGCCAACCTTTTTGGTTAGCAGCTGTAGCTCTTAACCACTATGCCACCAGAGTTTCCCTACTATGCCACCAGGGTTTTTCTTTAATCTATAAATTGTTTAAGAGAATACTTGAGACTCTTTATGTTCTTGGTTTTTGAACCCAGCGTATTATCTGCAGGGTCACATTGCAGAGGAGAGAGGGGAAAAAACAGAATCAGTGGCTAAGTATCCTTGAACAATATCTCTGCCCCAACTTTTGTATGGCATCAGATCAAAAAAGCCAAGCTAGATTTGGCTGATTTCATTGTCACGGAAGTTTTCCAATTAGCCAGATTAATTAAGTCAATTCTGGTGAAAGGCCAAACCACCTTCAGCATACTCACACTTGATATAAAAATAGAACTTGGATGCTATTGAATGTTCTCAATGAAGAAAGAGCCTCTGGAGCCATAATTGTTATCCTAGGACATTGAGAATGGTACTCTGAAGACTTCTTTTTGCTAAATGCTGCCCTGGGCACAATGTGGTCTGTTATGTAGGGAGATGGAGCCATTATCCTGCTCTGAGCAACAAGGATTAATGAAGAACCAAAGGAGCCATGGGCTTGGCACAAGAGATTCCACCATTTGAGGTGATAGAAAAAATATATAATTTTTAGATATGCTATTATATCACACCAAAATAACACAATCAAATATGCAAATATATCGGGGGGGTCATCTAACTTCTGGTTGTTATTTGCATTACTTCTGATGCCTATCCCCACTCCAAGAGCAGGGAATTTGGGACCCAAGGCACTGTGAGGCTTATGAGGAGTGCACTTCTCCACATAACACCCATATGTGATCTGTTCAGGTTTCATTCTTGATCTGGAAAAACATGACTGGCAGACTTGTTTATGAACTTTAATATGTAATTTTTCTTAACTGAGTTTTTAGTAAGAGCACATGGTTTGTAGTTGCGCTATCTTTTAAAAGCCTGGAGAAGAGATACTCTTAACGGTCAAAGTGGGACCTGTATACTTTAGAAATCAGATGAAAAGTCAACAGTCATGTATGAAGAGCTAAGGTTGACAGCCATGTTAGGAAATAAAGATTTCTAGCAGCAATTCTTCCGTGACATATGGTCATTTCAGTTCTCTAAGGAATTGGCCCTAAACACTTAAAGAAAATGAAGACTGTTTTTCAAAAACACTTCATTTTAGCTCAGGTCCTGAAGGTAACAAGAATCAACAGGATCATCTGGTATTTTAGCTTCCAAATTTGAATAAACACAACTTCCTGATGTGACACAGATAGAAGGCAATCTAGTTTTCATGTGTATCACTTTCCAGCATTCAGCTGAGTTCCTTTTTTTTTAAGTAATATTTTATTATATTTTCTGTGGAAGTATACACAGCAAAACAGGTTCCAGGTCAACAATTTCTACACGTATTGTTCACTGACACTGGCTACATTTTTGCATTGCATTGACATTCCCATTATTTCTGTTCTAGTTGCTCTGTTCCCATCTCACAGCCCCCCAACCTCCTTATCTACGCTTTTAGACCTTATCTACCTTTGTTGACCATCTGGTCTCCTAGAGATTTTTTTTTTTTTTAAAGAGCGCAGTACTCAAGGGTTATATCATTACTTTATGAGCTAATCTGTGATTTAACTAAAAGGTGACCTGAGGAGACAGTTTTGGTTTAAGCATTAAAGAATATCTCAGGGTAATAGCTCAAGGATTCTTTCTGTCACAGTAGGTTCATTAGCTCTGTATTTTCTAAAAATCAGAAGTTCTGTTCCACATTTTTCTCACTTTTTTTCAGGATCCATTCCTACGAAGGAACTGAAAACACCATGGCTCGGGGGGGCACACTTCAGTCCTCAAAGTGACACCTTTGCTCTTGAACACTTTCAAGAGGTCTTTTGCAGCAGATTTTCCCAATACAATGCATCATTTAATTTTTTTGACTGCTGCTTCCATGGGCATTGATTGCGGATTCAAGTAAAATGGAATTCTTGACAACTTCAATATTTTCTCCATTTATCCTGATGCTGCTTATTGGTCCAGTTGTGAGAATTTTTGATTTCTTTATGTTGAAGTGTAATCCACACTGATGGCTGTGGTCTTTGATCTTCATCAGTAAGTGCTTTGAGTCCTCTTCACTTTCAGCAAGCAAAAGTGTAAAAAATAGAAGGATAGTATATTACGAAAAGAGTTATAAAGTGGTGTATGTACAGAGTGTGATGTGAAGCATTAGGAGGCACGTGCAACCAATGTCAGAGACTGGAAATACCTACTGATGGAGGTAACATTTAAGACCTAAAGGATGAGCATTCTTTAGACAGGCATTGTGATAGGAAGGCACTCTCATCACAGAAAAAAATATTATTTACTTTTAATGTCTCTGTTAAAATACAGAGACTATAGAGTTATATGACCAAATTATACATTTACTAGAGAGGTAGCCATTTTTTTCAATCCTTTTCAGTTTGCTACATTGTACATATCATGTTCTACTTTGTGAATCTTCCAGTACTTAGAAATATTTAATTGTGACAATTCCACTGAGTAGAAACAGTAGCAAGGAAGACTAGGAAAATCTATTAACTGCAAAATTAAAAATTGACATGATCAGAGCCTTGAATTAAAAAAACAAACAAAATCCAATTAAACTAAAATAATGTTAATTATCCAATAGATCCTACACCATGACCCCAAACCCCAAAGTTTTTGTTTAACCACTCAGCTTCAGCTTAAACAAGGATCACTAATATGTACAGATAATGCCACATCAAATAAACATAATCACACATATGAAATCAAGAAACTTGGAGTACTTAAGAAGTTCCAGTCAAAAATTGTTCTCCTTTGGTGTGAAATGAAAATCCTGAAGTTAAAAGCAAGTAACTTATTGTACCCTTATATCAATCTTACCTACGAATTTATTAGTCTGCTACTAATCTGAACCTGATAAGACTAACAAGCAAATAGTTAAAGAATCAAGAAAGAATTCTATGAAATATTAACTTAATGTGAATTTTAATCCCTCAATCTCTCTATTAAACAATGCAGGAAGCATCAAAAGAAGATGGAAGGAAACCACAGAGTCATAACAAAAAGAATTAGTTGATATTCAACCATTTCAAGAGGTAGCATATTATCAGAAACCGATGGTACTGAAGGAGGAAGTCCAAGCTGCTCTGAAGGGACTGGCAAAAAACAAAGCTCCAGAAATTGACGGAATATCAGTTGAGATGTTTCAACAAATGGATGCGGTGCTGGAGGTGCTCATTTGTCTATGCCAAGAAATATGGAAGACAGATCCCTGGCCAACTGACTGGAAGAGATCCATATTTGTGCCTATTCCCAAGAAAGGTGATGCAACCAAATGTGGAAATTATAGAACAATATCATTAATATCACACGCAAGCAAAATTTTGCTGAAGATCATTCAAAAAGGGCTGCAGCAGTATATGGACAGGGAACTGCCAGGAATTCAGGTTGTTTTCAGAAGAGGACGTGGAACCAGGGATATCATTGCTGATATCAGATGGATCCTGGCTGAAAGCAGAGAATACCAGAAGGATGTTTACCTGTGTTTTATTGACTACGCAGAGGCATTCGACTGTGTGGATCATAACAAATTATGGATAACATTGCAAAGAATGGGAATTTCAGAACATTTAATTGTGCTCATGAGGAACTTATACATAGGTCAAGAGGCAGTTGTTCAGAAAGAACAAGGGGATATTGATTGGTTTAAAGTCAGGAAAGTTGTGGATCAGGGTTGTATCCTTTCACCATACCTATTCAGTCTGTATGCTGAGCAAATAATCTGAGAAGCTGGACTACATGAAGAAGAACGGGGCACCAGGATTGGAGGAAGACTTATTAACAACTTGCATATGCAGATGACACAATCTTGCTTGTTGAAAGTGAAGAGGACTTGAAGCACTTAGTAATGAAGATCAGAGACCACAGCCTTCAGTATGGATTACACCTCAACATAAAGAAAACAAAAATCCTCACAACTGGTCCAATAAGCAACATCATGATAAACACAGAAAAGATTGAAGTTGTCAAGGATTTCATTTTACTTGGATCCACAATCAACAGCCATGGAAGCTGCAGTCAAGAAATCAAAAGACACATTGCATTGGGTAAATCTGCTGCAAAGGACCTCTTAAAGGTGTTAAAAAAACAAAGATGTCACCTTGAAGACTAAGGTGTGCCTGACCCAAGCCATCATATTTTCAATGGCATCATATGCATGTGAAAGCTGGACAATGAATAAGGAAGACCGAAGAAGAATTGACGTCTTTGAATTGTGGTGTTGGAAGAGAATATTGAATATACCATGGACTGCCGAAAGAACAAATAAATCTGTCTTGGAAGAAGTGCAACCAGAATGCTCCATAGAGGCAAGGATGGCGAGACTGCGTCTTACATACTTTGGACATGTTGTTAGGAGGGATCAGTCTCTGGAGAAGGACATCATGTTTGGCAAAGTACAGGGTCAGTGGAGAAGAGGAAGGCCCTCAATGAGGTGGATTGACACAGTGGCTGCAACAACGAGCTCAAGCATAACAACAATTGTAAGGATGGCGCAGGACCAGGCAGAGTTTTGTTCTGTTGTGCATTGGGTCGCTATGAGTCAGAATGGACTCGGCAGCACCTAACAACATCTCTCTCTAAATATATATATTTATCTTACTTATTGCTAAGTTTCTTTTAATTCAAGGCAGAATTAACAATTCTAATACTTCTATTTTTTAGACCTTTAAATTTTAATACTCCATTCTCTCCATGTTGGGGCTAGGTATTACTGTGGAATGGGTAATTCACCAACTGCTTAAAATCGTTGTTGAGAGAATGAGTCGCAGATTCAAGAATTCAACGTCAAGGTGGACAGTTTCTAGTTCTGCTCAGCTGCTTCTCTTTATTTTACACACCACGTGATTAAAATATCATCCAAGATGCCGGACCAAGACTAACTGAAGAGCAGAATAGGTGTACCAGGAGATTCCATGACAATGGACCTTTTCTATGAACCGCAGTAGAATGGAGGGCTCACAGGAATGTGTATTTTTATTTGCAAAGTGATTCTTTTGCACCTTAAGCTTTGAAAACTGCTGTCCTATAAGTTTATTCTATTCTATATAAAACAAAAGCTTTACTATTGTTTCATTTATAAACTGTTACTATATTTTGGTTGAAATACCCCCAAATAGGTTATAATTAAAAGAAAAGAGAATTTCTTTTTAACAATCTTTCTCTAAAATTGGGTTAGGAGAAAATAAAATCCACCAAATTAAACCAAAGCAAAGGGGTTAGCAGACAGGTGGATAGAAGGCCGGATTGACTTTTGTAGCAACAGAAGCTGAGTTACAGGCACGCCATAAGAAAACACAGAGAAGAAAGACATCAGAAGGAGATGGTGCCCCCGTTCCTTCATTGGTCAAGGTTTTCCTGCAAACCGCTTTTATGAGAACTCAGGACAGAAAACGGCCATGTTCCCTCTCAGGGCTCAGTGTAGTCTGAAGGTAGTCGGGGAAATTAAACCACCACAGCATGGTCAACCCTCAGAGACACCAGGAAAGTCCAGCACTTTATGTAATTTAAGGAGTTGAGCACAAGATAGCTGGGATCACAGCACGCCCAGCTCTCAAAGCAGTTGCTCCTGGAAGGTTTCTGTCTAAATTCTACTGCACAGATGTTTTTAGTATCAGTGTGTAACAGTTTTGAGGGAATAAGAGGCTTTCTGCTTGTTTGTCTCTGGTAGAACCAATATTCCGAGAACTAGTTTTTGAAGAAACTGGTTTCTCCCAGTTCTTCAGCTCTTATCCCTGGTAAAGAATTCTACCCATATTTTCTAGCATGTGGTTATATGAAGTTATATTTCAAAGATATAATTCTATAGATAGACCATCAAGTCAATTTTGATTCACGATGACCCCGTGTGTGTCAGAATAGAACTCTGCTCCATAGGGTTTTCAATGGCTGATTTTTAAGAAGTAAATCACTTGGCATTTCTTCCAAGGTGTCCCTGGGTAGACTCAAACCGTTAACAACCTTTAGATTCACAGATGAGCACTTTAACCCTCTGTACCACCTAGTGACTCCTATAGATAGATTTTGAAAATGTTTAGATGACCTTTCATATTGTTTTGCACTATTTGTTTTTGATACTACTATGAGTCGTGCAGCCTGTGAAACCTAAAAAAACCACCCTGCACTTTAGAAGTATCTTCCCTGACTGACTGACATAGGGTGTCTTGGACACTAAAAAAAGACCTCAGATGTCAATTAGTGGATTTACCTTAAAAACACAACAAAACAGAAATTGAACATATCTGACGCAGATAAAGTAGGTTAAAGTCTCCTATAATTAGGTAAAAAAAACTCGTAAAATTTTAGAAATGAGTTATATATTTGGAAATCTAATAATGTTCCACTTTTTATTATTCCATAGAAATCCACTCTACATTGGAAATGTCAGACTCAAAAATGTCCCCTGTTATAGGTCTTCCCTGCACCACACAAACCTGTAGCCATGAACACTTTGGTGTATTGTTGTTGTTGCTGGGTGCTGTCGAGTTGGTTCTGAATCATAGTGACCCTATGTACAACAAGCATGAACACTGCCCGGTCCTGTGCCATCCTCACAACTGTTGCTATGCTTGAGTCCATTGTTGCAGCCACTGTGTCAATCCATCTCATTGAGGGTCTTCCTCTTTTTTGCTGACCCTTTACTTTACCAAGAGTGATGTCCTTCTCCAGGGACTGGTCCCTCCATGAAAACCTGTCCAAAGTATGTGAGATGTAGTCTCTCCATCCTTGCTTCTAAGGAGCATTCTGGCTGTACTTCTTCCAAGACAGAGTTGTTCATTCTTTTGGCAGTCCAAGGTATATTCAATATTCTTTGCCAAAACCACAATTCAAAGGCATCAATTCTTAAGTCTTCCTTATTCATTGTCCAGCTTCCCCATGCATATGAGGCGATTGAAAACTCCATGGCTTAGGTCAGGCACACCTCAGTCCTCAAGGTGACATCTTTGCTTTTCAATACTTTAAAGAGGTCTTTTTCAGCCAATTTGCCCAATGGTGTGTAATCAGTGCCATTAAAAGGAATTGTATAACTGGATCTCATGCCTGTTACAAGGTCACAGGAGCATACACACACACAAGTTGTCCTCCTTACAGTTGCTTATTTTAAGGTCACCTTTTCCTTGTGCCAGTTTGCATCAATACAAATAGTAAATATTGTTCTGGGGATTAGAAATGAATATATTTTTAGAAAATCTATAAACAAAATATTCAACCTTAGTATTTGCTTTGTGAGTCGTGGTACTTTTTGCTGAAAATAAAATAAGAAGCATAATAAACATCCAGTACCTGTAAGAGAATTAGAAATGCAATGTGCTTTACTCAGTCCATTCTTCATAACAACAGTGTCTTTAAGTTAAAGTCAGGGTTATTTGGGCAGTGAATTCCAAAGCTAATTTGTAAATTCTACTTGAGTATCAACAAATGGTCATAAAATGTCAGATGGATGAAATCCATTTACATGTAGGGCAAAATATTATTAGCATTAAACATGAATGTGTGTATTGGACTCTACAGATCTGTATACATTAAAAGAACATATTTGAATACTGACAAATGTGTTTTTTTTTTTTTTAATCCAAGTGCAATTTCCAGGGATAATACTGAGCAACTTTGTTTATGCTAGAAGAAAAAAAAAAAAAAAAAAGAATATGGTATTGCAGAAAGCATAAGAAATCCTTTCAGGTATGTGAAAATAGGAGGTGTGATGAGCTAGAAAACACTTTGCAATGATAGTAAGGATGTGAAAATAGAGCCCAATTCCTTTACCACAAAATATATTTTTATCAACTCTGTGTTTACCATACTCCACTCAATGGTTCCACTACCTTAAGCCACGTTATGTTAAGAAAATTTCAGGCCAGTGGTACAAAGGATTAAGCACTCAACCACTGTCTGTAAAGTCAGCGATTTGACCCCCCCTCCCAGGCTCCTTGGAAGACAGGCCTGGCAAACTGCTTCCAAAAGACCAGAGCCTTGAGAACTCTGAACAGCAGTTCTACTCTACGTACACGGGGAGGCCGGGAGTCGGAGGCAACTCGATGGCAACCGACAACCACCACCAGGATTTGAATAGTCTCTGAGGCTTTTAGAAATCTCACACCTCTCCCTTTTTTATGCAGATCCCCAAATATATCATTAGGTTTGTACCTCCAGGCCTTTGTATATACTGCCCCCTTTGCCTGGCCCTGGAGCCCTGGTGGCTCAGTGGTTAAGCGTTCAGCTACTAAACAAAAGGTCAGCAGTTCAAATTCATCACCTGCTTCTTGGAAACCCTATGGGGGCAGCTCTACTCTGTCCTGTAGGGTCGATATGATTCGAAATCACCTTGACAGCAACGGGTTTGGTTTTGGTTCTTTTGCCTGAAATTACCCTCCCAGTGTTGTCTGCCTGTAAAACATCCCTCGTAATTAAGGTAAAATTTATCCTGTGTGTGTAGCCTTCAACAAACCCCAATGGAATTACTACCCATTTATATGAGGCACAAATATTTCTCTTATTTTAGATTTTTCCTAGGAGTACCTGTTTTAGGTATTATACATTTATAATATACACACTTTTATTTCAGTTTTTTTTTTTTTTAATTCAGTAGATAGCATTATACTTTTTCTTACATTTTTATCTCCACTACTAGAGCATGAATCCTCAGTGCAGAGCCATGGTCCGTACACCAGGATTTTAGCCCTGCATCTGACCAACAGGAGGTGCCCAGAATAGATGACTTCTTGTCCATGGTCACTGTTGACATATTAGTCTAGGCACTTGTCATCATGTGACTACAAAGAGTACTCCAAAAGGGCGTGATTTGTGTTCAGGCAAACCAGGCTCCCCGCGGCACCAACAGTGCCCCCTCTGCACTTTTCTGCCTTTGCGCATGTTGCCACTGTTTCTGGGTTTCTTGGTTCCTGGAATGACTTTATCGCATTTGTTCCAGTTGTAATTCCACCTATTCATCGAAGGTGTCTCCTCCATATTGCTTCCTCTTTCACTCTCTCAGCTCCCTCCCTCCCCTGATTTCTAAAGCAATTCCTTTGGACCTCTCCGGAGCTAATCACGGATTCCCAACATTTTTATTAAAGGTACTCTATTTTTATTTCTTCCTTAGAGTGTAAATCCCTTAATGGAAACAACACGTCCTATTAATCTTCACATCCTATATAACATTTGTTGAAGGACTAAATGAACGCCATAACATAATATTCAGGAATTTAGAAAGAAGCACTTGTTGCTGAGGGAAATTTTGCTACAGTTATCTCCTAGCAATTGACAATACATACATAGAATAGAAGGTTAGCAAGGGTATTTCCCAAGACTTTACCTTCCCTGACTAACACAGCCTATGTTTCACGCTGACAGCTGTACGGCAAGAACAAGGGGAAGGAGTGTAAATCACCTACTCTACTGCGATCTTTTTGCTGTAATGTAATTATTATCATAACAAATCTGTTGTTTTATTAAATTTTTTAATTCTTCATAAAACACAAAATATTTGAATACTTTCCAATCGTATTCTTTAAAGAATTCTTTAGGAACTATGAAAAAATATGATCTTCTAACAATATTATTCTGACCCTTGTCATAGAGGTATTTTAGCCATATGAATGTCACGCAAACCTATTGCCATCAAGTCAATTCCAACTCGTAGTGACCTTATAGGACAGAGTAGAACTGCCCCATAAGATTTCTAAGGCTGTAATCTTTCTGGAAGCAGACTGCCACATCTTTCTCCTGTGGAGCAGGTGGTGGGTTCCAACTGCTGACCTTTCATTTAGCAACTGAGCTCTTAACCACTGTGCCACTAGGTGTCCCTTTATATGAAAGTCACCATGATATTATATTTATAAAAGAACCTGTCTCTTCCTACGTCATTATGGTGTAGTCAATGCAAATTTATTTCAAATAGTAACAAAAAAACTAATAAAAAAAAAGATAATGTTCTTTACGTGGGAAATGTCTCAATCTATGACTGACATCTTGAATACTGCAGAGTAAAGAGATAACAAGTGGAGAAATGATATGGGATTATGTGTTGGAAAAGTCTAAATGATATAAATGATTACTGTAGGTTTCTACAACAGGGGAACCTGGATAACAAATGTACAAAGGCTAGCTTATGTGCTCTCTGCTGGGTTCAATGCAAACTACCACAGGGAAGAGCAACGGAAGAAAATAATTAAAGGAGCGTGGGAATCATAAAACTTCCCTGGTGGATTATAAGGTGCCTGATGGAGTAGATATGGGTCAGGGTTTTCAGTGCTTAACTCTCCATCCTAGCGGGATTTGGAGTATTACAAAGTACAAACAGTAAATTAGAACAAGTCCTGTGTAATTTACAAAACCCTGAGAGACCCCAGCCATAATGCGGGCATTGATTAAGCTTGGGCTAAACTTTTATAAAAATTTACTCTGATGCACAAATGCATTGCTTTGCTCAAATTTTATCTGTAACGATGTTTACACACAGGTTAGTGTGGTTTTTCCTACTCCACTCTTTCTTAAAGGTTCTGGTTTAGAATTCCAGTCTAGGGAACTTAAACACAACATATGTTCAGTTTTTTAATGTTAGGAAAAGAAAAATAATCCTTCATATCTTTAAATACACTTCTCCCACAGTCAGCCTTCTCAAGACTCACACTGGGGGTGAAACTGGGGTCCATGCATGTGCTTGGCCGTTTCTGCTGCAACGATCACCAAGGAATTCGCCATATTTTCCCTTGTTGGAAAGCAATGGAAACAAGCCGAAGACTCAAGCTAAAAAAGCTATCCATGTTGCACATGAAGTAGAAGAAAAGCCTCAGAGAAAAGTACTTTTTCCTAGCAACCCTAAAAACAAACAATATACCCTACTCACAACTTGGAAAATAGTTTCAGTTTTAAAAAGTCACAAATCTGAGTTTGGAAATATACACCACCAATGGCATCATCAACCACGGTCTTGTCCTTGGCAGATGCAATTAATCTTAATTTCAATTCTAATTATTTTTGGTATTCACCCTCCCCCCCTCCCCCTCACTGAACCCTGATTAAGACTTGTACTTCTTTTCAGTGCAGGTCTTCATGATGACTCTACCCATCAATGAGGGCTGGCACTTAAATGGAAAACAACTTACCACAATTGGTTATTCTTTCATCTAATAGCATTTTAAATATTTCAAAATAGTATTAATTACTTTCTAAATTCTCTAACAACAATCAAAAGTTTTCCAAACATTCCTGTTACCTGTTTCTTCACAACAGATACATTATCTATCCCTCACTTTAAAAAAACAAAAACCTGTTGCCATCTAGTTGATGCTGAATCACGGAGACCCCAGGTGTTTCAGAGTAGAACTGACCCATAAGGGTTTCAATGGTTGTAATCTTAAGGATGTCTTTCCTGACAGGAAAGACTAATAACCAGAAAAGGAGAGCATGTTTGATAAAGAGGAGGGTCAGCAAAAACGAGGGACAACCTCAATGACATGGATTGACACGGTGGTTGCAACAATGGATGCAGACATACGATTGCGAGGACGGTGCAGGAGCAGGCAATATTTCCTTCTGTTATGCATGTTTCCTTCTGTTATGCAGTAGGTCATCATGAGTTGGAGCAGACACTACAGGAATTAACTACAACAATCTTACTGCGGGAGATTTCCAAGCCTTTCTTCCACTGTTCCTCAATAGCCCACTTAAACTATTTTAAGAACTGAAAACTTCCTTCTGGATATGGTGTACCTGAGCAAGCAGGGAATGAGATGAGTACTATCGATGAAGCTTGGACAACGGGAGCATCACAGCAATGTTGCACAAATATGAATCTGCATTTATCAAAACACCTAAATCCTTTTCATGTGCACTATGATTTCTTATTTTGAATTTTTTAAATCTTGAGTGAAAGTTTACATTAATTCCTATCATTGTCATATGTATTTCGTCATTCCAAATCGAAGAGTTCCCGAATTTCTAATCAAATAGTATTTTCACTCTTGGCAGCTAGTATCAATATTAAGCCATTAGTCATGACACGAAAACAAGTTGTGGGTAGGACCAATGTTAGGGAGAGAAACACAGAACTAGAGAATTCTTTTTTAAGCAGCATCAATCCAATGGTTAATATCACTTGTGCATTGTCTTTAAATCAATTTTTAAAAGACTTAATATACACCCCACATTAAACTTTCTTGATTATAGAAAATCTTGCAAAATATTTTGTGAAAATTCAGCAATATCATATCTAAAATGTATTTCTAAACATTCTGTAATAGCCATATCAAATGAGAAAATGGGTTCAGATTGGAATATTGTTTTCTGAAACCTTACTAGCTCTTCACAAATACACTTCACCAAAGTTATTTACAAAGAATATGTTTTATTGTCTTCTCTATAGATCCTCAAATTTATTAATTCATAGTTTTTGATAGCTAAAATCTCTTCATTTTGTGTGAAAACCTCACACAAGGTATTTGTCCAACTCTAGAGTGCCTCTTTCCCAACGAACTCCCACAAGGAACACTGGCAATGACTCAGCACACCAACAAGCACAAAGCAAACTCTTTCCAAGTCTACTCAGCATGCCTATATGGAATTTTTCTGGGCAGGAGACTCCACTTCATTCAAAACTCTTAAGTTCTCTTTTACAGACTGCTCATCTTTCTTTGGGTGCCAGTTTCTGATATAAAAACATGTTCTACACTTTTTATTGCCATATAATTTTTTCTTGACAGAAACGACAGAAGAAATAGCTGAGTCAGTTTTCTTTGTTTCCATCATCCATTATTTTAATAACAACTCCAAAGAGCAAATTCGGTTTATAATTTAAACAGCATTTTGTGGTCCTTATACTTTTCCTTGTTTCCAACTATTGTAGACTTGCCTTCATGACACTGTCCTTAAAACTGTATTTCATTCCCTTAAATATGTCTTGGGGTATGGGCTTAGTTTGCATATCTTTGTACATATGTTTTTAATCTTGATTTACTTTAGGACATCTGGTAAAATTATCATTATTTCTTTGGATAATTTCCCATTTCTGCCTTGTTGAGGTTGTTTCTGAAAATTCATAGTGTTTATTTTTTTGTTGTTGTTGTTGAGAGATCATCCCTTGTAGAGACACCACCATGGGATCATATTGCTTTTTCATTAAAAAAAAAATATATTTTCAGCAATTGCTTCCATTGTTATTATCAGTCATTTTCTTTATTGGTATCTATGTACACTCATATAGTACAGATAAGTATGAAAGTTGTGCAAAGTCATTTACTTTGGTAGAAGGTAGTGTGGTTTTCAAGAGTTTCATGACCATGGAAACAGATAAAACACTGATTCAAGTGACAAGTTTAGAAACAGAAGACCATAATAGCAAGCTAGCGGCCTGGAAGCAGTACAGAATGAGGGGCAAAATGAGCCATACCAAACAGAGGCATACATACATGCCAAAGCGTCTTTTTTGGCATGTGTTTTGGGGTGGGGAGTAGTCTAGTTACCAGGACTCACTTCACTGTCAGATAACAAACAAATTCCCCATTATTGATCAGAATTACCATGATAATAAAAATGGCTCTCATAGTTAATCTTCCCCTGAGTGATAAAACTGTCAGTAAAATAGCACAAAACTTACTCAGATAAACTAGTAATGTATCCTAATAGTAAGAAGTCTGTGCTCTATAGTCAAACAGCCTAGGTTTCAATGCTCCTTCTGATGATTACTGGTTCTATGATGTTGGGCAGATTCCTCAGTCCTCTAAGCCTTTTTGTTATCTCTAAATAGGAATGATAAGCACTTACCATGAGTTTTAATGAGAATTCAATAAGATAAATCCCCAAAATGCTTTGTACATTATAAGTTAAGGCATCGAATTGTAGTTTGGATTACAGAACTATCCAATATCTACTCTATCAAATATCTCTGCCAGATTTATAACTGAAGCCTCTGTGCACTTCATCTGAGTATTTTACATTCTTCTTTAGCCATGATATTACACCTATTCTCCTGCCTGCTTACTCTTCCATTCATATTCTTCTCTACGTCTCATTTACAACTTTATGAATTCCCATGGACATATACTCTTGATGGCTTACACTATGCAATCTACTCATCAGTGATCTATAATCACAGTGATAACTGAGAAACTATATTTATTAACTTTTAAAATCTTTACACTAAATTTATTACCCATTGGTTTGTAAACATATATGGATATGTGTCATTTATAACCCTTTTCTAAATGTTACCCTTTTTTTTCCCCCTGTGCCTCCTCCAACTTTATTCTTCCTCATATGCTGTGCCCAAATTCCGCAATTATAATCTTTTCTACATGACAATCTTGGCATTTTTATTCCTTCTTATTTTCAGTTTAAATTTCTTCTGATCACATGGACTTATTTTTGAATGGATCATACTCCAAAAGCTTCTAAGACATATTACATCACATCAACACCATGTTTAGGGAACTTTTGCCCAACCAACTATTAATTATGTACGTCACTCTTTGTCCTGAAAGTCCTAACCTTCAGTTGGAAGAACACCACAGAATAGGTAAGGGCTATTTGTGATCCATAAGACACAAGCTGACTCTGTGACTTAACAATTAATGAACTTAATGCACTATATAAACTCCCTGAAGCTTCAACAACTGCTGTAGCTACATCCTACAGTTACTGTCTGGACCAAATAAGATATGGGGTATGTTTTGTAAGGAGTAAAGTAGTAATTCAAAGATATTTGTTCTTACTTTCCATCATTACAATTGTTGTTGTTAGGTGCAGTCGAGTCGGAACCAACTCATAGCAACCCTATGTACAGCAGATTGAACTACTGTCCAGTCCTATGCCACTCTCACAATCATTGCTATGCTTGAACCCATTTGTCTTAGGCTAGGTTCTCTAGAGAAGCAAAACTAGTAAAGCTTATAAATATATATAGAGAGGTTTATATCAAGGAAATAGCTCACGCGATTGTAGAGGCTGGAACGTCCCAAGCTGGTGGATCAGGATAGAAGTTTCTCCTGATTCATGTAGCTGCAGGGGCTGGCCAACCCAAGATTGGCAGGTCGGACGGCAGGGCTCTTGCTCACAGGCTGTGAAGATTGACAAATCCCAAGATCGGCAGGTAAGCTGCTAGCTCAAATCCCAAGAACTGGAAGTCAGATGAACAACAAGCAACTGTAGGATCCAGAACAAGCCAAAAACCTTGGCAAGGTGAACAAGAAGTAGGCAGTGGAGGGTAGAGAGATTAAGGCTGAGGAGGCGGTAAGCTGCCACAGGTCCTGCCTCCCCGGTATCATTCAGCAGATTCCATCATGGGAGTGATCACATATCAAATTTCAACAGGAAAGTGATCACAACATTAGACAACTGACAAGACACTGAGAATCATGGCTCAGCCAAGTTGACACACAATCTTAACCATCACACCATTTTTGCAGCCATTTGTCAATTCATCACCTTGAGGGTCTTCTTCTCTTTTGCTGACCCTCTGCTACACCAAGCATGATGTCCTTCTGTAGAGACTGGTCCCTCTTGATAACATGTCCAAAGTATATGAGATGAAACATCACCATACTGGCTTCCAAGGAACACTCTGGCTGTATTTTTTTCAAAACAGATTTGTTCATTCTTCTGGCAGTCCATGGTATATTCAATATTCTTTGCTAACAACACAATTCAAAGATGTTAATTCTTCTTAGCTCTTCCTTATGCACCATCCAGCTTTTGCGTGCACATAACAAAATTGAAAAGACCATGGCTTGGTTAAGGCTCACCTTAGTCTTCAAGGTGACATCTTTGATTTTTAACACATTTAACAGGTCTTTAGCAGCACATTTGCCCAATGTAATGTGTCTTTTCGTTTCCATAGTGCTGCTTCAATGGCTGTTGATGTGGATCCAAGTAAAATGAAATTCTTGACTTCAATAGTTTCTCCGTTTATCATGCTTATTGGTACAGCTGTGAGGATTTTTGTCTTCTTTATGCTGAGGTATAATCCATACTGAGTCTGTAGTTTTTGATCTTCACCAGTAAGTGCTTCAAGTCCTCTTCACTTTTAGCAAGCAAGGTTGTGTCATCTGCACATTGCAGGTTGTTAGTGAGTCTTCCTCCAATCTTGATGCTGCATTCTTCTTCATATAGTCAGAAAAATAAGTTTCTTGGATTATCTGACTCTGTTCTATAGTGCCAAATTTCACTCAAGTTGACAAAGAAAACCTACTTCAAACCATAGTTGCCTTAAGGAGCATGCTATTTAATAGCCAAGCTATTTTGTAAGAACAGAAAGGAATGCATAGAAAATCTTGGAGGCATCTGTGATCCTCAACCTGAAGAACCATATATACTACAAGGAAATTTCATAATTTGCTGAAAACTATAATGACTAGACCCAACAAGATACATATTTAATTATTTAAGCAGCATTCATATAAACATTGTAGGCAATTTAAGTAAGTGGAGGTAGCTCCATAGGTAAGTGTGAGAACCTCATTCTTTTGTTGGCCCATTTTCTCTGGAGTTACCACTAAACTTTCATCCTGTCTCCTCAACATCTCCTGAGTGAAAAGAAGAGCAGATTTTTACTGTCATAGCTTAGTTCCTGAAGTGATCTTAGTCCACGGAGATTCAGAAACTTAAACCACCCAACTTTTATGGCCTTTGAGTGATTACAAATTTACCAAAGATGACAGAGAGTTGGGCAGGGCTAAAGGCAGTTCATGTGTATTACAATTTACTTGAATACCTGAAATAAGCATCCTTTATTAATAATTATGCTTTAATATACTTACTCAACAATTTTTATACATTTATTGAGCACATTTATGAATGGGGAAAAAATTCCTTTCAATCTTTTTTTTTCTCATTTTCAAGAAAAAATTTTTTAGTCCTTGAGGAAAAGAAAACCAAATTGCTACACACATTTAATTTTAAATAATTCATTGTATTTACATTGATTTAGATTAATTTAACTATAATTTGTTGAAACTGTTAAAATTTGAAGATGGATATCAAAATGAATAATATTTATAAAAATTGATTTTTGTGTGTAATAAAAGCATTGTGACATTTTGAATATAGTTATATCCTTAGCACTCTATATAATAGTCTTTTTGTCACTTAAGGCAATATACGACCTCCATTTATTGCTCAGATAAAAATCCCTTTAGCTATGCAAAGCGAAAATCATACTGTGAAGTGACTGCAGCATTAAAACCCAAACAGGATTTACTAACTCTCTCTTAGAGCAGTTGTAGCAGAAAGTCTTATGTCTTACCCAGCCATAGCCTATGTTTAAGGCCTATTTTAATTAAATAAATGCAAGGACATAAATTAATTTACCCAGACATCGTGTTTCAGTGCCACTCCAGAGTCCGTTTGCTAAACATTCTCTGACGTGAGAGCCCACAAGTGTGTAACCCGTGTTACAAGTAAATATGGCGGTGGCTCCATAAATTGTCAGCGTTCCAATCTTGTTACCATTTGGAGGAAAGGACAGGCTTCCACATGAGATAACTAAAAGGAAAAATAATAATAATAATAGTAAGATGAGTATTATTTCAGGTCTGCAGAGTATTACTCTTGTGCTTAAAAATTATGAAATTTTTAGTCCTAATTTTCATTTCTGAACTTGGAGCAAGAATGCCTGTTTAAAGCTAAAGAGACCAGTCATGTAGAAAGCTTAGGTTTCCTTCACTGATTTTCTAGAAATTAAAACTTAAAAGCTTTGAGTGGATTAAAAAAATATAATAGATATCTTCAATTAGCATTACTATTTTATTCTTACAGATAGCTAAAGTTTTGTTGAAAATATATACAGTAGACAAACATGCACACATAAGCATAACTTGTTGGCTGTCTACTTTCCTATCTATTAATCACAAGAAGCCTTTAAGAGTTAGTGAAAACCTACATAAACTTGGTAGGAATTATGAAACATAAATTGTCTTTCCCAAGTCAATTAGCTAATTCCAAGTAGTATGGTATTAAAACCAATACAGGTATTCCATTTTGGTTCCATTAATTTAATTGCAAAACATGTTGGTATAATTAATTCCATAAAAATGTTGACTACTTACCAATAAACCCAAACGTATAGCCATCGAGTCGGTTCCGACTCATAGTGACCCTACAGGACAGAGGAGGATTGCCCCATAGGGTTTCCAAGGAGCAGCTGGAGGATTCAAACTGTCAACCTTTTGGTTAACAGCTGAACTCTAATGACTACATGGGACTATTTATTTTTAAAACGTAGAAAAAAAAAAAGAGAAACAAAACTAGAGCTTACGTGGTTGTTCATAGGGTGACTGTATGCCCCAAGTTTACATTTGTCCCAGTGTAATTATCAGTCGTGTTCACTTTCATTCACAAAAGTACTATAGTTTGGAAGATAATTTATATTGTCACTCTCATTAGAGATACATATTACACTACCCAAATCTCTGCATATCAAACCCATAAATATCTGACCGCAGGAAATCATGCAATCTCAGGAGATGAAGAAATCAAGCCATCGAGTCCAACAGGCCATCTAAGGCTTAAATGTGTTCTAAACTGGTGAAAATGAAACTGTTAGAAAGTTATTTTGAGAGGAATGCTGAAGGGTTCTTTTAGCAATAAATGAGGTATTATGTGTAAAGTGCTTAGAGCAAGGCTAGAAAGTGGGTAAAAATCACTGAGTCCTTATTAATATTACAGTGAAAAGTGGCACTGAAACACAGCGATGGAGGATATAGATTCTGGCCTCAGGCCACCTGGGTTCAATCCTGGCTCTGCTAGTTACTAGCTAGGTGACTCTGGCCAAGTTCCTAAAACTCTCTGGACGTTGGCTGGTTCACCCTAAGGGCTGATAATAGTAAAGGTTGTGACATAGACTGGGGTGAGGATTCAATGAGATCATGCATGTAAAGTGTTTACATGATGGCTTACATATAATCAGGGCTTAGTCAGTGTGAACTAATATTGAAGTAATAGCTCAGGATCTAATTAGTAAATTAAATCAAACAAGGGAAAATCTTTACTGATAATTCCGTGAAGAAAAATTATATGCATTACCCCTTTAAAACAGCTCTTTGAATTAAGCTCATTTCATCCCAAAATGTGATGACCCAGGTCCTGTTTCAAATCCACAGGCACAGTCAAGGTCACGAGTGTTCTAGGGAAGGCTGTTCAGAAATTTGCAAATTCATCCCTAGAGTATGTCATGATCAAAATGCTACATTTGCAGAGAGAGCCTGCACAATTTATTAGTTTCTGGGATTGCTAAACTTTAAAGCCCCAGCAAGGTCTGCATTTAGTAACATTCCAAAAACGTTTGCCAAACCAAACGCCCAGGAATCTGAGTAGGGTTTAGATTTTTACAATTTGTTATGAAATTTTCATTGTCTTTTTTCCAAACACAGTATGGACTTCACCTTGAACGATGATATTTACAGATCCATTTGTAGCCATTTAAGATAATTGGATCTTGTTTGGAAACTTCAGTGCTAGTCAGAAAGGTGTGAAAGAGAACACTCTCCGAACACATTTGCTTTCGGAGGTCTTCACACACCTTAACGGTACACAAGCAAAAAGGCTCACTCCGCTCTTGGGTCTGTTTCTATTCTTTGAGCCTCTGTTAAAAACAGCCTGGTGATAAAATTATTTTAAGTTTGTCCTCTAATAAGGTTTACTAGAGTGTAAGGAAGAACTAATGGAGCAAAATTTTAGCCTTTCGGCAGCTGGATAATGGGATTTCAGACCTAGGGTTTCCTTTGGCAGTAAACCCAGTGCATTAATGAAGACAGCAGTGCCAATTTGGAAAAGCTAGCCTAATTGAAAGGGAGAACCCCCCACAACTAAAAATAACCTTTGTCAAAACTCAAAGACAATGCCTCATTCCCATGGCTTTTTCCTCTCTCAAGTTTTCAAAGATGAATTCTCTAAGTCTGCTTTTTTTCATTCTACTGAAAGTGGCTTCATACATACACTTTGAAGTGCCTCCTTTGAACCCTCGGGGAACTTAGCTGCAGCCAGTGCACTTCTCTGCACAAAGCAGAAGCTCAGTTGAAGGATGCCCCTCAGCCCAGCCGCTAACGTGCTGACAATAGTGTATTTCCTCCCAATTACCGTGGACTGTAATCCATTTTCCTCTTTCCCCACAGTGAAGACTCTTTTCTTTAAGTTTACAATTATATTCACGCTGAATTCCTCTATTTAAAAAAAAAAAAAAATTATACTGTGACTTACATAATTTCTCATATCTCTAAGGTCGCATTCATGTCAGGAAAATGGAGATTATTTGTGATTGTGATAAATCCATATAACCTCAGGACTAGGTACTAGATGTGTTCTAGCTAGAAAAAAGCCTAATGAACACGCAGTCTGAACGAAAAGAGTGAGGAGGGAACCAAAAAGCATTTAAATGAAATGCATGTGAAGGGACAGGGCTGTTTATCATGAAGACAAACGCCCCAGAGGGCACCTGGGTCTGTCACCAAGTACGTGAAGGCACGTTGTGTAGCAAGGAGGCTGGAGTTGTTTTTTAGTCCCAGAGGGACAGAGCCAAGGTCTCTGAATACAAGTCAACAGGAGCAGAACTCAGCTCAAAAAGAAGGCCCTGCTCAATGTGAGTGAAAATGCTTACATTGAAATCAGATGCCTCTTGGGGTCATCAGCTGCCAGCAGAGTTATTTAATGCAGGCTGGATATATATTTGCTGAATACGTCATCAAGAAAATCCAACTTTAGTTTGTGCTGGGTGATGTCCAACCTGATTTTCTATGATATACATGAAATTCACAGGCTGGTGAACACATTTATATTCACGTATGTTTTTTTTTTTTTTCTTTATGTTTAATTAACAATACAAGCATACCTCTAGTTACAAATAAGAGGTATTCAAAGACCAACTTGCCTGCTTCACAGTCTGATCTAGGGCTAATTTAAGAGAACTCTTAAAAGTAGCACTTTAAATCCACTGTCAGAATTTAGGTAATGTTCCTTTTTTACCCGTAATATAACTATGTAGCTCTCTGTATCTCTGTATTTGTGTGTATAAAATCATAAATGTGTAGATGATTTTTACTGATTCATGAATTGCTGTGATAAAAATTCTTCTTACTTTTTAAATATGTCAAATATAAATCAAACAAATATGTAATATATAAACAAATAATATGTTCCAAACAGTAAAGAAACGTTCACATGAAAAAATTAATATTTCCTTCTTTTCTTCTGTCATCGTGCTTAGGAGGCATGTGGGCACCCCTGGATATTGACTTTTAATCTTGTGTTACTGTTTCTTAAGGGATAGTCATTGTACTAAATCTCCCCAAAAGAGCAAGACTGCAGAGCTAACAACTCAAGGGTAGAGTGAAGGTCTCCCAAGGAGCCCTGGTGGCACAGTGGTTAAAATCGCTCAGCCTACGGGGCAGTTCTACTCTGACATATAGGGTTCACTATGAGTTGGGAACGAACTCCATGGCAATGGGTTCGATATTGGTTTTGTCCTCTTCACCTTGGAGATTTGAGGTTCTAAGGAGAAAGAAAACTAGCTTGAAATTTGAATTAGAAAAACCTTCAGAAAATGGTGAATTTCTCAATTGACTTCATAGATGCTATGCATGGGCTTAGTAACTGGTCAAGGGCAATCTCTTTATCTGGGGCTAAAGGGACAAGCAGAATGGGAAATTCTAACATTTTCAGCCCTGAAGTAAATGGATAACCTGAAACAGTTACATTCTGGAGATCCCATGAACAGAGTCATTCTAAGGAAAACCATAGGCAATTAAAAAAATAAATTAGAAAATATAGACCCTTGACTATACCAATGGTCTGGATGATGATTCACTTGAAGATTTTATTGGTCCAGACCCAATAAAACGGAGAAAGTGGCCTTGTCTTCCTTCTGTAGTGAGAAGAGCTATAGATTGCTGAAATTTTAAGAACACCATAGTTTGAACACAGTATCAAGTACTGCAATATCTAATATCAATCTTAGCAAAAACAGTGAAAAATCATTGATAAGATCTTTTCTTAGTGAAAAAAATCTCACAGCTTGAAAATACCAACATGAAAACCTTTTGGGGAAAAGAAAACAAACAGAAATGTTTTGCTTTGGTCACTAAAGTGACTACAAGCCCGTGTCAATTTTTCTACCTCATTAATTATATGAACAGCATAATGCATACCCCTTGTCACAGGTTTTAGTCTTCTCCACCAAAAGGCGCCAGGCATGACTCTATTTGTGGGTCAGGAAGCTCAGAATGAGCACAAAACCTCTGACCTTTATGGGAATCAAGGACAATTTCGAAGACGTCAGAAAGACAAGTGAGAGATACCATGTAAAAGGGACTCCTCCTGGCTGTGTTGAGACAATTTGAACTACAAACATTAATAAAAACATAAACACACACACACAAAAAAAAAACAAATAATGATTTTGACTGGAAACGACTGAGTCGGGAAAAGGCCACAAGCTCATGGTGATATCCAAAAGAGACAAAGAAAATGTGATCAAAGCACTGACGCCTAGCAACATGAGTCCGTGAACTGTTTAAAATTTATAAAATAAATGTATATGAAGTGTTTCATATACACAGATAAGTGAATTTGTGATTGCTGTCTCTCAACCAAACTGCAGTATCAGAACTACCAGCTTAAAATGTTAAATTTGAGTCAGGAAAACAGACACTATAGAACTTCAGAGAGATGGAGGCAGAAATGTTACCTAAAGACAGCAGAGCCCTGACTTGCATCTTCCCCCAGATGAGGGTGGGTCCTTGCTGCCATGTTTGGGTCAAGAATCAAGAGAGCCTGGATTTTATGAAAATTCCCTTAAATAGAAGACTTTAAATTTTAAGCATAAATTCTTCCTGAGTAGTGCTTTGAGCCCTTAGTGGGAAAGGCTTGTGGCATGACAAATACACAGCTAGCGGGATCCCCTCCTGGGCAGCAGGATCAATGTAGCTGAGTGTACGTGGGACTTTAGAGCGATAAGGAAAACCTGCGCCAGCCTTGGGTCTGCACAGGCCGTACGTGTCCGCCCCACCCTCAAGAAGGTCATATGTGTCTGTTTTTAAGATCCTGTTTCTGTCTGAGGCTGACAAAGAGAGTGTTGGCTGGAAGACCTGGAGTCAGAAATAAGCAAGAGCTTGGCTACTAACCTAAAAGTCGGCAGCTTGAATCCACCAACTGCTCCTTGGAAACCCTGTAGAGGCAATTCTACTCCGTCCTATAGGGTTGCTATAGGTTGGAATCCACTCAACGGCAATGCGTTAAATGCTTATAATTCCTTCTCAATGCTCTATGCTGGCTTGGGTGACTTCAGTCTCCAAATCACAAAACTGACCTTCATGTGTGGATAAACGTGAGACTGACTGTGTTTGCGTACAGGGAAGGAGAACATTTACTAAGTGGCAGAAATATAACAGGGGAAATTCACTTCAAATTCAGTGACCATATAATTAATCATTCAAACCAGGACACTTCAGAGTAACAAGGGAATAATTACCCTGGAAAACAAGCTTCAATCAGGACTGTCCTGGGGAGATAGGGATGCCTGTCACCAAGACTATGATGAATACAAGATTCTCGAAGTCTCTGATCCTTCCTAATTTATTTCCGCATTTCTGGTGAACAGCTTGTAGTATGTGTTTAATTAACATTTGTTCCATCAAGAGTTGAATTAAAATGATTATCAAAGACAGCTAAGCATTAATTCTCTTTTTCTTTTTTATCTGATTTATTCCTACTAAGCTGCGTATTTTATAAATTTTACACTGGTCGAACCACCTGTTCTTAGGCATGATAATTTACTGTGATTGCATAAGAAATATGTCTGAATCCAATCGTGCTCTGATCAATACAATTATTGTGTTATTTTTTCTACTTATTCATATTTAGTATGAAGCTCACTAAAAGGCTTAACCGCTTATCTTGTACCTGAGAGAGAATAATCATCTCCTTTTTCAAGATGCTCATTAGAAAACACAATTATCATCAGCATAAATACTATTTCTCAAGATCCTAATTACAGCTTTTCAGTATCAGTCTATGGAATAAGGGTCATGTTTTTAAACGCAGGCCTGTGTGTTTTTCTTAAACTGATTCGGCATTTGAGTATTGTCATATTTGAAATTTTACAAAACGGGATCATTAGTGAGAAAAAGCAACATTTACCATATCCCTCAGTCATATATTTAATTAGGTCACATAAAAATGCATACCCATTATTATTCTTAAAAGAAATGCCATTTGTTTATATTTTCAATCTACAAGGCTATGATAGATTATAGTACCTTAAAAGGAGGATGCAATTGATGCCGGTAATCAGAAAGCCTACTTAATCTGGAAAACACGTGTGTTACCTACCCTTACAACGTGGCCTCTCCTCCATTATGCTCCATGTCCCATTAGCTTGGCACTGGACGAGCCTTCTGCCCTCTAGATAATAACCAGGACTGCAGCTCAGCACTACTTGGGCTCCATATTCATTCAGTGATCCAGAAACCAGCCTCCAGATGATGTGCTCTGAGAGCTGAGCTTCCAGACTAGGGCAAGTTACCGCTAGAGAAGAAACGTGTTTAATATCATCATTCTTACTCAAGGAATCAAAACATGCTTGATATTAACGGTAAGTGCCTGCTACATGAAACTGATCTTGTGCATATTACATCAGGTTTTCTCTCTTGTCCAAATAGTCACATATTATATTCTATATCACATCTTATACCAGGTTTTGTTTTTTTTTTTCCCATCCAAATAGTCACAAAGGAATGATCACATATGTCGAAATGCATTCAATAGTCTTATTACAGGTGCATTAGAAATCTTGTAGTTAGTCTGAGGTTTAAAAGGACAAAAACCTTACACAAAGTTATGCAGTTCTTTTGGGATCTATGAAACCCTTTGTCAGATAAATGAGCTTATACATATAAAGATCTTACAAATAATTTGTCTCAATAACCTCTGAGAAACTTGGAATACTAATTGTACAACTGAAAACCAGTTTATACACTAATTTTCAGAAAATCAGATACTTACCTTCATTCCTTTTACTACAAAACAACCATATATAATATACTTTGGATACTACTGGATTTATAAGCACACAAAAATATGTATGTATGCTGGATTAATACTTTTCATAAAAATATTTATCAATTCTTAAATGAGATAATGCAGTCATGCCCCTAGGGAAAGGCCTAGAATATTGTTGTGCACCTCGGAGTTGATTCTGACATATAGTGACCCTATAGGACAGAGCAGAACTGCCCCACAGGATTTCCTGGGAAACTCTGGTGGTGTAGTGGTTAAGTGCTATGGCTGCTAACCAAAGGGTTGGCAGCTTGAATCCGCCAGGCGCTCCTTGGAAACTCTATGGGGCAGTTCTACTCTGTTCTATAGGGTCGCTATGAGTTGGAATTGACTCTGCGGCAGTGGTTTTGGCTTTTTTTGGTTTTAATCTTTGCCGGAGCAGATCTCCAGATCTCTTCTCCAGCAGAGCTGCTGGTGGGATCGAATCACCTCTTGGTTAGTAGCCAAGTACTTAACCATTGCACCACCAGGGCTCCTTTTTTAAAAAATATAATAGCTACCTTCTCAACAACAAAAAAATAAAATAAATTACAAAAATGTAAAAAGAATATAGTAGCTACCTAAGAAACAGCAGTTGTAATAGTAGTGGGTATAGCAGTGGTAGTAATACCACTGCAATAGTACTTGGTGGACTTCAAGGGATTTATAAATATGCTGAAATTATATACAGAGCTTTGGGTGTGCATGAGAATATATTTTTCTCAGAAGTACAATAAGATTTAAAGTAAAATGCATTTTACAAAGTTAGGAACCACTTCCCTAAAGAAATAATGAAGTTTCATTATCTAACATCTGTCACAATCAGCTACCCAAAAAATTGGCCAGAGTGATTAATCTATTGAGCCTGGAAGAATTACATAGTTTACATTTACACTTTATAAGTTCACTGCAATTACTTCTGAACCAAACCCATTGCCGCCGAGTCCATTCTGACTCAAACCAATCCCGTAGGGTAGAGTAGAACTGCCCCATAGGATTTCCAAGGAGCACCTGGTGGATTTGCACCACCAACCTTTTGGCCACCAGCCATAGCTCTTAGCCACTATACCACCAGTGTTACGGTTAGGGTTACAAAGATTTCATCTAGTTTTCTTTCAATAATTTACCAGTATAACGTGAATAAAATGACAAAATAGGCCTTTTGGTATTATAGCAACAATAATATCAACAAGACTTAAAATGTAAAAGAAATTTTCTAACTTAAAATTAATATTTAGGTATATTTTTCTTAACTATTTTTTAAACAGAGAGACCTGGTGGTACAGGTTTTAAGAGCAAAATGTTGGCAGTTCGAATTCACCAGGCGCCCCTTGGAAACCCCACGGGGCAGTTCTACTCTGTCCTATAAGGGCGCTGAGTCAGAGTTGACTCAACGGCAATGGGTTTGGTCTTTTGGTTTGGTTATTTCTTAGACAAAATAATGATTCTGATTTCATATGGATAACAAAGTGTTTTATTTATTGATATAAATGAAATTCTTCCCAAAGCAGAAACACCTTTAGAATTTCAGGCAAGTTTTCCATTTCTGAAAATAGTCTATAAAGCCTTTCAACTTACGGGCTCATAACTCAGTTTAATACACAATGCATAGTTCAAATATAAAAGACATTTTATTCCACGCAAATAAATGTGCTTCCAGAATTAAACTTGATTGTTTTCTTGCTGTCTTTGTCATCTGTGCTATCTTTACAGACTCTTCTGCCAAGAAGGATTCAACGTTGGCCTACGTGATGGGATCAGATATTTTCTTTACACTAATATCATCTACAACAGTGATTTCCAAATTCTCCATATTATTTCTTTCTTCATGAAAATGTTATCTGGTTTGTTTGTTTAACTATTTTATTCCAGTTTAATTGTCCGCTTGCACCTCTTTCTCTTTGCTAGGCTGCAGATTCTCTTATTGTAAGCACTGTATCTTTTCACAATTTTCCTGGAGTACAGTGTTTGACAGTAGGTGCTAATCATATGTATTTATAATGGTGCGCGTGTGTGTGCGTATATGTATGTGTGCATGTGTGCGTGCGTGTGTGTGTGAACTGAAATATAATATGCTAAGAAAATATTGTAACAGTGCAAATGCAAAAAGAAAATGAGGAAAGGAAAGCACATGGGTGGAAACTGACAATAAAAAGTGAGAAAAGGAATAAATACATTTTTTAATTTTTTTTCTGAAGCAAGTTGTGGTTTCCAGAAATTGTACAGATTTTTATTTTAATTAGTATTTTGAAAGATGATCTGAGGGAGAGGGTGTACGTAAACATCTGAGTTTGCATATTCTATGACATTATTTGAATGGTAAAATCCTGAGTAATATAAACCAAGAATATGTGAGAAGACCATTTCCAAGCACTTTTGGACAAGATCTAGTGTTTATAAGTTGTATCTGAGTGCGTACATGTATTTATACAGAAACAGTGCATAAAGTCCTCACAAAATAATTGGCTCTGATTTGTTGCTGCCAACACAGTTGTTCAAAGACAAAGAATGGCCCTTATTATTTCAGCTCCATAGAATCCATAGAATAAAAAAAAAAAATTTTATAAGGTAGCTAAATTCTTTGTCAAAACTGTGAGCCTTGTGGGAGAAAACTGAAATTGAATAGAAATGGAACAGTTTACAATTCCTAAATTCCTTTCTCTTAATTCCCTGTTTTGTTTTGTTTTTTCCTAAGTAGTACCTAGCAATTCAAGTCAGAAATTTGGAAAATATGTCTTCATGCACATGGTATCTATCCCACTTTCATGCAACTCATGACTCAACGCTGTTCATTTTCTCTCTCTCTCTTCCTTTTCTCTTTTTCTATCCATCCTAACTGTGATTGCCTTTCTCTGTTGCCTAGAATCCAAACTCTAAATTTTGGTGGAAAACTCTGCTTGCACACCCCTAAAAGAATTTTTAAAGAAATATTTATCTCTTTTTCCTCCTTTATTATAAATCTAAAACTTTTCCTCTTTAGTTTAAATATTTGAAAGTATGTGACATGCAAATTTATATATATTTTTATACAACTGTAGAGAGAGAGAGAGAAGATAAACTGACTCATAGTGATACAAACTTGACTTCTAACATTACAGTCTTACCTGTTCTTAAACTTTATATAAATGAAGACATACGTTATACACTCTTTTATTTCTGGCTTCAATATTATGCCTACGAAGTTAATCCCTGCTGAGGATGTAGTTATGTTGTGCATTTTCCCTTCTGTACATATTCGCTGTATAAATACACAACTACCCATGTATCCATTCTTTGTTGATGGACATTTGGGTTGCCTCCTTTTTGGCTTTTATGAATAGTGCAGCTATGAGCACATCTTTTGATGAACATACACATGCGTAACTGTGGGTGTATTTCTGGAAGTAGGATTGCTGGCTCATAAGGTATTTTTAAGGTTTCATTTGTTGTTGTTGTTAGTTGCCATTAAGTCGGCTCTAACTCATGGTGACCCATGTAACACAATAAAACACTGTCCTGTCTTGTGTCACCTTCATAATCATTGCTACATTCGAGTCCATTGTTGTAGCTACTGTGCATTTTGAGTGCCTTCCAACTTAGGTAACTCATCTTTCTTCACTCAATGTTCTATTGTGACCCACAAAGTTTTCATAGGTTAATTTTTGGAAATAAATAGCCAGACCTTTTTTTCTAGTCTGTGTAAGTCTGGAAGCTCCACTGAAACCTGCCCACCATGGTGGCCCTGCTGGTATTTGAAATACCAGTGGCATAGCTTCCAGCATGAAGGCAACATGCAAGCCACCCCAGTACAGCAAAAAGACAGATGGGTGATGGTCAGCCTTAGTAAGTATTGCCAAATGTTCTTCCTAAATGATTGTATCGACTTAAACTCTCACCTGCAATGTACAAGAGTTCCACTTATTTAATATTCTTGTCAGTACTTGGTATCCTCTGTCTTTTTCATTTATAAATTCTGGTGGGTGTGGAGTGATATCTTCTTGTGGCTTTAATTTGTATCTCCTTGATGTTTAATGAAGTTGAGCTTTTTTTAATATGTTTATATCCCATTTAGCACTTTTTATTTTTGTGAGGCATTTGTTCTTTTGTCTATTTATCTAAGACATTGCCCACATTTTTTTTCTTACTGGAATTTTTAGAAAAATCTTTGTTTGATGCATCCCCTTCAAATATTTTCACTCTTTCTGGGCCTATCGTTGTCAGGACTTAAACACGAGTTTTGGGGAAAAGAAATTCTGAAATTTAATGTAGTCGAACATATCAAGTTTTTCCGTGTTACTGGGCTTTTTGTATCATTATAAAATCTTTACCTAACCCAAGGTCATGGAGATACTCATATGTATTTTTATAGAAGTTTAAAGGTTTACTTGTGTATTTCCATCTAATCATCCTGCAAAGATTTTAGTATATCCTCTGAAGTTGGGGTCAAGATTTATTTTTATCACATCGATGTCCAGCTGAACCTCTTATTAAAACGATCGCCCTTTTCCTCACTGGGCTGCAATGCCACCTTTGTCAAAAGAAGTCAGGTGAATCTTCTCCTCTAGTCTCTACCCTGTGCCATCGTTTTGTTTGTCTTTCCTTGTACCAGCACGTCCTGTTTCAATTCCGCTATGCCTCCGTGATGAGTCTCAGTATTAGATGTCGTAAGGAAACACACAGTACGTGATGGGAGGGCCTCCCTCTATAAAGTAGGCTAGGAATGATCAAGAAGAGAAGTGCCCTGTTCTAGACAACCTGCTTGGGCAGGTCAATTTAGGGAATGGAAAATACGGGTGGGTATTTAGGATTGGGAAACTGATTTTTTTAAAACTCTTCATGCTCATTGCTATGGACTGAATTGTGCCCCCCCCCCAAAAAAAAAATTCTGTTTGTCAACTTGACTAGGCTATGATTCCCAGTATTGTGTGATTCTCCGCCATGTGATTTTCCTACATGCTGTAAATCCTACCGGTATGATGTTAATGAGGTGGGATTAACAGCAGTTATGTTAACGAGGCACAACTGAATCTATAAGATTAGGTGGTATTTTAGGTCAGTCTCTTTTGAGACACAGAAGCAAGAAGCAGCAGAGAGACATTGAGACCTCATACCACTAAGAAATAAGAGCCAGGAGAATAGTGCATCCTTTGGGCCCAGAGTCTCTGCCCTGTGAAGATCCTAGACCAGGGGAAGATTGATAACAAGGGCCTTCCCCAGAACTCACAGAGAAAGAAAGCCTTCCCCTGGAGATAGCACCCTAAATTTGGACTTCCAGCCTCCTGTGAGGAAATAAATTTTTTTGTTAAAGCTACCCACTTGTGGTATTTCTGCAATAGCAGCACTAGGTAACTAAGACACTCACAAGCACCTTGGAAACAATTTGTATACCCAAGGGTATGTAATATGGATTCGGGTCTTTGCAAACAAAGACCCCTCAGGATCCAGCCTCTCTCATCTGATAAAACACTTATTACAATGCAACTCTTCTCCATAAATGTTTTCTACTTACCATAGTGAGGAGTGCCTGGGTGATGCAAACGGTTAACCAAAAGTTTCGGGATTTGAATCTATACAGAGGTGCCTGGGAAGAAAGGCCTAGCAATGACAGCAATGACACATTTCTACTCTGAGACACGTGGAGTCACTATGAGTTGGAATCAGCTTGATGGAAATTGATTCTTAGATACACGAAAATGTGCTTCCCTGCTTTGGCATCTGCTGCTCCCTTTGCCTGGAATACCATTCCTTTCCCATCCTGATGTGTACTTGCTTTTAAGACACCTATCAAACATTTCTTGATTGGATTAATGACAGCCACAAAGAGCTTCAGAGTTAAAAGGTTTGTTTGAAAGAACACTGGGGAAAAAGTCTTCTATGGGTACACAGTTCTGCAATTTATACTGCGTATGTATAGGAATGTAAGAAAGCAGTGCTCACAGAACGTGATCCTGTGAAAAAAGAGTAAGTCTGAGGATTCTCTGGACTACACGCTTTAACCTTAAGAAAAGTGGTTAAAAGAAAACAAGTTGGAATGCATATACTAAGGGTCGATGTGGTTGTCTGTAGCAGGTGATATTGCAGGTGCCTTTTTTCTCCTTTACTTTTTTTCTTTTACTCTTTTATGTAGTTTCCAGATTTTCTACACATTGGTAATGTGCAAAGAAAAACAAACCAAGTAATCAAAGGAATTAGGAGTATTGACAGCAATAAGAGTATTTTTCAGTTAGTCTGGGAAAAAGTGAAAAATGAAAAAATGTAAAAGTTAAAAGTTGTTTTTTTTTTAAAATGAAAAATACTTAAAATAGGTAAACTTAGGGCCGATGAAAGCATCTGTTGCCTTGTGGTACAAATATGCATCTCTGTGAGTGTATGTGTGTGTTTGCGCACTAGTTATTACATAAATAAAACACATGAAATATGAAAGTCTACATATATTAATGCATAATAGGCTAATGTCATTATTTACGAAAACTAGACTGCTTGTGTTTTGTCCTGAACTTTTTAATTCTTCTCACAGTATCGGTAAGCAGAGGAATTAAATAAAAGAGACCAAAAATAAATGGTATAAGTGGAATACAAATATATCCCACATTAAAGGAATATCAATAAAATGAAACACACAGAATTATTTTACTCTATATGAACATTTTCATTTCACGACATTAGACATAACCAACTAATGGAATAAGGTAATACTGAGGAATATGTGGGATGGTAGAATACATGAAGGTAGGAATTACAGCAAAAACATGAGTAGAACACCATGGAAGAAAGAAGGCAAAGAGTGAGCTAACGGCACTGGGGAGAAAGAGAAGTAGGGCCTGGGAAATAACGTTTGGCCGGTTCACATTTTTCCTAGGGCTGGCCTGTCATTCAGAATCCAGAGGAACGAACACACGCGTCTCCACCGAGACTTTACAAAGTTGAATTACAGTCAGAAAGCAACACAGAGCAGCCTTACTGCCACTGTACTGACTCTTCATTCTTACCAACAAGAGTATCTTAGACTAGAATTCACCTGGGCTCTTCTCGTGTACATGCCAGCATTCCTCAATGCCTGGAGTAAACAGACCGCTGCTAAACTACTGCTACTTGTAGTGACTTACATACATTTCTTAGTGTTTTAAAAAAATATAAAGGTCCTTTTCACGTTGTATATACAAGTTTACATTAAAATGATCCTCACATAAGCACTGAGTCAGGGATATATATACTATTACTATTCACATTTTACAAACAAATAAGTAGGCCCAGTCTCACCCCCAAAACAGGCTAGATTCCCTAGTCTGCTGTGTTTCTCTGACCCAGATACTTTCCTTGACCTCTAGCAAAAATGCAAGAAAAATATCTTTATTTTATAAAATCCTAAAACAAGTGACATGGATATAATTTTTATCAGAAATAAATCAGTGATGACTCCTAACACAAAGTATAAATATCAAATAAATAATAATATAAATTTTAAAGAATTTATAGAAATTTAGTCAATCTGGAAAGTTTAGAAAAATAAATCTTTTTGTTAAATTTTTATAAATCAATAATCTTGATAATTTTAGGTGACTAAATGGCTAGGTTAAGTTTAGTAAAACTAAGTAGGTTTTCAAAAACATATAAGTTTAGCTAGCTCATTAGAAATGATCAACCTACAAATGTACCTTATACCCTCCCCCCTTTTTTTTTCTTTAATGAAATATGGGTTCTTTTCTACTTCTGAAAAGCCAATCACTGAAAACCCTATGGAGCACAATTCTACTCTGGTACAAACGGGGCCACCATGAGTCGAAGTCAACTGGACAGCAACTGAGTTCTACCACCTTAAAGAAAACAACTATTTTAGAATAATCTTCTTCTATTTTGACAAAGTCAAGAGGTCATTCCAATGTATCTGAAATATACTCTGAAAAGTTGATATGATTAACATATTTTTATACTCAAAAAAATCAAATTATACTTCTCAAATCAGATTAGTTGACATTATAAGTATTACATAGTTTCTATGGATAAATGACACATCACATTTTAGGGATAAAATCATATATATATATATGATTTTTTGTTTGTTTTTTTTTGTTTCTGTTGTGGAGAATATACACCAGCAGAACATACACCAATCCAACAATTTTTACACACACAATTCAGTGACAATGATTACATTATTCAAGTTAAGCAAACATTCTCACATTCCTTTTCTGAGCTGTTCCCCCTGCACTGACATAAACTCACTGCCGCTTAAATTTCCTATCTAATCTTTCAAGTTGTTGTTGTCAATTTGATCCCATATAGACGTATCTTAAAGGCCCTAGTGGCACAGTGGTTAAGAGCCCAGCTGCTAACCAAAAGGTTGGCAGTTTGAATCCACCAGCTACTCCTTGGAAACCTTGTGGAGCAGTTCTACTCTGCCCTATAGGGTTGCTATAAGTTGGAATCACCTGGATGGCAAGGGGTTTGTTTTTTTGAAACTTTCAAGTGCTGTTGTCAGTTCGGTCCCATATAGAGAGATCTTAAAAGAACCTAACAAGGCAGATATTCTCTACTAGTTAAGCTAAACTATTGTTTGGTTGGAAATGCTGGTGGCACAGTGGTTAAGTGCTATGGCTGCTAACCAAAAGGTCAGCAGTTCAAATCTACCAGACACTCCTTGAAAACTCTTTGGGGCAGTTCTACTCTGTCCTATAGAGTCCCTATTAGTCAGAATCGACTTGACGGCAACAGGTTTGGTTTTTTTTATTTATTGTTTGGTTTTAAGAAGATTTAAGGGGATTTTTTTTTTTTTTTTGGTTTAAAGTCTAATGATAATCTCAGGGCAATAGCTTCAGGGGTTCAAATTTTGGCTCTACCATTTGCTAATTGTATGGTCTACATCAAGTATTTAGACTTTTTCACCCTTTCATTCTTCTGTTAAATGGATATAGGATTTGTTTTATAAGGTTACTTTGAGAATAAAATAATCAAAACAAGTAAAAAAGACACATTTTATTTAACCTGTTGGTGTTTCAGTGATAACATAAAATACTTTGCATTTTACTTGAAAAATATTGGCTTTTAATTTTATCTTGAATGATTCTGATTTATTATAGGCTCACTTAGCCCCGAGAAAAACAGGACGCCAACAGCTGTTTTGTTTAAAATATTCAGACAATGACAGTACAGCCACTGTAAATAAAGCCCTTCAGCCCAACCACTCATAAATTACACTTTCCATAAATCTTCTTTGATGTTCTAATCACCTCCCAGATGCTGAGATACATTTGTTTTGCTTTGTTTTAGCGCAGTTTCCCCTCATCATACTCAATACGAGTTAGTGCTTTTTATTACCAACTTTAGTTCAAGCATATTTAATTAGGTTTATAAAATCTGACTAGATGCCATTGGAGTAAAATCACCCTCATAACTGGTCTTAACATTCACAACTAAAGCAGAGATCACAGCATACCATTAACAATCCATGGGAACCGGACAGGAGAAGAATACAAGACTGTTTTGGCTAAGTCAATAATGAACATAATGTCTTTGGGGAATACAAGGATACTGAAATTATTCAAATGCATTTCATACCATCCAACTTCAACATAGCTCTATAAAGAAACCACTCCACAAAGACAGAACCCAGAATATAGGATTCTTAAAGGCAGAAATTGTTTTTGGAGGCAAATGACTAGTATATGAGTTAACTAAAAAAAATAAAAATAATAAGAGTCTGAAGATTAATATGGAATTATTAATAGAGTTTTAACAAAGTTCTTATACAGTAGTTTATGTACTTGCCTGAGAGATCAGATTTTCTTTGGCATCAGAGAAAAAGGTTTGAAGTTCCTAACCTCTCCCTTCTAGATGCCTGATTGAAACTAGAGCCTGACAACACTGTCTTATCCTCAGGGTCCCGTAATTGCCAGATTTCTTCTCATTCTTGTGGCTACTGCCTTGTTCATTTCCAATTTATAAAGATACTGACAATAAAATACAATATTAAAGAACGAAAAAAAAGAAGAGGTATTTGACTTAACATCGGAACTGACTTACTACAGAGTTGTCAGAAAGGAATCGCGTCAAAAGTCGAGACTATATATATCTATGATGCTCTAGCTCTATCAAAGCTTATAGGTAAATAGCATCTCCGTGAAATCCTCTGATTTCAACAAGTAAACTAGAACAACGCTGAATTAACTTCACCCACTCAGTCATACTGGAAAACACACTTCAGAATTTTTTGCAATTCTATAATCTAAGCTTCATATTATAGCTATTTTTTAAATTACATAAAATGGCTAATGATTCTAAACTAGACCCTGGGGAAAATACAAATTGTACTAATACAAACACAGATTTCAAAGTAAAAAAAAACAAAAAACTAATGTTTCATTATTTCACTCATCGGGCTTATCTCCAATGAATGGATCTATATCCTTCCAATGGCTCTCTTCCCAAGGGCTGCTTTTCACTTACCTCTAAAACATTCCTTAGAGTTTTTTGTTGTGGTTATTTGTTTTGTTTTCATTTATTTTTTTTTATTAGGTTTGATATGCTGCATACTTTCTAAAGTCAATGTTTTACTGATACCCCAAAATAAACTGGGTATTATGCAATTCCCCTAGTTAAGAACATCTCTCAAACGCTATATTGAGAGAAAAACTTTTTGTGTGTATATTTTTATTTTTTAAGTATTTTATTAAATATTCTTTCCTAATTCCCCTACTGATAGAATTTTCCCAGCAGTGTTTTTCTAAGGAATACTCCACGGTATACCGGTGTGCTCAAAACTTATTTATGGATTACTGATGAACTTAAACCTAAATCTTAAACTTATTATGTATATGTCATATTTAGTGGCATGGAACATGGTCTGAGCCACTGACCAAAGAATACTAGACTTGATTATGTTGATTAAAATCACACAAACTGGGAATTGGCATCTACATCAGTGACTGTAGCCATATATGAAATGCTCTATGAATGAATAGTGATAAACCAACCTAGTCAGATTCTTTCTCTTTAATAATTTGAATGCATGCCAGGATAGATGATAGATAAATGACAGATAGATAATTAGATAGACAGACAGACAGGTAGAGATAGACAGACAGAAATAGATACAGATCACCAGAGAGCAGACTCGAGAGAAATAGGTATTTAGAGAAAGTTGGTAGTTGCCAGTTGCTGCAGAAACCAACTCATAAGAAGTAGCTTATGAGAAAGCATATTCCTAGAGTCACGCTGAGAGAAGAGTCGTGGTTACATCTTCTCATTCTCTGGCCTGGGAAGTCTGACTCTAATCGCTAAGACGCTTTCCTGACCTTTCTCCCCTCCCATATATTATGACAATAAACTCCCACCACATGCATTAGCCTGAGATGTATCTCATTTCCTGTAACTCTAATACCTAAGTAAATCTTTTAAAAAGGCAGATTCAGAATAACACTTTAGATGCCTAAATTCTTCCAATAGGGACAGGAGTTACGTGGTGGCCTTAAATTCCAGTGGTTGAATTTTATTTATGGAGAGTGTCTTAAAACACTGTGTTATTTCACTTTGATATATACTTTGCCAGTTACAAATTATCATATCAGATTTGTAATCTTCAAGTTCAAACTAAAAAAAAATGTTTCCCTTTGAAGAAATTTAATCTAGCAATAGGAGGGGCTTATCTTTAAACAAGAGTAGTTTCCAAAGAGGATTTCACTGAACACTGAAAAAGTGACTCCAACCTCAGGCATATCCTTATTCCAGTCATTGGTGAGAAGGGCATCTTCTAGACATTTGTCTCCTAGAGGGCAAAATATGTGTGTGTGTGTGTGTGTGTGTGTGTGTGTACAGTAAAGCGTGTGAAAGCCAGAACCTATGTAAGGCAGAAACCTGTCAGAGAAGGAAAACAAATACTTTGCATTAGTAGAGAGTGACAGAAAAGTGGAAAGACTATACTCCTTCAAAGGCAGAAAACTTTCAGGACTCGGAAGAACAAGGCAGTCCCCTCGAGTTCCGGTTCTCAGAGGTTTCACTGTATTTAGTGAACTAAAATTAAGCTGACAAGGTCATGCACTAGAAGGTCTTCTCTACCTCACAGCCTCTCTGGAGTTGTGGTGGGACCAAGGGAATGGATAAGGAGGGAGACTAGGAAAATGTCATAAAAAGTCTAGAGAAGTCCTACAGCAAGAGAACATAAATACCTTTACAGAACTGAATTCACTATGTGACTTCAATTATCAGTATAGGCTTTCCAACTATCAATCAGACTCAGAGTTACATTTTCTGAAGGTAATTAGAAAAATTGGATGCCCACACATATATTAAGTAAATATTTTTAAAACAAGATCAATATTGTTGATAGTGTCTACTTGTCAATATTATAATAAATATCAGTCGTCTAAATCTAAAATAATCTATAATCCAAATATAATGATGCTAAAATTGACACATTTGGGGTAAGAAATACTTAAATTTGTGAGCTGTCATTCGTTTCACTTTAAAAAGCAGAGATACAGCATTCTCTCAAGAGAGACAAATATACCAGTTATCTGTGCCCTGAAATGGTTCAGAAAAGAAAGAAAAAGAAAAAAATACATTTATTGAGAGAGAGATTCTAGGTTGTTTTTGACTTTTGTTGATTTTTCTGAAATAAATTCATGCTCAAATGCTTCAGTTCTTTAAATTTTCACTCAAGCAAATAACTAGTTCTTCAAAGGGTTTTAGAAAAAGGAATAGTCGTCATATAGTGCTGGTCCACTAGAGAAGAAAATGAGGCCTTGCAGTGACAATAGATGTTGGTAAGAAGAAGAACTGAAGGGGAAGAATGGACGGCAAATTAAATGCTGCTCCTGCTGTTCAGAGTCACCTACAGACTGTCCTCCTAGACCCACCACCGCCCTCCTCATTTCTTCTACGTCTCCTTCTATTTCAAGTTGAAAAGCAAGTCTGACAATTTTGGGAGGACAGAGAGATTTAGAGAGGAATCATGTCCTGTACAATATCTCCTCAAAAACATTAATGCAGCCAAAACCAAACCAAACCCACTGCCATCAAGTCGATTCCGACTCACAGCGACCCTATAGGATAGAGTAGAACTGCACCCACAGGGTTTCCAAGGAGGGCCTGCTAGATTCAAACCGCTGACCTTTTGGTTAGCAGTCATACCTCTTAACCACTACGCCACCAGAGTTTCCAATGCAGCTAAATCCTTACCAATAATATAAATTTTCAGGACCTCAGCATATGTGACTCGTAGAGTCCTTTCGTTTCTAACATAATTTTGATTATTACTGAATAAAACAAAAAATCTAAGTGTAACTATTTTCAAAAGTATGTTATTGTTAGATGCCACTGAGTCACTTAGCAATCCTATGTACAACAGAAGAAAACGCTGCCTAGTCCTGTATATCTTTATAATCATTGCTATGTTTGAGCCCATTATTGCAGCCACAGAGTCAATTCATCTAGTTGAGGGTTAAAAGCATTCCAATATATATAATGGTATATATAGTGAGAATAATATTATTATTTTGTAGGTTTATTATGAGGATCAAAGATGTCATGCATGTAAAATGCTTAGAACAATACCTGGAACATATTAAAAACTCAGTGATATCACACAATATATATCTGTGTATGTATGTATATGTATATTATTTACACATAAGTATATATGTATATAGCTTTAGTTTTATTACTGAGCTGTTTATACATCATATAAAGCTATTTGGTATGCCGCCACATTGCTCCCCCTTTTTACTATGTATTTACATTACATTTAGCCATGTAAAGCCCTCATGGTGCCTGGCACTTGCTGTTGTTGTTGTCAGGTGCTGCCGAGTGGGTTACAACTCATAGCGACCCTATGTAAAACAGAACGAAACATTAACTGGTCCAATGCCATCCTCACAATCATTGCTATGCTTGAGCCCATTGTTGCAGTCACTGTATCAATCCATCTCATCAAAGGTCTTCCAGTTTTTTGCTGACCGTCTACATTACCAAGCATGATGTCCTGCTCCAGGGACTGGTCCCTCCTGATAACATGTCCAAAGGACATGAGTCTAAATCTCGCCATTCTCACTTCCAAGGAGCATTCTGGCTGTAACTTCTTCCGAGACAGATTTGTTTGTTCTTCTGACAGTCCATGGTATATTCAATATTCTTTTCCAACACCATAATTCAAAGACATCAATTCTTCTTTGGCCCTCCTCAATCACTGTCCAGCTTTCACATGTATATGAGGCAATTGAAAACACCATGGCTTCAGTCAGGCACACCTTAGTCCTCAAGGTGACATCTTTGCTTTTTAACACTTTAAAGAGGTCTTTTTCAGCAGATTTGCCCAATGAAGTGCATCTTTTGATTTCTTAACTGTTGCTTCCATGGGTGTTGATTGTGGATTCAAGTAAAATGAAATCTTCAACAGCTTCAATATTATCATGATGTTGCTTATTGGTCCAGTCACGAGGATTTCTGTTTTCTTTATGTTGAGGTGCAGTCCATACTGAAGGCTGTAGTCTTTGATCATCATCAGTAAGTACTTCAGGTCCTCTTCACTTTCAGCAAGCAAGGCTGGGTCATCCGTATATCCCAGTTGTTAAGAGTCTTTTCCAAGCCTACTACCCCATTTTTCTTCATATAGTCTAGCTTCTCAGATTATTTGCTTAGCATACAGAGGGAATAAGTATGGTGAAAAGATACAACACTGACATACCCCTTTCTTGATTTTAAATCAAGAAGTATCCCCTTGGGACAACACTAGGAGCCCTAATACATGGCATAAACAGGATACGAAACATAATTAACAATGCACGAACACCAGAAGAGAAACTAGATAACTGGGAGTTCCTAAAAATCAAATACTTATGTTCATCAAAAGGCTTTACCAAAAGAGTAAAAAGACAACCTACAGACTGGGAAAAAAAAAATTGGCTACGACGTATCTGATCAGCATCTAATCTCTAAAATCTACAAGATACTGCAAAACTTAAACAACAAAAAGAAAAGTAACCCAACTAAAAAATGGCCAAAGGATATGAACAGACATTTCACCAAAGAAGGCATTCAGGCAGTTTGCAGATACATGAGGAAATGCTCACTATCATTAGTCATCAGAGAAATGCAAATCGAAACTACAATGAGATACCATCTCACGCCAACATGGCTAGCACTAATCCAAAAAAACAAAATAATAAATGTTGGCAAGGTTGTGGAGAGACTGGAGCACTTATACACTGCTGGTGGGAATGTAAAATGGTATAGCCACTTTGGAAATCAATATGGTGCTTCCTTAAAAAGCTAGAAATAGAAGTACCATATGATCCTGCAATCCCACTCCTTGGAACATATCCTAGAGAGAGATAAGAACTATCACACAAATAGATATACCCACATCCATGTTCACTGCAGCACTGTTCACAATAGCAAAAAGATGGAACAATCTAGGTGCCCATCGACAGACCAATGCATAAAAAATGTATATACACGCAATGGAATACTACACAATGATAAACAACAATAATGAATCCGGAAAATACCTCACAATATGGATGAATCTGGAAAGCATTATGCTGAGCAAAATTGGTCAGTTGCGAAAGCATAGATATTGTATGAGACCACTATTATAAGAACTCAAGAAAATGTTTAAACACAGCAGAAAACACTCTTTGGTGGTTACAAGGGTGGGGAGGGAGTGAGAGGGCAATTCACTAACTAGATAGTAGAAAAGAATCATCCTAGGTGAAGGGAAGGACAACACACAATGCAGAAGAAGTCAGCACAACTGGAGTAAACCAAAAGCTAAGAAGTTCCCTGAACACAACCAAATACTTCAAGGGACAGAGTAGCTGGGGATGCGGTCTGGGCACCATGGTTTTGGGGTGACATCTAGGTCAATTGGCATAACAAAGTTTATTAAGAAAATGTTCTGTGTCTCACTCTGGTGAGTGGCATCTAGGGCCTGAAAAGCTTGTGAGTGGTCATCTAAGACACATCAGCTGGTCCCAACCCACCTGGAGCAAAGGAGAATAAAGAACACTAAAGACACAAGGAAAATATTAGTTCAAGAGACAAAAGGGCCACATAAACCAGAGACTCCATCAGCCTGAGATCGGAAGAACTAGATGGTGCTGGCTACCACCAATGACTGTCCTGACAGGGAACACAACAGAGAGTCACCGATGGAGCAGGAGAAAAGTGGGGTGCAGAACTCAAATTCACATAAAAAGACCAGACTTAATGGTCTGACGGAGACTAGGGGAACCCCAAAGACATGGTCCCTGGAATGTCTGCAAACCAAGAACTAAAGCTATTCCTGAAGCCAACTCTTCAGACAAAGATTAGATTGGACTATAAAACATAAAATAATACCATGAAGAGTGTGCTTCTTAGTTCAAGCAGATACATAGGACTAAATGGGCAGCTCTTGTCTGGATGAAGGATAAGAAGGCAGAAAGGGACAGGAGTCGGCTGGATGGACACAGGAAACCTGGGGTAGAAAGGGAAGGTGTACTGTCACATTATAGGGATTACAGCTAGTGTCACATAAAAATATGTGTATAAATTTTTGTATGAGAAATTAACTTGAGCTGTAAACTTCTACCTAAAGCACAATTTAAAAAAAAAAAAAGGAGTATCCCCTTGTTCTGTTCGAATGACTGCCTCTTGGTGTATGTACAGGTCCCCATGAGCACAATTAAGTGTCCTGGAATTCCCATTCTTCACAATGTTATCCATAATTTGTTGCAATGCATACAACAGGATGCCTTTACATAGTCAATAAAACACAGATAAACATCTTTCTGGTATTCTTTACTTCAGCCACAATCCATCTGACATCAACAATGATATCCCTCATTCCATGCCCTCTTCTGAATCTGGCTTGAATTTCTGGCAGTTCCCTGTTGATGCACTGCTACAACCATTTTTGACTGGTATTCAGCAAAATTTTACTTGTGTGTGATATTAATGATATTGTTTGATAATTTCCACATTCTGTTTGATCACCTTTCTTTGGTGATCAAATACGGATCTCTTCCATTGAGTTGGCCAGGTAGCTGTCTTTCAAATTACTCAGCATAGACAAGTGAGCACTTCCAGTACTGTACCCTTTTGTTGAAGTATCTCAAGCGGTATTCCATCAATTCCTGGAGCCTTGTTTTTCTCCAATGTTTCAAGCGCAGCTTGGACTTCTTTCAGTACCATCAGCTCTTGACCATATGCTATCTCCTGAAATGGCTGAATGTCGAACAAGTATTTTTGGTAGACTGACTCTGTATATTCTTTCCATCTTCTTTTGAAGCTTCCTGCACCATACAACATTTTGCCCAAACAATCCTTTAATATTGCAACTCGAGGCTTGAAGTTTCTCTTCAGTTCTTTCAGCTTGCGAAATGCCAAGCATGTTCTTCCCTTTTGGCTTTCTAACTCCAGGTCTTTGCACATTTTATTATAATATTTTACTTTGTCTTCTCGGACTACCCTTTGAAACCTTTGTTCAGCTATTTTACTTCATCATTTCTTCCACTCCCTTTAGCTATTCTACATTCAAGAGCAAATTTCAGATTCTCCTCTGACATCCATTTTGGCCTGGCACGTGTTGTTGTTGTTAGGTGGCATCGAGTTGGTTCCAACTCATAGCAACCCCATAGGACAGAGTAGAACTGCCCACAGAGTTTCCAAGGAGTGGCTAGTAGATTTGAACTGCTGATCTTTTGGTTAGCAGTCGTAGCTCTTAACCACCATGCCACCAGGACTCCTGGCACATAATATATCCTTAATAAACTATTTGTGATGAACTTGCTTCACTAAGTTTTAACTGGAAAAAAAAATATTGGGATTACATTTTACATTTCATTAGGACGTAACCTTAATGGTTTCATTTTCTGCTAAATACAAAGTGCACGATACCTATCTATTCATCATTTTGTCAAACTATTAAGCCAGTACATTAATAGCACAGCCTTCATTTGTATTATTATGTCACTAACGTGAATCATATCTTCAATGATCCAAATCCAGTCTCAGTAAATAATTAAAATGAAAAGAAATGAGCCTCAAACTTCTGCTTTGGAGATTTATAGTACTGCGGGTAGGATACAAACTGAAACACAGTAGTTTATTACAACCTTTATTTTAGTAAACATGGGTGAAATTAACTGATTTTATTTATCATTTACATTTACAGAAAAGCTGAACTGTTTCTTATCTCTTGAGATTCAGTGCACTAATCTAGGTATTATTGCATTTGTTATAGAAATTTGTAAAATTGCTTCATACCACTACGGTTTTTGATGGAATTGGCCTTGGGGGAATAAATATTTCAGATTTTATTAGTAGCCAAATTTTCTAAACAAGAGGTACAGTTTTATGCTTACTCTGCCTTTATTCTTTAATTTAAATTAAGTGAAGAAATACCTTCCTCAAATAAATAAAGAACAGGTTTTTCCCATATTGAATAACAAGGAATTTTTAATGTAATGTTCCTCTCTCCCCTTTCTAAAGTTTAATATGCAATGGGAAAAACCAAAATATTTCTTTGAAAGTTTGAGATGATAATACTTAGAAAATACGAAGTAGATTTTCCATTTTACTATAAAGGTTATATATTTTTCCCTGTATTACTGAACCAGGGCTTTGAACCAGTTCGAACTGCTTCAGTTGTGGCCAGCGAAGCGCAACCACAACAGACTCGAATTTTTAAAATTTGGATGATCTGGAACCATAATTAGAACAGGAAAAATTATTGCCAGGACTGAGGAGAATGACACACATCCAAAGCAACAAGGTTGGCTGCCATCTTTGAGTGGGGCACCGTTGTTTCTGATTTTGCACAAATTTGACTGGCAAGAGATTTGGTTGCTATGTAACGATAGCTGCCCTTGTTTTCTCAGAGAGAGATTAAGTTTCCAACAGGGCTTCAACTCGTAATTTTTCACATTTCAGTTCAACCAAATTTTAAAAATTCAGGTCAGTTCTGGTGACGCTTCCTCAGCCATTATTGAACTGGAAAGAACTGCTTCCAAGCCCTGTACTAAACAAATAGGGCTCGGTATTGAAGAAAGGCTTTGAAAAGCAAACTAACTTTTTCCTGTTTGGTAATCATTTAACTGAACATGCTATATATAACCTTATTATAGTGGAAACTTTATTGGTATGCAAAGAACAATTTTGTTCTTTAATTTTTCCTTTATAACATTAAAATAATTGTACTTTATACATATTTTAAAACAAGAGACTCGAATGTATGTATAAAGCAAGCAAATTTACATGCTTTTATAAAATTATTTTACATCATAAGTACAAAGTAGTTCTCTTAATTGATGTAACATTTGCCTCTGAACTGCCAAAGACCCTGATCCTAATTTTTCCAGAAATTTTACAAATAAATATTCATTGCCCTTGAAATCATTTGGTCTACTATCAATCCTCAAATGAATGATGACTCCGTCATGTATTATCAGTTACTAATACTTTTCAGAATGGATTACCATATTAGCTTAAACTGGCAACTTTTTGTTGGTATTTTCAGTTTTATAATATATTAAGACTTAAAAAACATGAGAGCTAATAAATTCCTAGAGGCGGTATAGCAAAGAAGTCAGAAATAGAGACACTCTTTACAGGTTTCTAACTTCTACTCAGGTTTCTCTGAACCAAAAAACCCAACTTTACTTACTAGCTCTGTGACTCCAGCCCAGTTTCCAACCTAGCCCTTCCTCAGTTTCCTCATCTACAGAATGGGGACAACAAAATGACACACTTCATAGGATTCAGGTGGGAATTAGTCAGTATGTGTGAAGCTCTTGAAACCAAGCCTGGAAAATAACAGGGGTTCCAGCACTAGCCTGAAACTAGCTATTTTCAACATAGCATGTATATTTAAATATGCATATACCTAATTATTTTCTGGGTTATACCTAATCTTAGGAGCCCTGGTGGTGCAGTGTTTAGAGCTCCTCTGCTAACCAAAAGGTCTGTAGTTTGAATCCACCAGCTGCTCCTTGGAAGCCTTAGGAGGCAGCTCTACTCTGTCCTACAGGGTGGCTATGAGTCAGAATTGACTTGATGGCAACAGGTTTGGTTTTTCGGTTTGTTCGTTTGTTTAATATACCTAATCTTGTATGATCTGAGTCAGGCACCAAGTCAGTCTCTTCCATGATATCTGACTTTTTCCTCTTTCGGAGAAGTGAGTTCAAAGTAAAAAGAAAGTTTATGAATTGTATGCTAATTGCCATGAGAGCTTGCTGGCGATTTTAAGCAGAGTGGCATATTCTGATTTATATTTTTAAAAGATCCTTCCACCTACAGTATGAAGAGCAGGACTGGTAGGAGAGATGAGTTAGGGTTCAGCAAAAGACAATGGTCACTTGGACTGGTGTCGAAATGGAGCAATGTGCCCAGATATGCTGTATAACTAGAGATGACAGGGCTTGATCTTGCAATGAATGTGGGATGAGAGGACGAGACGAACGGAGGAAAGGTTAAGGGAGAATGCCTAGATTTCTACTCTAAATTCCCTTTCACAGCGTTGCCGGTTACTGGGAGCATTATCAGGCCTGCTTCCACTTTCTGCTCTCTTCTTTACTTCTATTTGCTTTTTTGCTCCTATCTGTGGATGTTTCTGAGAGCTCCCAGGACTCGCCAGTCATCTCTCCTTACACTCACCCTCACCTACAATGGGAAGAGTTTAATACTTAAAATATCTCCCTATTGATAGCCTAATGGAATGGGCAGGGTCTTGAATCTGGGCTCCACAAGGTGTGACGTGTCCCAAAGGAGACCTTTGGAAAATTACATAATTACTCTGTTTTTGTGCTCCCCCAAAATTTGATCTAATCCAGCTGTTTACATATGGCCTTTACCTGTGGCAGTAGCTGACCTCCAACGGGGAAGTTTCCTACAATAAAACATTTCCCTGTATGTTTTTATAATGACCAACAAGATTCATTTCATTGCAAATTGAGTATTTTACTACTTTTAAAATCATTATTATTCATTTGTATATGAGTAAAATAATGAGAATAGTATCTTCTTCATAGATTGCTATGTAATTAAACAACATAAGAGGATAAAATGTTTAACACATTAATATTGCATAGCTACCATTCAATAAGTGGTCCCGATTGTTACTAGTATTTCACCACACTAATCTCCTGTCCCATCATCTCCCCTACAGACTGATCATAGGATTGAATGGTGTCCCCCCAAAATATATGTTGTATACCCTAACCTCTATACCTGTGGATGTGATCCCAATTGGGAATAGGGTTTTCTTCGTTACACTGATAGGTCATATCAGTGTAAGGTATGTCTTAAGCCAATCATTTCCGAAATATTAAAGAACAGATTGGGCACAGGAGAGAGCAGACACAGGGGGAAGACCAACACTGCAAGGACTGAGGACACAGTCTACAAGATCAGGAACTCCAAGGATAGCCAGCTAGAGAAGCAGAGACAAGGATTTTCCCTTTGAGCCTATACAGACAGGGTCTTCTCCTAGAGTCAGTGCCCTGAATTTGGACTTCTGGCCTCCCAAACTGTGAGAAAATAAGTTTCCATTTGTTAAGGCCACCCACTTACATTTCTGTTATAGCAGCATTAGATAAATAAGGCATAATTTCACCCCTTTTATTACCTCATTTACCTCAGCTATTACTTCCTACTATGATTTATATTGGAGCCCTGGGGGCACTGCAGTTAAGAACTCAGGCTGCTAACCAAAAGGTCGGCAGTTGAAACCCACCAGCAGCTCCTCAGGAACCCTATGGCTACGGGGAAGTTCTACTCTGTCCTATGGGGTCACTATAAGTTGGAATTAACTTGATGGCAATAGGTTTGGTTTTTATGATTTATATTAGACCATTCATTTAATGTACTATGCTTATTTGTAGGATGCAAAGGCTGTGCCGTGTTGTGTCATTTTTTTCTTTTATAACAGTGGTTGCAAACCGTATCTACATCCTACACAGAGTGCACACTCCAAGAATGTGTGGTGAATGAGTTAAGGAGTGTACATCACTTGCTTATTCAAATACATAGTGGACTCCCTTGTGCCGACTCATAGCGACCCTATAGGACAGAGTAGAACTGCCCCACAGAGTTTCCAAGGAGTGCCTGGCAGATTCAAACTGCTGATCTTTTGGTTAGTAGCCGTAGCACTTAACCACTACGCCACCAGGGTTTCCGCTATGAGTCAGAATCAACTCCATGGCCCTGGATTTGTTTTTTTTTTTTTTTGGTTTCGTGCCTATTGGAGTCCTTTCTCATATTTTCTCCATGGAGCCAAAGATATTTTGTCTGTTGCCATCTTTTTGAAAATCTATTTTTCTCACTTCCTCTGCCCCAACCAAGGACATAAAAATGTACATTGTACTTCTTATAGTTCTAATATATTTGGCTTTTCATGTTATAACTGAATGATGCGAATCAATTTTTTGACCAGTTCAATGGCAATGGGTTAACACAATTATGTATGTTCTTACAGGTGCATATGGATCAGACAAACATAAAAAAAGTTTGTATTTATGCTGTAGAAGCAAAAGTTTGAATACTTTCTGTCTTGAACACATTCAGGAAGAAACAGCTCAACATTCCTATGAAAGACTTCAGGTTCTTGTTCACCCTGTCCACCTATGAACTAACAGGGCATATGTGCAAGGCATTCTTTAATTTATCTATGAATAATGCTTCATGGGTTAAAATAAGAAGCTATTGAGGGTGTGTCTGGATTATCTTCAGACAAAATGACTTCCACAAAGCTTTAAAGGGTGATGGAAGAATCTATGTCCATCAGGGCATTCATACTAAAATGTTTCCTTGGAAATATTTACAACCCAAGATTGATTTTTTAGGACTGGAAAATTTTCCTTTAAATATGAATTCATACTAAGAACATTTTGGAAAAAAAAGTGTTATTTTTATCTTATTCTGTTTTTAAACAATAAGAGAAGCGCAAATAAATATTACATTTTTATATACTTGTCATTAGTCTTTCTCAGACAGCATACAAATTTAAAATGGATTTTCTTTTAAAATGCAGTATAATGATTTACATTTTAAGAATAATACCAAGAGAACTTAAAAAAAAAAAAGTGCTAATGTTTGGACCCCACCCAGGACCAGTTAATTGGAATCCTTGAGAAGGAAATCTGGGCATTGGTATTTTAAAAACTCTCCAGATGGTATCCTAGATATCCTAGGCATTAGTGAGCTGAAATGAACTGGTACGAGGCATTCTGAATTGGACAATCATATGACCTACTATGCTGGGAATGACAAATTGAAGATGGCATTGCATTCATTGTTAAAAAGGTCCATCCTGAAGTACCATACTGTTAGTGAGAGGATAATATCCATATGCCTACAGGGAAGATCAATTAAAACAAGTATTATTCAAATTTATGTACCAACCACTAAGGCCAAAGATGAAGAAACTGAAGATTTTTACCAACTTCTCCAGTCTGAAATTGATAAATATGTAATCAAGATGTATTGATAATTACTGGTGATTGGAATGTGAAAGTTGGAAAAAAAGAAGGATCAGTATTTAGAAAATTTGGTCTTTGTGATAGATAGGAAGCTGGAGATCACTGGAAATTTGCAAGACCAATGACCTTTTCACTGGAAATACCTTTTTTCAACAACACAAATAGCAGCGACTATACACATTTTTTTTTTTTTTTTTTATATACATAGACCTTGCCAGGTGAAATACACAGGAATCAAATTGACTACAACTGTGGAAAGAGACGATGCAGAAGCTCAATATCTGCAGCCAGAACAAGGCCAGGGACTGACTACAGAACAGACCATCAATTACTCGTATGCAAGTTGAAGTTCAAGCCGAAGAAAATTAGAACAAATCTACAAGAGCTAAAGTATGATGTTCACTATATCCTACCTGAATTTAGAGACCATGTTAAGAATACATTTCATGCATTGAACACTAATGATCAAAGACTAGACATGAAGGGCATCATGCATGAGAAAAGCAAAAGGTACTAAAAAAAAAAAACAGGAAAGAAAAAAAGACCAAAATGGGTATCAGAAGAGACTCTGAAATTCGCTCTTGAATGTCAAGTAGCTAAAACAAATGGAAGAACTGATAAAGTAAAAGAGCTGAACAGAAGACTTGAAACGGTGGCTTGAGAAGACAAAGTAAAGTTTTATAATGAAACATGCAAAGACCCGGAGTTAGAAAACCAAAGGAAAGAACACATTCACCATTTCTCAAGCTGAAGAACTGATGAAAAAATTCAAGCCTTTTGTTGCAATAGTGAAAGAATCTCTGGGCAAAATATTGAGCAACGCAGGAAGCATCAAAGGAAGACATAAGGAATATACAGAGTTACCCTACCAAAAAGGACTGGTCGACGTTCAACCATTTCAGGATGTAATATGTGATCAAGAACTGAAGGTACTGAAGGAAGAAGTCCAAGTTGCACGGATGGCATTGGCGAAAAACAGGGCTTCAGGGATAGACAGGACATCAGTTGAGATGTTTCAGCAAACAGATGCTGTGCTGGAAGCACTAACTTGTCTATGCCAAGAAATTTGGAAGACAGCTAACTGGCCAATCAAGTGGAAGAGATTCATATTTGTACCCATTTCACAAAAAGGTTATCCAAAAGAATGTGGAAATTATCAAATGATATTAATATCACCTCCAAGTAAATTTTTGCTGAGGATCATTCAAAATACGTTACAGCAGTACATCGACAGGGAACTGCCAGAAATTCAAGCCAAATTCAGAAGAGGGCCTGGGAAGAGGGATGTCACTGCTAATGTCAGAAGGATCTTGGCTGAAAGAAGAGAATAACAAAGATTTTTACCTCTATTTTATTGACTATACAAAGCCATTCAACTGTGTGGATCATAACTGATTATGGATAACATTGCAAAAGAATTCCAGAACAATTAATTGTGCCCATGCAGAATTTGTACATAGGTCAAGAGGCAGTTGTTCAAACAGAACAAGGAGATACTGTGCGTGGTTTAAAATCAGAAAGGGTGTGTGTTAGGGTAGTATATCTTCACCATACTTATTCAATATCTGAAGCCCTAGTGAAGCAGTGGTTAAGAGCTTGGCTGTTTAATCAAAAAGTCAGCAGTTCAAATTCACCAGCCTCTCCTTGGAAATACTATGGGGCAGTTCTATTCTGTCATACAGGGTCACCGTGAGTCGGAATTGACTTTTCTTTTTTTTAATTCAATCTGTATGCTGAGCAAATAATCTGAGAAGCTGGACTACATGAAGAAGAACACAGCATCAGGATTGGGGGAAGACTCATTAACAACCTACGATATGCAGATGACACAACTTTGCTTGCTGAAAGTGAAGAGGACTTGAAGCACTTACAGATGAAGATCAAAGATTATAGCCTTCAGTATAGATTACACCTCAACATAAAGAAAACAAAAATCCTCACAACTAGACCAATAAGCAATATCACGATAAATGAAGAAAGGATTGAAGCTGTCAAAGATTTCATTTTACTTGAATCTACAATCAATGCCCATGGAAGCAGCAGTCAAGAAATCAAACGACATATTGTACTGGGGAAATCTGCTGCAAAATATCTCTTTAAAGTGTTAAAAAGCAAAGATGTCTCTCTGAGGACTAAAGTGTGCCCAAACCCAAGCCATGGTATTTTCAATTTCCTCATATGTACATGAGAGCTGGGCAATGAATAAGAAAGTCCAAAGAATTGATGCATTTGAATCATGGTGCTTGCAAAGAAGATTGAATATACCATGACTGCCAGAAGAAGGAACAAATCAGTCTTGGAAGAAATTTAGCCAGAATGTTCCTTAGGGAGGGTGGCGAGACTTCGTCTTACGTATTTTGGACACGTTATCAGCAGGGACCAGTTCCTGGAGAAGGACAACGTGCTTGGTAAACTAGAGGGTCAGTGAAAAAGAGGAAGACCCTCAATGAGATGGATTGACACGGTGGCTACAACAATGGTCTCAAACATAGCAATGATTTTGAGGATGGCACTGGACTGAGCAGCGTTTTGTCATTTTGTACACAGGGTCACTATGAGTCGGAACCAACGGGACGGCACCTAACCACAACAACAAGATGATTTTAATGTATAATCAGAGCTGTTGTAATGAAAAGGGAACAATATTTGAACTAGACAGAACTGAGTTCAAACCCCAAATCTGCAAGTTAGTAGCTTTTACTAGAATTTACCTCATCTGTTAGGTCATATGTGTAGTCCTTTTTGTGGTTATTATGAGATTTACAGATGAGCCATTTAAAACATCCAGGGGCTAGTAGACACTTAACGGTAGCCATTATTATTAATGACCTGCAGGCTATGTGCAAAGTAAACGGTAGTTCCCACGCTCGGGACATTGCTCTTACTACAAGCATCCCAAACATATTATTGCCATCTGTCAGGTTATGTTCTTAAATTAAGAGAATATTTTGTTTAGAATTGAACTAGAAAACATACAACATATCTTGTAACTGAGTTTCCTCTACTATTATTTAATTAGAAACAGTATCTTACTAAATAGAAAATAACTAAGAAAAATTAACATCCTTTCAATGATTCCCAATTGACTCTCAGGAAATGGCATAATTATTGCAAAATAAATAGATTAACGTGCAAGCAAAATGAAAACTCTTGGGGGAAAGGTCAATTATTTTCTGTAAGCATGTGTATATTCATACCTAAATAAGTTTTGATTTTTTAACGTGATCAGAATACTATACTATACGCAGAGAGAGGCCAATGAACTAATTGAAGACTCTGTAGATTTCTTTAGCTAACATAATTACAGCAAAAATATCATTCTATATGTAGAAATATTATACAGTTTTTAATTTTTGAGCCTGGATAGTTAGGTGATTTCAAATTTGAAGCTAGTTTTAATAAAGCTGCAATAATCTTGGTATAGAAATAGTGTATGTGCGTGTGAGATTTTCCTCTCTCTGGCTTTGTTTTATGGACTTGTGAATTGTTTAAGACTAGCATTGCAGAATATATCCCAACTTTTAGTGCCTTTAAAGATATTGATTGCTTTCTACAAAACTTATCTTACTTGACAAATCAAATTAGTGATCTAGTAGATAAACATCAGCGCGTTATGCATAGTAGGTGATATACACATAAATTAGGCACCATTATGCATAGTAGGTGATACACACATAAATTAGGAACTGCCTTCAACTTCCAGGAACTTAAAGTTAAACTATCTGTGAACAGGAAACTAGTTTTGAGTTACACATTAATGTTTTGTGAGAAGTGCTGTTGCCAGGCTGAGTGTCTCAATATCCTCTTGCCGCCATATCCCTAAATTGAAAATGGCACCATAGAACAGGATTTACTATATAGATTATATGGTATAGATACTGATGGAACGAAGTGCTCTAACCTGCCAAAATGCATAGCTTATTTTAAATGGGTGTAGTATTTTATATGCAATCAATAGGCGTGAATAATAACATGGTGCAAGAGACCGAGTCCTCCCACGCTGAGTTAAAAGACCGCTACACATTAGAACCTAGAGTTCTAACCAGTGAATTGTTTCTAATTAAACCTAGGAAAATGTCTCAAAACTTACGTTTGCAAGTAGGTGGCTTCCCTTTGTTACTCCATAATCCATCTTCTTGACACACTGCTGTTGCTTGTTGACTAGCCTCAAGCTTGAAGCCCTCATTACATTCATATATCAATTTACTGTCCAAAGTGAACTCATTACCCGTAAATGAACCATTTCCTGGGGATTCGGGAATTCCACAGGACACAGCTGAAAAAAATAAAACAATAAAACAATTGCAGCGTTACTCGCACAGAGACTTTATGAGGTTTTTCTTCTTTTCTATTTTTTATCTCAAGTACATATAAAAATTGGTATTTATATTTCTAATGTGTGGTACAATTATACACATTTTTGACGTTTTAAGAATGTTAAGGGTTAATGAGAAACAATGGAAAATTGATCATAAAAATATACCTATAGAATTATGATTCCAGGAGGAAAACTGACCCCTACCATATAGTTTAATCATGCTCTAATGTTTTAGGAGATGGTGTGGTCAACGACGCACAGTGTAATGGTATTCATTTAATATTGGAAAAGAAAAAAAAAAAGGATAAAATATCTTTACCATCATAAAATTCATTCCAAAGATCACTTTTTTAAAAAATTGTGATTTAGGTGAAAGCTTATAGCTCAAGTTAGTTTCTCATACAAGAATTTATACACACATTGTTATGTGACCCTAGTTGCCCTCCCTATAACGGGACTGCATTCACTGATCACGTCTTCTTTTTTTTTTTTTTTAATTTTAAAAAAGTTTTTATTGTGCTTTAAGTAAAAATTTACAAATCAAGTCAGTCTCTTGTACAAAAATTTATATACACCTTGCTATTTTTTTTTTTATATACTCCTAACTGCCCTCCCTCTAATGAGACAGCCTGCTCCGTCCTTCCACTCTCTCTTTTTGTGTCTATTCCGCCAGCTTCTAACCCCCTCTACCCTCTCATCTCCCCTTCAGATAGGAGATGCCAACATAGTCTCAAGTGTCTACTTGCATTTAATCATCACTTTAATTCCATGTGGCAGATATTATTATCCCCATCTTGTTGTTGTTAGGTGCCATTGAGTTGATTTTGACTCCTACTGACCCCATGTGAAAGAGTAGAACTGCCTCATAGGGTTTTTTTTTTTTTTTAATACCTTTTATTAAGCTTCAAGTGAACGTTTACAAATCCAATCAGTCTGTCACATATAAGTTTACATACATCTCACTCCCTACTCCCACTTGCTCTCCCCCTCTTGAGTCAGCCCTTTCAGTCTCTCCTTTCTTGACAATTTTGCCTGCTTCCCTCTCTCTCTATCCTCCCATCCCCCCTCCAGACAAGAGTTGCCAACACAATCTCAAGTGTCCACCTGATATAAATAGCTCACTCTTCATCAGCGTCTCTCTCCCACCCGCTGACCAGTCCCTTTCATTTCTGATGAGTTGTCTTCGGGGATGGTTCCTGTCCTGTGTCAACAGAAGGTCTGGGGAGCATGGCCGCCGGGATTCCTCCAGTCTCAGTCAGACCATTAAGTTTGGTCTTTTTATGAGAATTTGGGGTCTGCATCCCACTGATCTCCTGCTGCCTCACGGGTCCTCTGCTGTGCTCCCTGTCAGGGCAGTCATCGATTGTGGCCGGGCACCAACTAGCTCTTCTGGTCTCAGGATGATGTAGGTCTCTGGTTCATGTGGCCCTTTCTGTCTCTTGGGCTCTTAGTTGCCGTGTGGGCTTGGTGTTCTTCATTTTCCTTTGCTCCAGGTGGGTTGAGACCAATTGCTGCATCTTAGATGGCTGCTTGTTAGCATTTAAGACCCCAGATGCCACATTTCAAAGTGGGATGCAGAATGATTTCATAATAGAATTATTTTGCCAATTGACTTAGAAGTCCCCGCAAACCATGTTCCCCAGACCCCCGCGCTTGCTCCGCTGACCTTTGAAGCATTCATTTTATCCCGGAAACTTCTTTGCTTTTGGTCCAGTCCAATTGAGCTGACCTTCCATGTATTGAGTGTTGTCTTTCCCTTCACCTAAAGCAGTTCTTATCTACTGATTAATCAATAAAAAACCCTCTCCCACCCTCCCTCCCTCCCCCCCTCGTAACCACAAAAGTATGTGTTCTTCTCAGGTTTACTATTTCTCAAGATCTTATAATAGTGGTCTTATACAATATTTGTCCTTTTGCCTCTGACTAATTTCGCTCAGCATAATGCCTTCCAGGTTCCTCCATGTTATGAAATGTTTCAGAGATTCGTCACTGTTCTTTATCGATGCATAGTATTCCATTGTGTGAATATACCACAATTTATTTACCCATTCATCCGTTGATGGACACCTTGGTTGCTTCCAACTTTTTGCTATTGTAAACAGAGCTGCAATAAACATGGGTGTGCATATATCTGTTTGTATGAAGGCTCTTGTATCTCTAGGGTATATTCCGAGGAGTGGGATTTCTGGGTTGTATGGTAGTTGTATTTCTAACTGTTTAAGATGATGCCAGATAGATTTCCAAAGTGGTTGTACCATTTTACAATCCCACCAGCAGTGTATGAGAGTTCCAATCTCTCCGCAGCCTCTCCAACATTTATTATTTTGTGTTTTTTGGATTAATGCCAGCCTTGCTGGTGTGAGATGGAATCTCACGGTAGTTTTAATTTGCATTTCTCTAATGGCTAATGATCGAGAGCATTTTCTCATGTATCTGTTGGCTGCCTGAATATCTTCTTTAGTGAAATGTGTGTTCATATCCTTTCCCCACTTCTTGATTGGGTTGTTTGTCTTTTTGTGGTTGAGTTTTGACAGAATCACGTAGATTTTAGAGATCAGGCGCTGGTCAGAGATGTCATAGCTGAAAATTCTTTCCCAGTCTGTAGGTGGTCTTTTTACTCTTTTGGAGAAGTCTCTAGATGAGCATAGGTGTTTGATTTTTAGGAGCTCCCAGTTATCGGGTTTCTCTTCATCATTTTTGGTAATGTTTTGTATTCTGTTTATACCTTGTATTAGGGCTCCTAGGGTTGTCCCAATTTTTTCTTCCATGATCTTTATCGTTTTAGTCTTTATGTTTAGGTCTTTGATCCACTTGGAGTTAGTTTTTGTGCATGGTGTGAGGTATGGGTCCTGTTTCATTTTTTTGCAAATGGATATCCAGTTATGCCAGCACCATTTGTTAAAAAGGCTATCTTTTCCCCAGTTAATTGACACTGGTCCTTTGTCAAATATCAGCTGCTCATATGTGGATGGATCTATGTCTGGGTTCTCAATTCTGTTCCATTGGTCTATGTGTCTGTTGTTGTACCAATACCAGGCTGTTTTGACTACTGTGGCTGTATAATAGGTTCTGAAGTCAGGTAAGGTGAGGCCTCCCACTTTCTTCTTCTTTTTCAGTAGTGCTTTGCTTATCCGGGGCTTCTTTCCCTTCCATATGAAATTGGTGATTTGTTTCTCTATTCCCTTAAAATATGACATTGGAATTTGGATCGGAAGTGCGTTAAATGTATAGATGGCTTTTGGTAGAATAGACATTTTTATTATGTTAAGTCTTCCTATCCATGAGCAAGGTATGTTTTTCCACTTAAGTATGTCCTTTTGAATTTCTAGGAGTAGAGCTTTGTAGTTTTCTTTGTATAGGTCTTTTACATCCTTGGTAAGATTTATTCCTAAGTATCTTATCTTCTTGGGGGCTACTGTGAATGGTATTGATTTGGTTATTTCCTCTTCGGTGTTCTTTTTGTTGATGTAGAGGAATCCAAGTGATTTTTGTATATTTATTTTATAACCTGAGACTCTGCCAAACTCTTCTATTAGTTTCAGTAGTTCTCTGGAGGATTCCTTAGGGTTTTCTGTGTATATAATCATGTCATCTGCAAATAGTGATAACTTTACTTCTTCCTTGCCAATCCGGATACCTTTTATTTCTTTGTCTAGCCTAATTGCCCTGGCTAAGACTTCCAACACGATGTTGAATAAGAGCGGTGATAAAGGGCATCCTTGTCTGGTTCCCGTTCTCAAGGGAAATGCTTTCAGGTTCTCTCCGTTTAGAGTGATATTGGCTGTTGGCTTTGCATAGATGCCCTTTATTATGTTGAGGAATTTTCCTTCAATTCCTATTTTGGTAAGAGTTTTTATCATGAATGGGTGTTGGACTTTGTCAAATGCCTTTTCTGCATCAATTGATAAGATCATGTGGTTTTTGTCTTTTGTTTTATTTATGTGATGGATTACATTAATGGTTTTTCTGATATTAAACCAGCCTTGCATACCTGGTATAAATCCCACTTGATCAGGGTGAATTATTTTTTTGATGTGTCGTTGGATTCTATTGGCTAGAATTTTGTTGAGGATTTTTGCATCAATGTTCATGAGGGATATAGGTCTATAATTTTCTTTTTTTGTAATGTCTTTTCCTGGTTTTGGTATCAGGGAGATGGTGGCTTCATAGAATGAGTTGGGTAGTATTCCGTCATTTTCTATGCTTTGGAATACCTTTAGTAGTAGTGGTGTTAACTCTTTTCTGAAAGTTTGGTAGAACTCTGCAGTGAAGCCGTCCGGGCCAGGGCTTTTTTTTGTTGGGAGTTTTTTGTTTACCGTTTCAATCTCTTTTTTTGTTATGGGTCTATTTAGTTGTTCTACTTCTGAATGTGTTAGTTTAGGTAGGTAGTGTTTTTCCAGGAATTCATCCATTTCTTCTAGGTTTTCAAATTTGTTAGAGTACAATTTTTCATAATAATCTGAAATGATTCTTTTAATTTCATTTGGTTCTGTTGTGATGCAGTCCTTCTCATTTCTTATTCGGGTTATTTGTTTCCTTTCCTGTATTTCTTTAGTCAGTCTAGCCAATGGTTTATCAATTTTGTTAATTTTTTCAAAGAACCAGCTTTTGGCTTTGTTAATTCTTTCGATTGTTTTTCTGTTCTCTAATTCATTTAGGTCAGCTCTAATTTTTATTATTTGTTTTCTTCTGGTGCCTGATGGATTCTTTTGTTGCTCACTTTCTATTTGTTCAAGTTGTAGGGATAGTTCTCTGATTTTGGCTCTTTCTTCTTTTTGTATGTGTGCATTTATTGATATAAATTGGCCTCTGAGCACTGCTTTTGCTGTGTCCCAGAGGTTTTGATAGGAAGTATTTTCATTCTCGTTGCTTTCTAAGAATTTCCTTATTCCCTCCTTGATGTCTTGTATAACCCAGTCTTTTTTCAGGAGGGTATTGTTCATTTTCCAAGTATTTGATTTCTTTTCCCTAGTTTCTCTGTTATTGATTTCTAGTTTTATTGCCTTGTGGTCTGAGAAGATGCTTTGTAATATTTCGATGTTTTGAACTCTGCAAAGGTTTGTTTTATGACCTAATATGTGGTCTATTCTAGAGAATGTTCCATGTGCGCTAGAAAAAAAAGTATATTTTGCAGCAGTTGGGTGGAGAGTTCTGTATAAGTCAATGAGGTCAAGTTGGTTGATTGTTGTAATTAGATCTTCCGTGTCTCTGTTGAGCTTCTTACTGGATGTCCTGTCCTTCTCCGAAAGGGGTGTGTTGAAGTCTCCTACTATAATTGTGGAGGTATCTATCTTGCTTTTCAATTCTGTTAAAATTTGATTTATGTATCTTGCAGCCCTGTCATTGGGTGCGTAAATATTTAATATGGTTATGTCTTCCTGATCAATTGTCCCTTTTATCATTATATAGTGTCCTTCTTTATCCTTTGTGGTGGATTTAAGTCTAAAGTCTATTTTGTCAGAAATTAATATTGCTACTCCTCTTCTCTTTTGCTTATTGTTTGCTTGATATACTTTTTTCCATCCTTTGAGTTTTAGTTTGTTTGTGTCTCTAAGTCTAAGGTGTGTCTCTTGTAGGCAGCATATAGATGGATCGTGTTTCTTTATCCAGTCTGTGACTCTCTGTCTCTTTATTGGTGCATTTAGTCCATTTACATTCAGGGTAATTATAGATAAATAAGTTTTTAGTGCTGTCATTTTGATGCCTTTTTATGGGTGTTGTTGACAATTTCATTTTTCCACATACTTTTTTGTGCTGAGGCGTTTTTCTTAGTAAATTGTGAGATCCTCATTTTCATAGTGCTTGACTTTATGTTAGTTGAGTCGTTACGGTTTTCTTGGTTTTTATCTTGAGTTATAGAGTTGTTATACCTTTTTGTGGTTACCTTATTATTTACCCCTATTTTTCTAAGTAAAAACCTAACTTGTATTGTTCTATATCGCCTTGTATCACTCTCCATATGGCAGTTCAATGTCTCCTGTATTTAGTCCCTCTTATTGATTATTGTGATCTTTTACCTATTGACTTCCATGATTCCCTGTTATGTGTATTTATTTATTTATTTTTTTAATTAATCTTAATTTGTTTGTTTTTGTGATTTCCCTATTTGAGTTGATATCAGGACGATCTGTTTTGTGACCTTGTGTTGTGCTGATATCTGATATTATTGGTTCTCTGACCAAACAATATCCTTTAGTATTTCTTGTAGCTTTGGTTTGGTTTTTGCAAATTCTCTAAACTTGTGTTTGTCTGTAAATATCTTAATTTCGCCTTCATATTTCAGAGAGAGTTTTGCTGGATATATGATCCTTGGCTGGCAGTTTTTCTCCTTCAGTGTTCTGTATATGTCGTCCCATTCCCTTCTTGCCTGCATGGTTTCTGCTGAGTAGTCAGAACATATTCTTATTGATTCTCCCTTGAAGGAAACCTTTCTTTTCTCCCTGGCTGCTTTTAAAATTTTCTGTTTATCTTTGGTTTTGGTGAGTTTGATGATAATATGTCTTGGTGTTTTTCTTTTTGGATCAATTTTAAATGGGGTTCGATGAGCATCTTGGATAGCTATCCTTTCGTCTTTCATGATGTCAGGGAAGTTTTCTGTCAGGAGTTCTTCAACTATTTTCTCTGTGTTTTCTGTCCCCCCTCCCTGTTCTGGGACTCCAATCACCCACAGGTTATCCTTCTTGATAGAGTCCCACATAATTCTTAGGGTTTCTTCATTTTTTTTAATTCTTTTATCTGATTTTTTTTCAGCTATGTTGGTGTTGATTCCCTGGTCCTCCAGATGTCCCAGTCTGCATTCTAATTGCTCGAGTCTGCTCCTCTGACTTCCTAGTGTGTTGTCTAATTCTGTTATTTTATTGTTAATCTTTTGGATTCTACATGTTGTCTCTCTATGGATTCTTGCAACTTATTAATTTTTCCAGTATGTTCTTGAATAATCTTTTTGAGTTCTTCAACAGTTTTATCAGTGTGTTCCTTGGCTTTTTCTGCAGTTATCCGAATTTCATTTGTGATATCATTAAGCATTCTGTAAATTAGTTTTTTATATTCTGTATCTGATAATTCCAAGATTGTATCTTCATTTGGGAAAGATTTTGATTCTTTTGTTTGGGGGGTTGTAGAAGCTGTCACGGTCTGCTTCTTTAAGTGGTTTGATATGGATTGTTGTCTCCGAGCCATCACTGGGAAACTAGTTTTTCCAGAAAATCCGCTGCGTCCAGTCCAAATCCCTGCGGGACGGTTCCCCGGCTCGGATGCTGCTCTTTCTGCTCCAAGACCAGTCACTGCCTCCCGGGGACTTCTCCTACCGGCTGCGTCCCACGCCGCCTGTGGAACCGGCTGGTCCCCCTCCCGGGGTTAGTTCAGGGGGGTGGAGCAGGTCTCTGTGCTTGTGCCGTACCTGAGTGGTACGCTGGCTCCAGGCTCTGGAAACAATCGCTGCTTCCCCGTATTAGTTCGTTCTCCATCTCTAAATCTGTGTTTGTTGTTCAGGGTTCGTAGATTGTTATGTATGTGATCGATTCACTTGTTTTTCCGTGTCTTTGTTGTAAGAGGGATCCGAGGTAGCGTCTGCCTAGTCCGCCATCTTGGCTCCGCCTCCCCCAGTGATCACTTCTTGATGTCAAAATTCATAGGAATCCCATTAAACAATCACCCACCTGAGGCCTCAAAAGTGTGTTCCCTCTAATTTGCCTCCCCTCCTCCCGCTCATTTTACTTAAAGCAACAGGAAGTTCTGTAGAATAAAAATAACTTACCTAAGATCATCAGTGCATCTATTACCGTAAAGCCTATTATTTTATAAATAATTTGTTAGGAAGCAGGGCGTAAGGAAATAAGATATAGGAGTCAGTAAGGAAAGATACCTACAGCAGAAGGCACAGTGCTAGAAGGGGACCTTTAGGTCAGCTTGTAAGTGAAAAGCCATACAAGGGAAACCAACAAAAACCAAACCCATTGCCGACAAGTCGATTCCAACTGAGGTATGAATAAAGGATAAATTGTTTTAAAAAATAAAATATGGAGAGAATCCAATATAAACACCTCTTCTTAAATATTCTAGGCTTGTTCCAGGCTTATCTACCATGAGACAAAACAAACAAACAAAAAACTCAAGTTAAATGACTACAAACTATAACAATGAAACAAACAGTAAGGCAGAGAAAAGGGTTACATCACCAACAATTACAAGGATAACAACTACCTAATCCAAGGGCACATGTTACAGAAAAGTGTGGCAATACCTTTGTTTTGTGGCAGCAATGTATCAATGGCAAGACTTCTAGGCATTTGCAAAATATTCATTTTAATTTACTGAATGGAGTAAGGAAACCCTGATGGCGTAGTGGTTAAGTGCTATGGCTTCTAACCAAAGGGTCGGCAGTTTGAATCCACCAGGCGCTCCTTGGAAACTCTATGGGGCAGTTCTACTCTGTCCTATAGGGTTGCTATGAGTCAGAATCCACTCGACGACACTGGGTCTGGAATGGAGTAAATGTCATATATTTTCTTTTTTACAATTAAGTTTTTATTTCACAATATTCCAATATCTTATTTCCTTACCATTTTCTCTCAGATTTTTCTCAGATAGTCATTTGTTCATGCTCACAAACTTAATTTCTCTTCCACTCACTGAAGTGTGCCCAGTGTCCAGTTTCCTCATAATTCTCGTATAGGTTGAGCACCAAATGAAATGACATTTCTCTGACAGGTTAGATGGGAAAGATGGCATTCTACAAACACATACAAAACTCTCCCTTAAAAGGATTCACACCCAGGGAGGTCAAAACCAAAAAGCTTTATAGCCACTTCTGATAAATCTCGAACCTTATTTCACAAGTGAATCCTAACTCCAAGGATGTAAGAAAACCCACTCTGTGTTGTCTGATCAACAAGTGAGAATTTTATTTTGGCTTCAGCGAGAGTTTTAACCCCCTGAATGCCCTAACAAAGGGTTATTTGGAACGGGCTTAAAATAGAAGTTGGCAATCTATCAAAAATGGAATTCTAACACTTTTGATAAAATGAAGAATAGATGAAATAATTAGTGCTGTCTAAGACATAACAAATTCAGGCTCATGGGAAGAAAGAAGCTTCCTGCTAAAGTCTAGTATCCAATCAACCATTGACTGCTTCCAAAAAAGTCATATGTCTACAAGTAGTGACAGATACTACTTAGATCTCAGATTACTTTTTAAAAAACAATGGTGTGCCACCAGAGCTCCTTGTTGACACACTAGAGGACTCAGTTAAGTGGCAAATTATTATATTTGTGTGTATACATACTTATATATAGGTACATATATACACACTTATGACATACACTTTTATTTATAAAGATATGAGGTAAAAAGAGCAACTCTTTGTTTCCATACATATCTTATGAGAAGTTTAACATTTTGGTTTGGGGGAAAAAATGGAAAATAGAAAGGACACTTAATCACCCAGTGTTGTATGGTCCATCGGTACTATGAACCCCATGTGAGAATTCCTCAGTATATTTATGCCACACAACCAGTAACTGCCCTTGTCTCTGCATGATTTGAAACACTTCTAAGATTTTTTCTTACTCCTTTCAAATGGTCTTTATCTTGAACTTATACTGACTCCTCTTATTTTGGCTACCTCTTAGGTAGTCTTCAAGTTTTAACCCTGACCATTCTCTCTGATCTTTATCTTCCCTCCATTTTTTTTTTTTTTTTGCTTCAAAAATTCAGTGATTTTTAGGGCTTTGGCTATTACTTCTAGGCTTGTGATTCTTATGTCTTGATATATACTTAGTCCACTTCATGTTATTATCAGCTGCCTGTTAAATTGTTCAAACCCTGGGTTGGCACCCACCTCTCTTTAATAGCTGTCCTAACAAACTTTCTGCCTCTATAGGTTTTTCCCCCAATAATTCTAGTTCAATCATTTCATTTACTTCTTTCTTTATATTGCTTTGATTTGGTTGGTTGCCAATTACTGTCTGCTTATTTGAGAATTGTCCTTTATATTCTTTTTCTTTCTCTCATTTTCCACTATTAATACCATAGTCCAGGTTCTCATTACCTTAGTTGGAACGTATATGCTATTTTACCTGGGATTTGACAGTTTACATAATGATTTCACATCACACTTTTTCATTTATTATTTATAAACATCCTAGTTAAGAGATTTTATTCCACTTACACATGGAGAGACAAATACTAAAACATTTTGAAATAATTTGTCCCAAGTCTGACAGTCAGAAACTCAAAGAATAAGGTCTAAAACACAGGTCTAATGAGTTCAGGTAGAATCTTCTACACACTACCACAGGTCCCTAGGCTATGATAATTTATATTTTCAATTGTATTCCTGCCGGGTTAGTCCTTAGTAATGAGGTAGTACTCTCACTCTCATTTTTAAAAACGTACAGTGGTTCCCTATTTCCTACCACATTGAACTTAAAGTGCATTTTCTGGCTTCCAAGGCCTACCATATATATATATATATATATATATATATATATATATTTGGCAGGGGAGGACTCCCCGTGATTCTCTATCCTCCCCAACAGAGAGCTCTGCTTGGCCAACTGTCACTAAGTACCTATTTCACTCAGCCAGCCTACTCACTTCCTTGACTTCATTTTTCGTTTTTTTACCCCTCTACCCAATGTCGGAATCGACTCGACAGTACTGGGGGTGTGTGTGTGTGCCTCTACCCAAAATACCCTCCCATATCTGCACCAATTTAAATCTACCCTAAGATAGCAAATTAGTTTCTAACACTATGAGTCTTATTTGACTGGTGGTATTACTGAATAGAATATTCTTTTTTTTTTTTTTTAGCACGTATTTTACTTACTGAAAACCCTGCTGCACACAATAATGCAAAATTGCACTTTTTACAGTTACTTGTAGTAAATCAGTATCTTAAGCATAAAACCAAAAACCCATTGCTGTTGAGCTGATTCTGACTCATAGCAGCCCAGTAGGACACAGTAGAATGCCCCCCGGGGCTTCCAAAGAGCCACTGATGGATTCCAACTGCCAGCATTTTGATTAGCAGCCAAATGCTTACCCCTGCGCCACCAGGGCTCCTGTCTTGGGCATAATCTTCTCAAAATTACTAAAGACTTTTGAAATAAATATCTATATTGCTTCAACAGATTTGTGACTTATAATCTCTGTAAGGTCAGTGATATTACTAAGGCCACCATGGTGGGCATCAACACATGCAAACATTTTGTGATAGCTACACTTTCATTATTAATCCTCTGGAGACATGGAAAATCACTATGTAATTTTCCATTAAGCACACACTTTTTTTGTGTGCTAATTGCTGTAAAATGGGTTAATTGTAAAACAAAAAATGCTAAAAGCAAATATAAAATATACAGTTGTAGATTTACCATGCAATGAATGACAAAACCTCAAGCAAGTGTGTTTATACAGCACTTTTCAAACTTTAATGTATATCTGAATCCCTGGGGATATCGATAACATACATATTCCGTGTGCATGTTAGGTCTGGGTGGCTTGGCATTCTGCTTTTCTATCAAGTTTCGTGGGCTCAGAACCATATTTGGAGGAGCACGGATTCAGACAATTCCATCTGTGGCATAGTGGTGAGGCCACTAACCAAAAGGTTGGCAGTTCAAATCTACCAGCTGCTTCTGGCAGTTCTACTCTGTCCTGTGGGGTCACTGTAAGTCAGAATCCATGGTAACAAGTTTTTTGTGGGTTTTTTTTTTTGTTGTTGTTGTTTTTCTGGACATGTTCTATGCAGACCTGCTAAGCCGTTTTTTTCCTCCACATACATTTTACAAAGTCCTGATGTAAAATTTCCCCGATTATCCACTGACCCCTGCTGACTAACTGAGTCCGTTCCAGCCTTTCACCTTTACACACCGAGGTGTAGCAGCATCGACTGCCCCCATCATCACCACCACTGTGTTGAAGGAGTTAGAAACACCCAGCTCCATGCTTTGAATGCCCTGCTGTTTTATCAGGAAGCACCATCTTTGAAAGGGAGGTAATGCACTGGACCTGGAAATGTTTGCAGGGAGAGAGATGTACCGTTGTTGACCTTCTGTTAGTTAACCCTGTGTTAAAGTGAGAATTCTGTTCACTGCGTGTGGTCTTCTACTATTAAATGAGACCACTGCAGAAATTGCACAGGCAAAATGAAGGTCTACCAAGTCCTTTAATCTTATTTTCATGCAACTATCTGTAAGAGTAGTTGGCGAAGAAATGAAAAACACAGCAAAGAAATAAAAACATCCCCAATACATTAGGATATATGTTCACCCAAAACATGAAGCCTAACTTTTGTTTTAAGGTGGAACTTGCACTTCATTCCATAATTTTCTCTGTGTAATGGCTCATGCTTTTCTTAAGTAACAGTCTCAGGGCAAACTCACAGTTAACAATACACGAAAATTGATAACTAGATGAAGAGTTTCACTCTCAAATTTGTAACCTACTCTCCGTGTGACCCAAAGTTATCATTTAACTACTCTGAACCTCAGTTTCCTCATTTGTCAAAAGAAAAGGTAATGCTGAAGTCATTTTTGAGAAATTTAAAATGTATAAGTTGCTTTTTAGTATAAAATTCACTAATAAAAGAAAATTGATTCATTCATAATTTGAGCATTATCAAGTCTACACATTCATTCATTCATTTTATCCACTATCCCAATCTCTGTCTTTTAGTTGGTATATTTATTCTGCTTACTTTTAATGTCATTAGTGACATGTTAAAGTTTCTCTGCCATTTTATTTTTGTTTTCATTTTTCTTTTTCCTGCCTTCATGTCAATTACTTGAACATTTTTAGAATTCCATTTTTGTTTTTTATAGTTTTTTTTTGTATATAACTTTTTTAGTGGCATAACCTATCACTGTCTACTGGTGTTGACATTTTCCTAGTCTGAGTGAAGTGTAGAAAGCTTACATTTTTTATGCCTTGCATCCTTCTCATTTGTAATGTAATTGTCGTAATTATTTTGTCTGCATGCATTGATCACCACGTGAGACAATATTACAATTTTTGCTTCAATTGTCACACATAATTTAGAAAACTGGAAAGGAAAAAGAAAGCCTATTGTATTTACTCATATTTTAGCTCTTTTTGTGTTCTTTCATCCTTCCTAATTTCCAAAATTTCTACTCTTACAATTACCTGAAGTCACTTCTGAAGTTCACCTTTTAGTCAAAGATTTGACAGGCCCATAAAACAAAAACAAAACTAAATGGGTACACCAGCCCAGAGGCAAGAACTACAAGGCAGAAAGGGGCAGGAAAGCTGGTAATGGGGAAACTAAGATCGAGAAGGGGAGAGTGCTGACATGTCATGGTGCTGGCAACCCATGTCACAAAATGATATGTGTACTAATAGTTTAATGAGAAACTGATTCGCTCTGTAAACCTTCATCTAAAGTACAATTTAAAAAAAAAAAAATGTGAAAAGAGAAAAAAAGACCTTAGAGGTCAAAAACTTTTATAAATTTTTTTCACCCTTCCCACTTCCTTGTGCCTGGAACATCAAAGTGCTCAATAAATATAGGTTAACTGAATTTATTTCTAGGAAATGGAGAAATAATTTATTAGGACACAAAAAGTAGTATTTTTAAGTTTTTTGGAAATCACTGTGTCTCTGACTTTTATAATGTGGATTTACTGAGTTTATAGTATGACAACAAAGAGTAAGGGAGCTTATAAAGCCTAAGTACTATATTTTTATTTTGACTAATTTAACTGACTACATTACTTTGATGAAAATTATGAATTCTAAAATTTAGTGAACTAGAACATTTGTGTAGTTATTTTTGTTATTCTCAAGAAATGTCACATTTGATATATTTAAATTAAAATGAATCTAGAGTTTGGATGGTTTATAACAAGACAATGCTAAAGGAAAAAGCAATCTCTTTCAAATTATCTCACAGAAGATTTTGCAAGCACATCAACTCCATTTCACATTCCCTCACTCCCAATCCCTAGAAATGAGACTCTAATCACTGAAGTATATTTATACAAAGTTCTACAACTTGGTGTGCCCAAAAGTTTTACTTTAAATTGGTGCAAGAAGAAAAGTTGAAATTTCTGTGTATATAGCTTCCACTTAAACACTAAAGCAAACAAAAAAAACCTATCATTTTATTTTGGTATTATAGATAGTAGATCAGATGAGTGGCAATTAGCAAAAGATGGCTTCCCTGTAGAAAATGGGGTAATTGCTTTGTGTAGAAGAAGCAGGCTGATCTAATGCCATTCAGCATAAATTCCATAAAGCAAAAATTATCTATTTTCTCATAATAATAGCTATACAATTGTGTGTTTGATGTTGTGTCTTATACAGTTTACATGCATTTTATCATATAATTTCCTTGGTTTTCATGTTAGATAGGTATTACTGCAGAAAGAAGAAACTAATGGTCAGAGAGCTTAAACAACTTGCCCAAGTTTACACAATCAGTAAGTGTCAGAGCTAAAATTCTAACTCTAATATGAATGCTCCAAAACCAAGAGGCTGTCTACAACTGGAGACCATTGGGATAGAGACTTTTTGAAGTACTTTCCATTTTAAAATTCTTTGGAAACCCTGGTGGTGTAGTGGTTAAGTGCTACGGCTGCTAACCAAAGGGTCGGCAGTTTGAATCCACCAGGCACTCTTTGGAAACTCTATGGGGCAGTTCTACCCTGTCCTATAGGGTTGCTATGAGTTGGAATCGACTCGACGCCACTGGGTTTTGGTTTTTATGGTTATTTTCAAGTATATTCAAGCAAAACACTACCGATACTGTCTTCTAGAAAGTACACAGTGGGAATAACTAATGAACTTTATACTACAATTTAGCTAGCAAGTTAATGGTATTGATACTTACAAAAGAGTTAACTTGCATATGATAGGATATCTAGACCTTTGCCAAAGTTGCCTTAGAATTTTACTTTAACTAAGAATCTCTTTAAATCCATTAATATAGATCCTTAAAAGGAGTTATATTTTGATGAAAAGTTATCTTATAATTTCTATATGTTTTTCTAAAGATCAGGAAAATAACATTACATGCATACTCCAGTAACATGTAACTATTTAGCAAAATTCTAAATGCATAATTTTATTGAAGCTAGTTCTCCGCCTCTTGGGAATCCATTATTTTAATTTTAATGTCAATGTAGAATTATTTTAATAATGAATTTGATACAGTTAAATGTTCGGATAGCTATTAGTGGTTTCTGTAGTCTCGTTCTGGAATCCGGTTCTGACTTTAGATGGTCATCCATCTCATTAGCTTTGCCTTGAGTAAAAGACTTGATGTTGACATGGTTAGCAGCTTTGCTTTACGGACATACCAAGAGTGAGACAGGAACACACATGGTCACTTTCTCCTGAGAGTTTGATAAGGACCTCAAGTAAAAATGGCATTTGATTATATTACAGTTAAAGAATGTCTCTTTGTGGGAAATACCTAACTACCCCAAAGATTTCTTCAGCATCTTCCACATGGCTTACAATATTCTGCCAGAAACACTGTAGAACTTAATCAAGGAACCTTGTGTATCTTTGTCGATGGATTAGAACAGACTTTACCCTGTTAAACTTATAAACATGAATGTTGCAAGTTGGATAATAAGTATTTTAAGTCTGATTAGCAGAGAGCTATTTAATCTTAATTGTCTTCATCAACTTATTCTGTAGAAACAACCAGTTATTTGAGATAGTGACGGAGGTGATATCCCCGCCCCCCCAAAAGATTAATATTTTAAAATGATATTTAATGGTGGATAAAATACAGTTTAAAAGAACATATCAGCATTGTTAATATCTATAAGTAAAATGTCATCATTTTCGAAGTGTTGAAAGTATAGTATTATCTGACTATAACAAGGAGAGAAAGTTAAAAGAATGGGATCCCTCTACTAACATTGATTTCAGGCAATAAGTTCAAACAATCCTTTCAGTGTAATTTGAGGATCATTATGTTTCAAAGAATATTTTCGGGACACAAAGCAAATCTATAGACACCAGGTAGCTTGGGTCTTTTTGTTTGCTTTTTTTTACTTCCATCATCTAAATGTGAGAATTGTCAAAAATTTATCACATATGTAAAGGAAAATAAAGCTTTATTATTTCATATCAATATCTATTTCTAAATAGCTATAGAAAACAGGATAAAATAGCAAAAAGAACATGGAGTTAGACACAGAAAAGTCTGAGTCCGATGTCTGTTTATAACTGAGAAGTTCCTTAACCTGTCTGAGCTTTTGATTCCTCTTCTGTAAAACATGAATGGCTAACACCTCCTGACCAAGGTCACCTGAGCAGTTTGTATAAAACGTGAATGGCTAACACCTCCTGACCAAGGTCACCTGAGCAGTTTGTATAAAACGTGAATGGCTAACACCTCCTGACCAAGGTCACCTGAGCAGTTTGTATAAAACGTGAATGGCTAACACCTCCTGACCAAGGTCACCTGAGCAGTTTGTATAAAACGCGAAAGGTTAATACCTCCTGAGCAAGGTCACCTGAGCAGTTTGTATAAAACGTGAAAGGTTAATACCTCCTGAGCAAGGTCACCTGAGCAGTTTGTATACTATAATGCACGGAGAAAAACATCTGGTATATTAGGCCCTAAACAAATAGTAACTTCTATTATTTTGCCATGAGAAAAATTTTTTTTTTTCCTACAGACTTCATTTAAAGAAACAACATTCTTTCGTTCTTTAGATTAGGTTAACTGAAAACTAAATAAATACAAAATAACATTTTTCACTTTCATCACTGATACAGAGGAAACACTTGGTAGTTCTTAGACTATCATACCACCATCAACAGAAATTAGGATACACTGGACCAAGAGTGAAAGCCTTGGTGGTGTAGTGGTTAGAGGTATGGCTGCTAACCAAAAGGTGGGCAGTTCAAATCCACCAGGCACTCCTTGGAAACTCTGTGGGGCAGTTCTACTCTGTCCTATAGGGTCACTATGAGTTGGCATCCACTCGACAGCAACGGGTTTGTTTTTTGTTTGGTTTGGACCAAGAGTTGGGAGATGTGATGCTGAACCCTGGCTCTGCCAGGTGCCAACAGTGCTCTCAAACAGTCCTATTACACTCCTCTGCTTACAAAAACTAGCGATGATACAGACACACTAAAAGAACTAACTACAAGAGTCATTAACCACATTATGTTGGTAGGGGTAGATAAAGTTTTTGAGAAATCTTTACCTTACAAACAACACTGTCATTTTTCTAAATATAATATCTGAGAGTCATTGATGAAATACAAAATACATGACATTGTGAGAAGTTCTTTCACTTGCATAACTTCAATGGATCTTGAAAACACCCTATGAGGTAGATTTCAATTACTATTTATTATTAATGCTATCTGAGGAAAGGATTAGAAAGTTTACTCAAATCGCCCAAATTCATATGACCAGTTTTAAAATGAAACAACTCCCAGAAGCCTGGACAACGCTCCAAGACTTCTAGGTGTTTTATCATTAAATGTACCCTGCAAACTAACATCATTAATCTCTTAAAAAAGCCACTTCTGGTTTTCCCAAGGACCCTGCTCACTCTGAAGTAACAAATGGTAGATGTTTAAGCCAAAAAGTTTCTTTTTCCCAAGACCTGTGTCTCTAGGATTTTGTGTATTTCAAGTGCCATGATTTTCTGAAAAAACTAGTTCAAAAAACCAACTGCACGTTCTTCCTTTTTTGGCAAGATAGTACATGGAAAAGCAAAAACTACTTTGTGATACTTCCAGCAGTTTCTCTTGAACTGACTGCCTGTTTGCAAACATCTTTCTCTCTCTCTCTTAATAAATAGTGGATTTCTTTAACTATTGGAGTCTTGTTGTTTTTACGCTAGTAAATGGCTTTGCCTTGTCTCAAATCTCAGAATAGCTGATGTTGAAATTAGCCTCTCAGTTTCTCTTCTGCATTGCCTTCAGGAAGTCTCCCGCAGTACAGCACCGGATTTGTTTTTATTTCCAGTGTGCAACAACCAGCCATTGATCAATCAGCCAATCAGGTTAGAAATACAATTCTGAAAATATCAAGGGCACTTCTGAATTTTAGCATTAATGCTAATGTTTCTGGGACCTTTATTTTTTTTCTGTTTGCCCCACCCCCCTCTTCTTCTCTGATGCTCCAGGTACTTTCTTAGAATATTTAGAGACTAAGCCGCAGCTCACATGATGCTTTCCCAGTGTCCAAAACATCACTAATACTATGTTTAAGGTAGAGACAGAAAATGGTAGCAAGGAAGGAGGTCAAGCACTGGGATTATATCTAGACCAATAGGCTATGACACAGCACACTGCTTTTATATATTTTCTGGAAGCAGGTGTGATACCAGGCCCTCGAAAGGAGAAAATGCTAACTAGCATCAGAAATATCCTTCCTTTCATTCTGAGGAATAAAAAAAAAGAGTGCTTCTGAAAATGAGAGCAGGTTAAGGGAACTGAGGACTTGGTATCTGCAGACAGTGAAGCTAAGATGGACAACTTAACAGCCAGGCAGTTCTGAAAGGGAAAGATGCAGGACAGCAGGGCAGGGGTGCAGCTGACAAGTATCTTCAGGTGCTCAACACCTTTTGAAAATATTTAGCCCATCACAGCCCAAGGAAGCGGGGGGAGCACCTACTAACTGGAAACAAACAAACAAAAAAGTTACAAAAATGGAAGCGACCAAGTAGGGTCAGCATAGAAATGGCTAATGATAATAAAAGGCTCTGTTTGGGCGAGTGAAGCAGTCGTGAATGTCTACCTGGGGCAAATCCACTGGGAAAGCAAAGCCGTAAAAAGTGACTGATTTTTTTTTTTTTTACCAATCTACTTTACCAGAGAGTGGTAAGAAGTCGCAGGTGTAAAAGTTAAAACAAAAACAGAACAACAGCAACTAAAAAAAAAAACAGCGAGAAAATAATCTTGGGAATATAAAGCAAAGTTTCATTCAATGAAAAAAAAAGAAAAGAAATACCTGAAGAAAGAAAATTGGAGAAAAGCAAAGCAAAAATTACATTTGTCATAAATATAACTTGTGATCCAGATACCTTATAATCACAGAGCTCAAAGATTCAGATTTGTAAGAGACTTTAACGAGTATCTGATCTGGTCTCGTAAGAACTCATAGGAAAACCATACGCATTTTTATTTATTGATTAATTTTCAGAGGAATCTGTATTTGGAGGCATGTGTTTTCCTAACTTGATATAATGACAAAATGACGCCCTATAGAACTGGTCAAACCCAGATGAACATACTGGTTCTGATAATGGACAACTAACTTACCTTATTTCATCATCTGCATAATAAAAATAATAATAGTAAAAAAATCCTTTGCGGTTGTATGGAGCCCTGGTGATGCAGTGGTTAAGAGCTTAGCTGCTAACCAAAAGGCCAGCAGTTCAAATTCACCAGCTCTTTGGAAACTCTATATGGCAGTTCCACTCTGTCCTACAGGGTTGCTATGAGTGGGAATCGACTCCCCAGCATTGGGATCGGACATGGCTGTACAGCTATTAGGAGGAGTTAGATAGTGATCATCGAGTGCTGTCGCATGGTAGTCAACCGACACTTTTCAATTCTCATCTGCCTTCTTTTACAAATGAGAAAATGGGGCAGAAATGAGAAATCAAGTTGGCTCTCTCACATTATTTTGTCCTAATTTCTGGGGAAGAATTTCAAATAAAAACACTTAAGGGATTGATAGCTTTACTAAAACAATAATGACCAGTTTTTCAACAACAGGACATAATGATATTGGTCAAATCGTTCTGTAGACTGCATATGGACTAAAATCTGATTATAATTCTAGCAAACTCCTTTGATACCAATTTAAAGGATAAAGGTAGATATTAGAAATGTGTGAAATGGAAACTCTAGATAGAACAGAAAACTGAAATCTAGAGATAATCATAAACTCTTACTTATGCTTGTTTCCTCAAACAAGCTACTGCATATGTTTTCTCTTTTTTAAAAACAAAATAGACATTGGTGGGCCTAAAAAATTCTTAAGACCACTGACATTAATGTTTGGCTATATTTTACTAAAAAAAAAAATGCACACACACGCAATAAAAAAGAAATAAGCATGTGATCTAAAGGCACGAGGTTGTTAAGAATGGTACCAGAACTAAGAAACCTATGCACACAGAATGAAAACGTTGGCCTTATTTTCTCACAGTTGGTAATTACAAATCATTGTATATTTTCACAACAGAAACTTATTTTTCAGAAAAGTATATTATGACGCTTTAGAAATACTTAGCAACTGCCAACTTAAAGTCTCAAAACAGTGGACGCTACAGACAAAGTAGGTACTTAGTTTCAGAATCAAGGGCCAGTTTCTAAAATTTAGAAGTTATTAACCACTAGCTAGCCAAATTTTTTCTTGACATAGTAACTGAACTAGGTGAACATTGGCAAGTAGCTACTCAGAAATCTAAATTAAAAATTAATAATACTATGCTGAATTCCTAGCCATATGGCTGAAAGTCAATTACTAAAATTGCCCCTAGGCAACGGAAAGGTGCATCTGGGTTTAGATAATTGCCTCTATGACACAATTCTCTTGGTGCCTAAACCTCATTTTCATTAACTTCTCAACTATGGCAGGTAATGAAATGAATCGCTTCAGTATTTAACGCCTAGAAATTAATTAAAAGTAAAGATCTGAAACCTATTCAAATGAACAACTCCACAGAATTCCAGAATTTTAGTTTCATTTGAAGGTCAACATCAGTCAGAGACAGACAAAATGGCACACGGAAGAAGACACAATGAATCAGCAGCAAAACTGAAATTACGATTTATTTTGGCTGACTTTTCCATTATGCATTTGAACAGACTACGTGACCAATTCAAATTCATTCTGAAGGTAGGTGGATAAAAATTAATCAGCTAAATTCACTACAAAATAGACTTTGGTTCTGCTCTAATCCTTGGCTAATCATGGCTCTCTCACATTATTTTATCCTAATTCCTGGAGAAGAATTTCAAATAAAAACACTTAAGAGATTGATGGCTTGTTTCCTTAAATTTCTCTGACCTCACAAATCCATGGACTAAAACCCCAGACTTATTAACAGTTAAAGTGAAATTATGACTTTTAATTTCTTCTGGTCAGTCTCAGTAGGATATTCTTGCCACAACATGTTTGGATGTAATTAAGTTGCTAATGAAGAGGTGTAGGCAGATGAAAAAAACTACAAAGGTTTTCAGAGGTTGACTGATTTGCCGAATTCCTGCCAGTCTTATCTCTATTGCTCACCAGCAGGTGTGCATAGAAAATCAGGTTTCAAAAAAAAAAAAAAAAAAACAAAGTTATGTGTGCATGTATTTATTTCCCTGTTTAAACAGGCTTTAAAATATATTTCTAACATAAAATTAGAAAAAATAAAAGCTGAGATCATAGGCATAACAGTAATCTCCAACCTGAAGTTGTATGAATTCTCCCATTTGCTTTTCAAATGATGAACAATGCACTACCCATTTCCCATTTGAATAGATACAGCTCCCCGGAAAATGAGTGTTTACATGTCACCTGCTGATATTACTCAGACTACCATTCTATCAACAGCATTGCAGATACAAACACAGACCCACATTACAAACAACCTAAACCTAGACAGCTCTACACCATAAAGTTCATTGCAAGTTATATCACAGGATTACAATCTATTTACCAAATTTGCTGGATTATGGAGGCAACATCTAACTTGAAATAAATAGTGTAACAGATCCACAAGATAAGGACATTTGATTGCCTCTGTAAATGATCATTATTTTTCTCTTTCCCATAACATTTCGAAGTAACCATTCCAGCAAATGAAATGCTCATGTACACTCTACTGCAACAAATTCTTTTAAAGATCATGTATTCTATACCCAAGGCTCTTATAAATTATTTTTAAAAGAACATAATACATAGTAACTCCAGAAGCATTCCACAGAATCAAGAGTTTATCAGTGAATCTAGAATAAATTTTTCCTGAGTCTGTCTGTACAAACCTAAACTCTTCCAATTAGGGGTGAAACGGACTGTTTCTCAGTTTTTCATGGAAAAATTCAATTTTAATGATGTTTTCTACTAATTCGATCAAGCTAGGAATACGGAAACAAAGAACGATATCAAACTAATCCATAAAACAAACACTTCCCAGAAATCCACAATAAAAATTGAAATCATTAATTATGACTATAAAAAGTACAGCTAAGAACAAGCTTCAGAATTAATGAATCATTCACAGGAGAAAGTGATATGCAATCAATGTGTTATTTTAAGGAAGAATACAAGGAGCCAAGAGATGAGAGACCTCCTGAAGGAAGACTGCAGTGAGTCAAGATGTACCAGGCTAAGTGAGGCATTAACTAGGCCAAGAGTCAGGATGACAATACACAGGCAAAAGAAATGGAGTCTCTGGGTAGAGAACATGGTTAAGCATTCCACTAGTAGCTGAAAGATTCATGGTTTATACCCACCAGAGATGCCTTATAAGACAGGCCTTGAGATCTTTTTTTTTTTTTTTTTTTTTTTTTATAATAACTTTTATTAAGCTTCAAGTGAACGTTTACAAATCCAATCAGTCTGTCACATATAAGTTTACATACATCTCACTCCCTACTCCCACTTACTCTCCCCGTCTTGAGTCAGCCCTTTCAGTCTCTCCTTTCTTGACAATTTTGCCGGCTTCCCTCTCTCTCTATCCTCCCATCCCCCCTCCAGACAAGAGTTGCCAACACAATCTCAAGTGTCCACCTGATATAATTAGCTCACTCTTCATCAGCGTCTCTCTCCCACCCGCTGACCAGTCCCTTTCATGTCTGATGAGTTGTCTTCAGGGATGGTTCCTGTCCTGTGTCAACAGAAGGTCTGGAGAGCATGGCCGCCGGGATTCCTCCAGTCTCAGTCAGACCATTAAGTTTGGTCTTCTTATGAGAATTTGGGGTCTGCATCCCACTGCTCTCCTGCTCCCTCAGGGGTCCTCTGCTGAGCTCCCTGTCAGGGCAGTCATCGATTGTGGCCGGGCACCAACTAGTTCTTCTGGTCTCAGGATGATGTAGGTCTCTTGTTCATGTGGCCCTTTCTGTCTCTTGGGCTCTTAGTTGTCATGTGGGCTTGGTGTTCTTCATTTTCCTTTGCTCCAGGTGGGTTGAGACCAATTGCTGCATCTTAGATGGCTGCTTGTTAGCATTTAAGACCCCAGACGCCACATTTCAAAGTGGGATGCAGAATGATTTCATAATAGAATTATTTTGCCAATTGACTTAGAAGTCCCCGCAAACCATGTTCCCCAGACCCCCGCGCTTGCTCCGCTGAGCTTTGAAGCATTCATTTTATCCCGGAAACTTCTTTGCTTTTGGTCCAGTCCAATTGAGCTGACCTTCCATGTATTGAGTGTTGTCTTTCCCTTCACCTAAAGCAGTTCTTAAAAAAAAAACTAGTGCCTCGTTAATCAATAAAAAAACCCTCTCCCACCCTCCCTCCCTCCCCCCCTCGTAACCACAAAAGTATGTGTTCTTCTCAGGTTTACTATTTCTCAAGATCTTATAATAGTGGTCTTATACAATATTTGTCCTTTTGCCTCTGACTCATTTTGCTCAGCATAATGCCTTCCAGGTTCCTCCATGTTATGAAATGTTTCAGAGATTCGTCACTGTTCTTTATCGATGCGTAGTATTCCATTGTGTGAATATACCACAATTTATTTACCCATTCATCCGTTGATGGACACCTTGGTTGCTTCCAACTTTTTGCTATTGTAAACAGAGCTGCAATAAACATGGGTGTGCATATATCTGTTTGTATGAAGGCTCTTGTATCTCTAGGGTATATTCCGAGGAGTGGGATTTCTGGGTTGTATGGTAGTTCTATTTCTAACTGTTTAAGATAACGCCAGATAGATTTCCAAAGTGGTTGTACCATTTTACATTCCCACCAGCAGTGTATGAGAGTTCCAATCTCTCCGCAGCCTCTCCAACATTTATTATTTTGTGTTTTTTGGATTAATGCCAGCCTTGCTGGTGTGAGATGGAATCTCATCGTAGTTTTAATTTGCATTTCTCTAATGGCTAATGATCGAGAGCATTTTCTCATGTATCTGTTGGCTGCCTGAATATCTTCTTTAGAGAAATGTGTGTTCATATCCTTTGCCCACTTCTTGATTGGGTTGTTTGTCTTTTTGTGGTTGAGTTTTGACAGAATCATGTAGATTTTAGAGATCAGGCGCTGGTCGGAGATGTCATAGCTGAAAATTCTTTCCCAGTCTGTAGGTGGTCTTTTTACTCTTTTGGTGAAGTCTTTAGATGAGCATAGGTGTTTGATTTTTAGGAGCTCCCAGTTATCGGGTTTCTCTTCATCATTTTTGGTAATGTTTTGTATTCTGTTTATACCTTGTATTAGGGCTCCTAGGGTTGTCCCAATTTTTTCTTCCATGATCTTTATCGTTTTAGTCTTTATGTTTAGGTCTTTGATCCACTTGGAGTTAGTTTTTGTGCATGGTGTGAGGTATGGGTCCTGTTTCATTTTTTTGCAAATGGATATCCAGTTATGCCAGCACCATTTGTTAAAAAGGCTGTCTTTTCCCCAGTTAATTGACACTGGTCCTTTGTCAAATATCAGCTGCTCATACGTGGATGGATCTATGTCTGGGTTCTCAATTCTGTTCCATTGGTCTATGTGTCTGTTGTTGTACCAATACCAGGCTGTTTTGACTACTGTGGCTGTATAATAGGTTCTGAAGTCAGGTAAGGTGAGGCCTCCCACTTTCTTCTTCTTTTTCAGTAGTGCTTTGCTTATCCGGGGCTTCTTTCCCTTCCATATGAAATTGGTGATTTGTTTCTCTATCCCCTTAAAATATGACATTGGAATTTGGATCGGAAGTGCGTTAAATGTATAGATGGCTTTTGGTAGAATAGACATTTTTATTATGTTAAGTCTTCCTATCCATGAGCAAGGTATGTTTTTCCACTTAAGTATGTCCTTTTGAATTTCTTGTAGTAGAGCTTTGTAGTTTTCTTTGTATAGGTCTTTTACATCCTTGGTAAGATTTATTCCTAAGTATCTTATCTTCTTGGGGGCTACCGTGAATGGTATTGATTTGGTTATTTCCTCTTCGGTGTTCTTTTTGTTGATGTAGAGGAATCCAAGTGATTTTTGTATGTTTATTTTATAACCTGAGACTCTGCCAAACTCTTCTATTAGTTTCAGTAGTTTTCTGGAGGATTCCTTAGGGTTTTCTGTGTATATAATCATGTCATCTGCAAATAGTGATAACTTTACTTCTTCCTTGCCAATCCGGATACCTTTTATTTCTTTGTCTAGTCTGATTGCCCTGGCTAAGACTTCCAACACGATGTTGAATAAGAGCGGTGATAAAGGGCATCCTTGTCTGGTTCCCGTTCTCAAGGGAAATGCTTTCAGGTTCTCTCCATTTAGAGTGATATTGGCTGTTGGCTTTGCATAGATGCCCTTTATTATGTTGAGGAATTTTCCTTCAATTCCTATTTTGGTAAGAGTTTTTATCATAAATGGGTGTTGGACTTTGTCAAATGCCTTTTCTGCATCAATTGATAAGATCATGTGGTTTTTGTCTTTTGTTTTATTTATGTGATGGATTACATTAATGGTTTTTCTGATATTAAACCAGCCTTGCATACCTGGTATAAATCCCACTTGATCAGGGTGAATTATTTTTTTGATGTGTTGTTGGATTCTATTGGCTAGAATTTTGTTGAGGATTTTTGCATCAATGTTCATGAGGGATATAGGTCTATAATTTTCTTTTTTTGTAATGTCTTTACCTGGTTTTGGTATCAGGGAGATGGTGGCTTCATAGAATGAGTTGGGTAGTATTCCGTCATTTTCTATGCTTTGGAATACCTTTAGTAGTAGTGGTGTTAACTCTTCTCTGAAAATTTGGTAGAACTCTGCAGTGAAGCCGTCCGGGCCAGGACTTTTTTTTGTTGGGAGTTTTTTGATTACCGTTTCAATCTCTTTTTTTGTTATGGGTCTATTTAGTTGTTCTGCTTCTGAATGTGTTAGTTTAGGTAGGTAGTGTTTTTCAAGGAATTCATCCATTTCTTCTAGGTTTTCAAATTTGTTAGAGTACAATTTTTCATAATAATCTGAAATGATTCTTTTAATTTCATTTGGTTCTGTTGTGATGTGGTCCTTCTCATTTCTTATTCGGGTTATTTGTTTCCTTTCCTGTATTTCTTTAGTCAGTCTAGCCAATGGTTTATCAATTTTGTTAATTTTTTCAAAGAACCAGCTTTTGGCTTTGTTAATTCTTTCAATTGTTTTTCTGTTCTCTAATTCATTTAGTTCAGCTCTAATTTTTATTATTTGTTTTCTTCTGGTGCCTGATGGATTCTTTTGTTGCTCACTTTCTATTTGTTCAAGTTGTAGGGACAGTTCTCTGATTTTGGCTCTTTCTTCTTTTTGTATGTGTGCATTTATTGATATAAATTGGCCTCTGAGCACTGCTTTTGCTGTGTCCCAGAGGTTTTGATAGGAAGTATTTTCATTCTCGTTGCTTTCTATGAATTTCCTTATTCCCTCCTTGATGTCTTCTATAACCCAGTCTTTTTTCAGGAGGGTATTGTTCATTTTCCAAGTATTTGATTTCTTTTCCCTCGTTCTTCTGTTATTGATCTCTAGTTTTATTGCCTTGTGGTCTGAGAAGATGCTTTGTAATATTTCGATGTTTTGGACTCTGCAAAGGTTTGTTTTATGACCTAATATGTGGTCTATTCTAGAGAATGTTCCATGTGCGCTAGAAAAAAAAGTATATTTTGCAGCAGTTGGGTGGAGAGTTCTGTATAAGTCAATGAGGTCAAGTTGGTTGATTGTTGTAATTAGATCTTCCGTGTCTCTGTTGAGCTTCTTACTGGATGTCCTGTCCTTCTCCGAAAGGGGTGTGTTGAAGTCTCCTACTATAATTGTGGAGGTATCTATCTCGCTTTTCAGTTCTGTTAAAATTTGATTTATATATCTTGCAGCCCTGTCATTGGGTGCGTAAATATTTAATATGGTTATGTCTTCCTGATCAATTGTCCCTTTTATCATTATATAGTGTCCTTCTTTATCCTTTGTGGTGGATTTAAGTCTAAAGTCTATTTTGTCAGAAATTAATATTGCTACTCCTCTTCTTTTTTGCTTATTGTTTGCTTGATATACTTTTTTCCATCCTTTGAGTTTTAGTTTGTTTGTGTCTCTAAGTCTAAGGTGTGTCTCTTGTAGGCAGCATATAGATGGATCGTGTTTCTTTATCCAGTCTGTGACTCTCTGTCTCTTTATTGGTGCATTTAGTCCATTTACATTCAGGGTAATTATAGATAAATAAGTTTTTAGTGCTGTCATTTTGATGCCTTTTTATGTGTGTTGTTGACAATTTCATTTTTCCACATACTTTTTTGTGCTGAGGCGTTTTTCTTACTTAGTAAATTGTGAGATCCTCACTTTCATAGTGTTTGACTTTATGTTAGTTGAGTCGTTACGTTTTTCTTGGTTTTTGTCTTGAGTTATAGAGTTGTTATACCTTTTTGTGGTTACCTCATTATATACCCCTATGTTTCTAAGTAAAAACCTAACTTGTATTGTTCTATATCGCCTTGTATCACTCTCCATATGGCAGTTCAATGCCTCCTGTATTTAGTCCCTCTTTTTGATTATTGTGATCTTTTACCTATTGACTTCCATGATTCCCTGTTATGTGTATTTTTTTTTTAATTAATCTTAATTTGTTTGTTTTTGTGATTTCCCTATTTGAGTTGATATCAGGACGTTCTGTTTTGTGACCTTGTGTTGTGCTGATATCTGATATTATTGGTTCTCTGACCAAACAATATCCTTTAGTATTTCTTGTAGCTTTGGTTTGGTTTTTGCAAATTCTCTAAACTTGTGTTTGTCTGTAAATATCTTAATTTCGCCTTCATATTTCAGAGAGAGTTTTGCTGGATATATGATCCTTGGTTGGCAGTTCTTCTCCTTCAGTGTTCTGTATATGTCGTCCCATTCCCTTCTTGCCTGCATGGTTTCTGCTGAGTAGTCAGAACATATTCTTATTGATTCTCCCTTGAAGGAAACCTTTCTTTTCTCCCTGGCTGCTTTTAAAATTTTCTGTTTATCTTTGGTTTTGGTGAGTTTGATGATAATATGTCTTGGTGTTTTTCTTTTTGGATCAATCTTAAATGGGGTTCGATGAGCATCTTGGATAGATATCCTTTCGTCTTTCATGATGTCAGGGAAGTTTTCTGTCAGAAGTTCTTCAACTATTTTCTCTGTGTTTTCTGTCCCCCCTCCCTGTTCTGGGACTCCAATCACCCGCAGGTTATCCTTCTTGATAGAGTCCCACATAATTCTTAGGGTTTCTTCATTTTTTTTAATTCTTTTATCTGATTTTTTTTCAGCTATGTTGGTGTTGATTCCCTGGTCCTCCAGATGTCCCAGTCTGCATTCTAATTGCTCGAGTCTGCTCCTCTGACTTCCTAGTGTGTTGTCTAATTCTGTTATTTTATTGTTAATCTTTTGGATTTCTACATGTTGTCTCTCTATGGATTCTTGCAACTTATTAATTTTTCCAGTATGTTCTTGAATAATCTTTTTGAGTTCTTCAACAGTTTTATCAGTGTGTTCCTTGGCTTTTTCTGCAGATATCCTAATTTCATTTGTGATATCATTAAGCATTCTGTAAATTAGTTTTTTATATTCTGTATCTGATAATTCCAAAATTGTATCTTCATTTGGGAAAGATTTTGATTCTTTTGTTTGGGGAGTTGGAGAAGCTGTCACGGTCTGCTTCTTTAAGTGGTTTGATATGGATTGTTGTCTCCGAGCCATCACTGGGAAACTAGTTTTTCCAGAAAATCCGCTAAAAAAAAACTGCAGTCAGATCCCTATCAGAGTTCTCCCTCTGGCTCAGGCTATTCAGATGTTAATGAAGCCGCCTGGGGAGGGTGGGGGAGGGAACAGAGAGATAGGAGAGTAGCACCTCAGAATATAGCCAGAGTTGCTTGTCTTGCTTGGAATGACTCTTATATCTGAGATTCCCGCGGGCGCGTCGCCTATGTGTGCTGTCTGTGTGGAGATTGCCCCCGGGGGGTCTGGCCCGCTGGAGTCACGGTCAGATCCTCCGCTTCCAGCCCCACGCCCAGCGTCAAGGCTCCCCTACTGGGACGGTGCACTCTCGACTCCAAAATCAGTCGCTGCCTCCCGGGGACTTCTCGTCCCTCCAGCCGCGTGGCCGTGCCGCCCCCGTGAACCAGGTGGGCCCCCTCCCGGGGTTAGTTCAGATGGGTGGAGTAGCTCCCCGTGCTTGTGCCGCGACCGAGTGTCCCGGCTGGAACGCTGTTCTCCCCGCTCCAATACCAGTCGCTGCCTCCCGGGGACTTCTCCTACCGGCTGCGTCCCACGCCGCCCGCGTGACCCGGATGGTCACCTTCCCGGGGTTAGTTCAGGGGGTGGAGCAACTCTCCGTGTTTATGGCGTACCTGCGTGCAGTCCAAATCCCTGTGGGACGGTTCCCCGGCTCGGATGCTACTCTTTCTGCTCCAAGATCAGTCACTGCCTCCCGGGGACTTCTCCTACCGGCTGCGTCCCACGCCGCCCGTGGAACCGGCTAGTCCCCCTCCCGGGGTTAGTTCAGGGGGGTGGAGCAGGTCTCTGTGCTTGTGCCGTACCTGACTGGTATGCTGGCTCCAGGCTCTGGAAACAATCGCTGCTTCCCCGTATTAGTTCGTTCTCCGTCTCTAAATCTGTGTTTGTTGTTCAGGGTTCGTAGATTGTTATGTATGTGATCGATTCACTTGTTTTTCCGTGTCTTTGTTGTAAGAGGGATCCGAGGTAGCGTCTGCCTAGTCCGCCATCTTGGCTCCGCCCTTTTTTTTTTTTTTTTTGAGATCTACTTCTGAAAGGCCACAGCCTTGAAAACCCTATGAAGCAGTTCCACTCTGCAAACATGGGGTCTCCATGAGTCAGAACGGACTCAACCTCAATGTCAACTAACAACAAGAATGATAGCATGTGTGAAGGTTCAGAGAAGAGAGACAGTATTTTGCAAACGAAAACCTGGAAATTCAGCTTACTGGGGCTGTAAGAGAAAGGCCAAGAGAAAGTAAGGAGTAGGAAAACTTGACAGGGACAAGGTGGTGCAGAACCTTGCTAACCATGCTAAAGAGCTTAGACTTGGCTCTGAGAGTGACACAGAGCATTAAGGGATTAAAATGGGAAGTGACAGGATCAGCTTTGCATACTAGAGAGATGACAATGTTGAGAGCATGACTTTAGAAAGACCACAGTGTGGAGATTAGGGAAGGCTAAAGCTGGAATCAGTTAGAAGGTTGTCATAACTTGGAAGCCAGATGACGAGGGCCTGTACTGGGGTAATGACAGGAGGAACATCAAGAAGTGGTCAGATCAAGAGAAGGGGTAGAAGAATTTGGGAGGTGGAATTGACAGGATTTGGTTACTGATGATATGTGAAAATGTAGGTTGGACAGTCAAGGGTTGAGGTGGGTGAGGTAGAAAATGCAAGAGGAGGAGAATATTCTGAAGAGTAGAGAGGATGACCAAGTTGAATGTGGAAGCCATGGATGTCAAGGGGAGATCCCTAATTGCAGAGAATGAGAGATGTGTGGTAGGACAGATAATTTAGAATGCCTAGTTTAAAGGATGCAGCAATGGTCATATACTGGTTAAGAGCCACTACTTGGAAACTCTATGGGGCAGCTCTACCCTGTCCTATAGAGTCACTGTGAGGTAGAATCAACTCAACAGTAACAGGTTTGCTTTTTTTGGTATTTTAAAAATTGCTGAGAACAATCCTGATTTTCACACTGTCAAGTGTCATATACCTAATCTTCGAGTCCTGTGGGTTACGCCATGCTCAGACAGGCTCTGGTTTCTAGAAGGCACTCATGCAATACTGTTATTATTATTTTTAAAATTTGAAGGCAACATCATCCATCACTTAGTTTCAAGCCGTGCTTCTTCTCAACCACAATGTATGTTAGAAATCTTATTAAAGAAGGCAATTGGTGAAATTGTCGAGCCTCATTCATTTATTTGCAAATAAATACAGATGACAATTATGGTCCAGGCATGGTATAAAATGCATGGGATTCAAGGATAAGACAAAATCTCTGCCTTTAACAAGCACATAGTATAGTGCTGTGATTGTTGACATGTGTCCCCTAGAGGGCCTGCACAAAATTCACTTGGCGTGCCTGTAAAATTGCAGATTCCAGATATCCCAAGACCTGCTGAATCAGAATTTTGGGGGACTGAGAGTTTACATTTGTAAAATATATTCCAGATGATTACTGTGAACTTTAAAAACTGAGAACCATTTTTCTAGGAGAAGAATTGTCAAAAGCATAAGAACACAGCAAAGAGAGAGATGTGGAAATGGATACAACAGATACCCTGGGATACCCAGTAGAAGCAGCTAACTCTCCCTGGAGACAGAGAACAGACTGCTTCAGGGAAAGGATAGCAGAAATTAAAAGATGACCAGCAATTCCACATATTGACAGAGGCAGAGAAAACATGATGTGCAAAGGTACGTGTTTGCCTTCATCTCAGAGACACAAGTGCATTGATTTACACAACTCCACGTCTTCAACACTCAGAGCAAACCACTAATTCTTCCTGAGACGGTCTTTGCTAAAACGCTCCATCCTGTCTGTCATATCCTAAGACTCTCAAGTGCTTATCAAACACTGTTTTGGAACTGTTTACTTCTCTTCGACTTATCAGCTATCACTGCATCAAAGCTTCTAGAAAGTCATTTGCTTCAATAACCTGAACTCATTCCTCTGTGCCACTCAGGATTTCCCACTGCACACACATCCATGTGAGTTTGCTAGTCCATTTTTACTCCAGCGTAGCAGTTCTTTTCTGCCAGGGACTGACATTTTCAAACTGTCAATTTCACAGGTATGGCGTGGCGCTGTGCTCCTTTAATAAAAGACCATAACCTATTCTTCAATGTCAGTCAGTACCTTAAACTGCACACAGGGCATTTTACTATCTTCACTCCTCTTTGCCTTTTATTGATTTAGGGACCTTCGTTTTCAAAGTGCCTCATGCTGAAATGGTAAGTTCCATACCGACTCCCCACTCCAGCCCACCATACCCCTCCCCTTCCCTTGTGGTACTCCACAAGTGGAAGGAAAGAAAACTTTCCTTTGTTTGCTTTCTGGAATATTTTAAGTACTCAGTGCCAGGCTCGTTTCTCAATGTTAAGCACATGAATCTAAATCACAGGGGTATTTTCTAAAGCAAGATGAACAGTCGATCATGACTCTTTTTTTCCTATGAAAAATATTGTTTGTATATTTTATACAGTTCCTTGCCCATAAATGTCAGTGGCTTCACATCACTACTGTTTTTAGACAAAATTCTTCTTTACTTACATTTCAGAGTCCCTGGGTGGCGCAAATAGTTAAGTGCTCGACTACTAGCCCAAAGGTTGGTGGTTTGAACACACCCAGAGGCACTTTGGAAACAGACCTGGTGATCTGCTTCTAAAAGATCCAAACCAAAAACAAACAAACAAACCCGTTGCCAAGGAGTTGATTCCAACTCATAGCAACCCTGTAGGACAGAGTAGAACTGCCCCATAGAGTTTCCAAGGAGCACCTGGTGGATTCGAACTGCTGACCTTCTGGTTAGCAGCTATAACTCTTAACCACTATGCCAACAGGGTTTCCTTCACAGCCTTGAAAATCCTATGGAGCAGTTCTACTCTGCACACATGGGGTCGCCATGAGTCGGAATCAACTGGACATCAACCAAAACAACAACGAAAACATGCATTGCAGTCCCCTAGTACTTATATCATTAAACATGTTTCAGACAGAACGAGAAGGTTTGTGAAACCCAGTCTGTGGTAAGCATGGACAGGGAAAAGGTATGATGTAATTTAACGAATAAGCATGCTGGATTTTAGCACGTAGTAGAGAAAATTATCCCTCTTGGTAACTGCTTGCAGTATTATTTGCGAACTGTAGACAATAACCAATAAGAAAAAAGAAAAAAACTCCAAACCAAACCAAACCCGTTTCCATCGAGTCCAACTCATAGCAACCCTATAGGACAGAGTAGAACTGCCCCATAGAGTTTCCGAGGAGCACCTGATGGATTCGAACTGCTGACCGCCACCAGGCTTTCCAATTACAGCAGAGTGTAACTCTGCACTGTGTTCTAATCCTGATATATGATTAGATCAGGGATTGGCAAGTTATGACCCAAGGGCCTAAGCCAGCCTGCAGCCTGTTTTTGTACAGCCTGCAGGCTAAAAATGGCTTTTACATTTTTAAAGGATTCTGAAAAATTTAAGAGTATGTGACAGAGACTGTCTGTGACCCATAAAGGCTAAAACATTTACTACCTGGCCCTTACAGAAAACGTCCATTCCTGAGTTAGATTATGAAAGGGAAATAAGAGAAATCAGTATGCTCAGATGTGATCCCTATTTGAAAATCGGTGTGCCCTGATAGATCAGCCCTGAGGAATAAGTTTAGTTCTCTGAAGGTTGTTCCATGGTCAGTGGCTAAAACAACAAAAGCATTTATCTGACCACAGCTGAGAGTGAAATCCCAGCATCAGCTATTCAAAAAAAAAAAAAAAAAAAGAAAAAAAAGGCTTATTTTGGTCTCTATTTCTTAAATATTGTTGGGTTTAACCAGACATTTGAAAAGCTTCTGCTTGAAAGTAAGCAACAGGTATTTACTGAAAACATTCATTGATACAAAAGCGTTTGTATTGCATAAGAACTCCTTCTGTACCGGGTGCCTACTAGTATCTGGCACTATAGCAAAACTTCATGTCAACTTTTTAAGTCAATCCTTCAAACAGACAGGTGGATGAGGATTTCTGTCCTCATGCACAGATGTGGAAACTAAGCCTCAGTGAGGCCAAGTTGCTTGTCTGGGGTCACACAGTAAATACGGGGGATGAGAAGGATTCATGGCTAATGTGCAAGAGTCTGAGCCGTCTCCAAGGCCCGGCCACTCTTAAACTCCATGAATAGTTAGGCTTGAGAAGTAAGGAAACCACAGTTTACAATACGCTTAATGGAATGTGGAAAGTTTTGGTTTATGGACTGTGTGGAATCAAGTCCCAATAAATTAGAATAGGGGTGACATAATAACTGTAACTATATATATATGTGTGTGTGTAATTTAAAACTTTAAAAACATTATATTAAAATTCTACAAGTGTTGCATTATTTTCACAGTGACGCATGGAAGAACGATAATTTCCTAAAAGCAAGTAAATATGCTTATTAAAAATTAAGAGTAACATTTGCTTATATATTTTTAAGCAAGGATTTTAAGATTTATAAAATATCTCAATTAATTTTGAGAGCACAAAACATATTCTCCTAACTTTTAACAATGATACTATTGTTTAAAATTTAAAAAAAGGGGGGGGCGGGGAGAAAAACAGTTTCCTTTGAAAGCTATCTTCTTTGGGAGGAGATACAATGTTTAGACCGAATATTTGCATCCATGGTGTAATGGAAACAACTTCGAATTTGGAATCTGAAAGATTTAGGTTCAAATCCCATCTTAGATGTTTACTCGTTTTGTTTCCTTGGGTAATGCCGTCTTGGAGCACTAGTATCTACGAGGATTAAATGAGACGACATAGACAAAATACCTAGCTCAGCCTCCGGCACACAGTAAACTCAAAAAGAATCACTTCTCTCCTCCATCATGCCTACTGTTCCAGGACACATCCCTTACCATGTTATTTTAGGGCAGTGTAGTGTACAGTATAGGTATCTATGTCTGCAGATCTTAAAGGTCTCATTTAAAAACAGGTGCTTAACCATGTAATTTGTGAGAAAGGTGACTTTTCCTTCTTTTTATTGTCTGCAAAATGCCAGCAAAGCATAAATAAACAATAGACAAAGTAAACTCCAAGCAAAAGTTAGAACTTATAAAAGTCACCGAGAAGAATAGGCTCAGAATAAATAGCTGCTTGGAATTGCTCTCCCTTTAACATGGGGATCTTGAGAGGGCTGCGCTGTGATGCGCCAGTTGAGCTGGCTCTTTGAGATAATACAGAAAATTTCAGTTCTAATTCTGGTTTCTCCTCAAGATGATTGAGATCAGTGTATTGATAATGAAAACAGCTGCTTGGCGGAGCATCTTGCTTTAAGGCAGGAAATGAAGCCTGAAGAACAGAAGATATGCCTGGCTTTATACAGTAGGATAAAAGCAAAAAGGTCAACCAAAGAGAGGAAAACAATCTGCAGCTCTCTGAAACCAAATAAAATTCATTTTGACTGCTACAGTTTCTCACTTGCAGATGAGAAGCTATGAACCTTTCTATTTGTTTAATTCTGTCGAGAATTTTCCAAATGCTAATTCTAAGCCATCATGATACCTTGCACAAAGCATTGTTCCGGGAGAGGGTTGTTCTGAGTTGTAACTTTGGCTCTGCCACCTGTGAACCACACGATCTCAGGTAAGCCGGAAGCAGATGTCTCACAAACCCCCTTCCAGATCTAATGAGCATAAATATAATGATATCTAGCCTTAACATAGCATTTTAGTGTTTACTCTTAATTATTTCATTAACCATCTCGACAGTTCTAAGAGCTAGATCTCAGAGTTTCCAGTTTGCAGGGAACAGGTTTAGGGGGAAAATGGCACACTGAAGCTGAGGTAACTATTAATTGAGAAATCCGAATAACTTCTCTCTCAAAATCCTATGCTTCTAAGACAACACTGGCAATAGCCAATAAAAGTAAAACAGAAAAATCAGATTCTAGCAAAAGAGTATCTTTACAGGAAAAAAAATATCATAATCTCAAATATGTGTCTTTGAAAGGCATAGACTTATTTATTAATTCATTCAAAATATTTACCACCTGGCTATAAGTGACAGTGTGTGTTGCTGGGCGCTCTGGAGAGTGAAGCAATGCAGGCCTGGTTTGCATGATCAAGAAGCTCGTGGCCTTAGAGAAAATTAGCTTATTGCTCCGTGTTTTGATCTTGCTCATTTATTAGAAGGCAAGTGTTGCATTTCAGTAAACATTTCAAAATATCATTCTAGACATTTTTCTAAAAAGAAAAGCCAACATCATAATGCAGTTAGAAAATGTATAAGCTGTATTTATTCTTCTGTAAGAAAAATAAAAAACAAATGCCATGTCAATAATTGAAATAAATTATAATATCAATTTGCGGTGGATAGCTGAAATAGTAAACACATCAGCACAGATTTTAGGTCTCCAAAACCACAAAAAGACATTTATCTTTTTATTTAATTTTCTTTTTCAGTTCTCAAGTCCCCTATTTCCAAATGAAAACAATTTAAATCACTCTGATAACCTCTGAGTTGGTTGGACATCTGACATATTTCAACACTTGCATCAGTAATTAAACAACAGATTATTGTAAAGAATTTTTTATGATTGACTCAGGATTTATAGCTGCTTTTGACCGAATGTAGCATGCTGCCAGGGAATCTCAGGTATTTGTTTTGTGGGAGAGTCATCTAATTTGAAATATATTGCACCATATACTATTTTTTTTTAATATTTCAATTTCGTTCATTCTATTTGGTATTTATAGAACTTAAAAAGTCAGGTCTCTGATGAAAGAAAAATAATGACACAGTTATTATCTTAAACTAATTTTAACAACTGTCTCTATACTGATAATTTATATTTGGTAAAATGTCTCCATTCTATGAAGAACAAAAAGAACAGAATAATTAATACTGAACAAACGAAGCCTCCCTGTAATTATCACATAACTATGACAATTCCACACTTAAATTTTATATTATATACAATTAAATAGATTTTAATGACTCTTTAGGCTTTTTTTTTTTTTTTAATTAAAATGACTTTTGTGGTATAAATTGACCATGTATGTTACATGTTCTTGTTGTTACGTGTTGTGACAGAGTAGAACTGCCCCACAGAGTTTTCTAGGCTGTACTCTTACTGAAGCAGGTTGTCGGCTCTTTTCCTGCAAGGTTGCTGGGTGGGTTCAAACCCCCAATCTTCTGGTTAGCAGTCGAGTGCTTAACTGTTACATCACCAGGGCTACTCATGTGTTAACAGAGGCTGAGTCTCTTTAAATTTCTATAATTATTTCTCAATGGCCTCATCTATTCAGGTGATCTTTTTTACTATTTAATTTAAGATTCAATTTTATTAAAAAAAAAGATATAGACTTATTTATTCATACCACAAACTGATTAAAAAAAACCCTACTCTCTACTATTTTTTTCACTTTAATATAACATTAAAACCACATAGGATGAAGATATTTTGTATATGATTATAGTTAAAATGCTATTTGACACAAAATGTAAATATCTAAGAGAAGGTTAAAGGAACTGCCATAGTGAAGGAATATAAGCAACTAAGATACAGATTACTTCCAGAATTAGTATCTGTAAATTTTGTTTTAAGTGGAATTTCTTTTGACAAGAAACAGCTTGATCAAAACACTGAAAGGCAAGGAGAAAGGCTGAATCCAGGCCACTATTTTTATGATAATAAGTCACTTAACTTTTGTGTATCTAATATTCAAAATACATAAAATAAGTGAGTTAGAGCACATTATTTTTAAGGTGCCTGTGGTGAAGTTGCCCCCCGAAAGGTCAGCAGTTCAAATCCACCAGGAGCTCCCTGGAGACCCCACGGGGCAGCTCTCGCTCCTGTAGGGTGACCGCGAGTCGAATCCACTCGACAGCGGTGGGTATGGGAGGTGAAATTAGTTTCTTTATATGGCTTTTTGCCTTGGTTCTTTGACAAAACAGCTTGAGAGGTTTTCCCCTTAAGCCCTGAAGAGTTACCTTTGCCCAAGTTTCTACCCCAGAGGGTTTAATACTTTTACCCAAGTTGACTGGAATTTCCTGGATAAGTTGTAAACAAGTTGAAGACTTCACATTGTTTGTCTGGTCCTGGGTTGCAGCCTGCCCTGTGACTGGTCTTTTTTATACACCTTGCAGGGACTGTCAATATACTTATACAAATAAAGTGACTATGGCCTACTTGCAAATGAAGTGGTTGTGGCCTACCAACAGGGGATTGGTCAGTTTCTGGCCCTGGTGGGAGAGCCATGCCTTGATATTGACCAGGAGTTTGTTTATATATGCAGCCAACCCCACAGAGGTTTGCAGACAGAAAGACAAGAAGGAAGAAAGAAGCAGGAAGGAGAAAAGGCAAGAGGAGAGAAGAAGCAGAGAGGAGGTGAGGAATCTCCAAACAAGCTGTAACATGGGTGAAGGGCTGTAACATTGAAGACAGAGAGGCCCAGAGGGGGCCTTGAGGTAGTGAGGACAGGAACCTGCTGTTAGGAATACAGCTAAGGGGTTGAACAAAACTACTACACTGCCTATGAGCTGTCCCAGTTAGCAATGGAGAGGCCAATGGCAGGGAGGCTAAAGGCAGAGAAGCCTGTACAGCTGAGAGGGGGCATGCACAGCTAAAAGGAAGCCTGTAGTGAGGGGGCCGAGAGGGTCCTGTCCTGAGGGGGCTGAGAGGACACCTGAATGGCTGAGAGGGCGCGTGCATAGCAAAGAGGCGGCTGCTCGCTTGCACAGCCTAGAGGAGCCGAGAGAGCTGTCCTGCACTGGAGAGGGAGGGATGTGCTCTCCACTTCCCTGGTGCCTTCCAGACTGTGTTTACATGCTCTCTGATCCTGATGCCGAGTGGTGCCTGTTACTTTCTTAATAAACCACTTAACAGTAAATATGGTTTGCAACTTCTGTGTGGTCATTGCAACAGAAAATTAAACCCAAAAAAGAAGTAGAGAACGCCATGGGAGACACAGCTGGTGCCAGATCCACCTCACAGGAATCAGCTTTGCGCTGATCTTGGTTCTTACCCCTAAGGAGTCTAGACAAGTTCTGACACTACTACTACTTTTCACAGTCCTTCTAGTTTTGAAGATCACAATTTATGAAGAACAAGGTATATTAACTCCCCAGTTATTGTAAGGGTTAACATAATGTGTAGAAAACTGCAGGTCTGTTTTAGGAAGATAGTAATTCTGGTATATTTTATAGTTCGAGAACAAAATCATATAGGTCCTTTATCTCCAAGGAGAAATCTGAAAGAAGGTATCCTAGTTTTCTATCTAAAACCTGTTGTATGTTTCTAATATCTCACACCCCACAATGGCATTGCTTCTCAGCTACCTTCAAAGTAAAGAGGAGATACAGGGGTCTTGTCCACTCAAATTCCTCAGCCAGAGCTAGGAAGATTTAAGAAGGATCTGGCTTTTAGTGCACCATTTCTATTTCTGAGTCATTTATTCAGCATTCAATAGTTCTATTGGGGGAGGAGGTGGAGAGAGGGAGGTCAAAACTTATCAACAAACTATATTCCTGGCATCCTTCTATTCAGCAGCCAAGAAAATAAACAACGCATTCCACTGGGCAAATCCACAAAATATCTCTTTAAAGTGTTGAAAAGCAAAGATGTCACCTTGAAAGCTAAGGTGCCCCTGACCCAAGCCCTGGTATTCTCAATTGCCTTATACATATGCAAAAGCTGAATAATGAATAAGGAAGGCCAAAGAAGAATTGATGCTTTGAATTACAGTGTTGGTGAAGAATATACCCTGGATTGCCAGAAGAACGAACAAATCTGTCTTGGAAGAAGTACAGGCTGAATGTTATTTAGAAGCAAGGATGGTGAGACTTTGTCTTACATACTTTGGTAATGTTATCAGAAGGGACCAGTTCCTGGAGAAGGACAACATGCTTGGTAAAGCAGAGGGTCAGCAAAAAAGGGGAAGACCCTCAAAGAAATGATTGACACAGTGGCTGCAACAATGGGCTGAAACAGCAGCAATTGTAAGGCTGGCACAGGACTGGGCAGTGTTTCCTTGTGTTGTGCACAGGGTCATCATGAGTTGGAATTGATTTGATGGCACTTAGTAACAATGATAACAAGAACAACAAGCATTTGATTAACGTCTCATGGTTTGAGAGACATATAATAAGTGTAATAAGTATCTGTTACTGTCCAATAGAGCAATACCAGAAAATCTAACACCTAATTAGAAAAAGGAAAAAAAAAAAAGGAAGGCAATATGAAGTTCCACTCATAAAGTATAATCAGGTTTCCAAGATCAATATATTATGAACATATATCTGGATCAGACAAAACTATGAAAATTTCATGACTTCAAAGTCTTCATTTAAAAACGCCTTACTTGAAAACCTGGCTTTTATGCATGTAATAGATAAAATGCAAAATAAGGCATGAAATATTGAAATTAACTTTATCAAACTCTAGATTTCAACGACCAAAAGAAAATCAAATATAGAACATATGCCTCAAAGAGTAGGTTTTTAAAGTAAAATAAGGAAAATGGGTTTCTCAGTAATTGATTTTTTTTAATTAATACAAGTGTCCGGAAGAATTATTTTTGAATCTGAGTCTGATGACACATTTTGAACTTCAAAATGAAGTACAAGTGAGTACTAGAAAACTACCCAGCATCCGGCCAATGTTCAGTCGTCCTCTAGATTCAGGCTGTAAAGCTAAATCAAGTCTCATGTAAATGTTAGAATTTTTTGCCTGGTCTGTGGAGGCTTAATTCCACTTTTATATACCAATATTCACATTTTTTTTAACCTTTTATTCATAGTCACTGCTTGCCTAATCTTAAGAGTGTGATTAAAAAGAAGAATAATAAATTTAACTGAAGGTTGGGCATGAGAGCACATTTCTTACCCTGGCAGAGTGGAGTGAGGGAATCCCACTGATACGTGCCAGCTGGGCTCCGCGTACACGTTGCGTTGCTGCGGCCGATCATTCTGTAGCCAGGTTTGCAGAAATAATGCACTTTACTTCCGACTGTTCCTGCAGTCCTATTTACAACACCACCATTCTTCAGGGTGTGAGTCAAACTGCAGTAAGGAGCTAAGGGCATAAAGCACAAAAGTGAATGCATGAATACATAAATAAGTAAATGTTGACATTTCCCTTGCTAAGATGAATATAAATCAACCATATTTGTTTAAATAGTCAGAAATGAGCACCGATACTTAAATTTCCTCTATAAAGCACCCCAAGAAATCTAGTTCCAAGAGTCCAGTCTCTTCTTATTTTGTATAACTGTGAATATCTGCAGCAGTTAATCAATTTGAAGGTAGAATTCTAACTAGAATTCTGTAAAGTAATATGTAGTTGGATTATACTACATTCCCCACCCATCCCTTCAAGGCTGGTCACCCACTTAAATAAACTCATCAGTTGCCAGAACAAAAAATGATGAGGCATTTCTCTAGGCATCATATTTAAAACAAAATAGTCTCAACATTAAAAGTATCATTAAAGTAGAGAAAATAGGAGAGTATAACATTCCTGTAATCAAGGCCATTGACTTTTTTGTGTTGTTAAGTAGGCCTTTTGAATTGTAAAATAATGTAGACTTTAAACTTCTTTTAAGATACAGGATTTGAAAAAAAAATCATCAAAGAAAATGTACTACTTCAGGTCAATAAAAATCTTACAATAGATTTAATCAGCCCCATTGTAAAGAAACTTTTTAAAATTAGAGACAGATGTTTGTTAAAATGACACAGTCTTACCTACGCAGAATATAAAATTGTGATGGCTAAAAGGTTCTGCATCTCATTTATACGTGTAAAGAAAGAAACTCATTTTATCCTGTAAAACTAGCTTCATTACAGCATAAAATCCTATGAATTCTCTTAAGATGAATTAAAACAATATAAAAAAGTTGTAAAGTGCTGGAAACTCTTGTTTCTTTCTGAAAGAAGAGGTTTTACATGTACTGCCTCCCCATGGGGGTTCCATATATAACGCACACACAAACAGGTCTGAATGCTTAATGTTGAACCCTTTCTTAGAAATTAATTCACAAGAAGCTTTTTGAAGGGCTCATATCATCGCATTAAACCCAGTGCCGTCGAGTCAAAGCCGGAAGAAACTCTACGAGGCTTGCCTCGGTTGTTAACCAGGGTCCTAAGAGAAGCATCCTCACAGAATATTCTCATCCATGGACCTCTGAAGCACTATTTCATTTTTATTTTTTAAAATGGGGTGATCCCATTAAGTTAAAAAGTTAAGTGACAAACTCCTAATTCCCTGTCCCACTCGCCATGCCGTTTTCCAACATCCATTGTTCTAGACCAAATTTTGCAACGTTGAAATGTTTGGAGTATCATCAGGCACCTGACTACTAACTTCCCAGAATCACTGTGCAAATAATAATAGAAAATGAAAAATAGGGAGACTGAGCTGATTAAAAACCTTTCTCTGAAGGCAAATATAACTGAAAATATAAGATAATTAAAACCTTTAAATACTTGGGAAGGAGTATTTAGATGCCACCCTTTGGTTGTATGTCATGGTTAGTCATTGCTAATGAACTCCTAGCAGAGGTCACTGGACTTTCAGTACAATATTTTAAAAGATCGAATATCTCTGAAAGTCTTCCTTTCTTTACTCTTCTGATACAATTTAATAAAGCATTTTCCTTTTTAAGGAGAAGGAACATGTCATTTAAAATAAAAAATCATAGGTCCCAAAATTGAAGCATACTCATACCACTAGGTTACCAAATAATTTGCCCAGATAAATCATGAGGAGTTATGATTGCCATGATTTCTCCAGAACTGCTCATTTTTCTCTTTGGAAATAAATTCAAATAAGTCTCAAAGTCTGTTAGTTACTGATTTTTCTTTAGACGGATCTGATGAATACACATCCAATCATTATGATAAAACTCTTCTTAACTCATTCTAACGGAAGCGGTTTATACGTGTGTGTATATGAAGATAGATATACGGATAGATCGATGAAATGTCTTAATATTTATAGTAAGAGGTTATTGTTGCATAAAATTAATAATATGACTAACTCTTCCTGTTCCCTTAACTTTTAAAAACATTTTAAAATTAATTTTGATTATATTATCTTTCAGTAAATATCTTTGCTTTCCATAGTATGCAATTTATTGGTTTACAATTTTAACAATGCACTTTAAAAATATTAATTAACATATACTTTATTTTTCCTAATGTAGTTTACGTATATCACTCAACTTCTCACATAGCATTTTCGCTATAATTATTAATTTTCAGAAATTAGGTTTATATTATAAATATCTTTCACAGATCCTCTTATTAAATGCACTCTTGTATTTAAGCTGAACTTCACTTACTAACCTGCGTAACGAATCTTGAATCCCTTTTTACTGGTTGCATGATCAGTGGACCAGCGGAGATATAACTGATTACTCTTGCTTGTAAAATTTGATTGTTCAGTATGGTTCCCGCTTAAGACGACTAACAGAGGACTTTGCCCAGAAGAACCTAAATGAACGAAAAACATAAAAGTATGCATACGACTTAGCATCTATGAAATACAAGCAATACTAACAGATTTTGATTAAACTGGAGTCTTAATGAACAATACTCAGCTATTTAGGTCCAAAGTGGACAAAGAATTCCAAATGATACAGCAATAAACAACTGCTAATAAAAAGAAAACAATAGCCACAAAAACGACCTCAGGTGTACATTTACCCCCAGGATACACATTTGGAAGAGGAAAGTATGGCCCTCTTTGCCACGCCTAATAAAAATCTCATCAGGATAAGCGGCTGTATCTTTGAGAACTATACATGAATTTTTATTCACACAAAGCTATTGAAAAACTACAACCTCATTTGTTCTTTAACTACCAACCAGAATAGCTCTAACGATCTTTCCAAATAACACTAGTATATTAACTATGATCAAAGCAATGTTCGGTTTGTTCGGAGTGAAGGATGATAATAAGAAATGTTATTTTTTATCATAGGTTAAGTTTCCTGGACAATGTCCTGCAAGAAGACTCTACATTCATAATTAAAGAAGGCAGAAGTGTTTATTTGTTCATTTGATTGTTGTTTTATTTTAAAGAGATAATGTATGTTCTAACAAAATGCCACTGAGAAATTTATTAATTTGAATGAATGAGATTTTAAGATGTCATTTTTGTTGACAGAACTCAAAAGGGAAGTTTCAGGTATTTTTAAACCCACTTCTAATACCTCATCCCTTTCCATCTGATCTCTTTGACTCTAATGTAGCAATCTTTCTAAAAAGAGTATCTTTAAAAATATATTTCCAACAAGGCATGTCTAGAAAAATAGCCAGGCCATAATGGAAAGCAGCAGTTGTTATTATCAAGATGGAAAATATTAAAAAGTTTACCAGTGAACAACACAATCTTTATTTTGACATTTTGCTGAATAAACTGAGTTCCATAATGTTTAATATCCTATCGCATAAAAAAAAAGCAGGATATCCACTACTTGACTCATAGAGAGTAATATAGTTCTGGGCTAAGTTCAAAATCAATATATTCAACACCTTATCAGTGAACTCACGAGCTATAAAAGACTCTCTGCCTTACAAAAAAAAAAAAAAAAAGATGTAATGAACATGACATTTACTACAACAAAAATGTCACCACTTAAAAAAAATTATTCATTTTAAATTCTGACCTTTCATTTTATAGAAAAATCTTTGAGACCAGAACAAACCTAGTTGTAGTTTCTGACAATTTTGACCCCAACTCTTACGAGATTTTCTCTATTCTCTACTTTGCTTTTTGTTTTTAACGGTAGCGGTCTGTCCACATTTTTAGGAGATTAAGTTGCATGTAATTAGTGCATAAATTATTGACGATGATTTTGCTTACATTTCAGAGTCTCTGGGCGGCACAAATGGATGTAGAATGAAGGACCATGCATAATTTTAAAATAATTATTTAAATATATACAATTATATATAGCATATATAGGAATACATATGTGTGCCATACACACACACACAAACACACCCATTAAGGCTGATTGTTTTCCTTTTTAACTTTTTTTTTTTTATGATGCTTAATGGGCTTCAAGGACCCCTGGTGGCCCAGTGGTTAAGCACTTGACTGCTAACCAAAAGGTCAGCGGATTGAATCCACCAGCCGCTCCATGGGAGAAAGATGTGGCAGACCACTTCAGTAAAGATTCACAGCCTTGGAAACCCTACGGGGCAGTTCTACTCTGTCCTATAGGGTCACTATGAGTTGAAACTGACTGGACAGCAATGAGTTTTTTCTAATGGGCTTCAGGGTAGAATCTACCTGACCTCCTTATTGACACTGAAAGCCCAATTTTTATACTTAGCTTATGAAACACTTCTACGCATTTTAAAGATTGAGGTGGAAGTCTCCAATAATGCATGTTTGTTTTAATGTATATTAAAAAAAAAATCTAAGAGTAAAAACAATTTTCTTCTGTCCCTTATTTCTAAGTATATAAATGTGGGTTTAGTTTTCGATTTAGTAGTTCAGCTTTGGAAATATAAAAATTGATTCCTGCGGGATCAATCCAATTGGATTACTGTGATTACTATGACTTGTCAAGTCAGTAAAATGCATGCAGATTCACATAGAATCAATTACACTAATTTTTTCACTTGAATTGATACTTATCTGAAGTCAATGACAAATCAGTCAAAACATGTGAAAACCATTTTATTATTTATAATAATAATTACAGTAATTATATTTTGGGCTAATTTTCTGGACTATAAGGATGCTTCTATACAAAGAAAAATTTCACATTGACAATTCAACCACATATCACTTTTAAACAAAGCTTAGCTATGCTAAAATGTTCATTAGAATTATATAAGAAAATTATAAAATGTATTAAAAATAGAATTAACATCTATTCATTTAACTGTATTACATTTTTTTTTCTTCCAAATCGTACATTAAAGAGTCCTCTAGCATTATATCATGGAGGAATTTCTGTGAGTCATTGTTTTTACATATTTCTAGTAAAACAATCATTGAATTTGATAAAAATACCTCTAAGCCTCTTAAATTTCCTGAGTACCTTTTGAATCAATATAATACTTAGAAAAAGAGAAAAGGAACAGGTGTTTGAAATCACCTAGTCTAAATTCTCACATTAAACAATTAGAGAATAGTTAAAGTGAATTAAATACATTTTCTGAGTGTATTACTGAACATCGTAATTGTTTAAAAAGTTGAGAAAATGACAATAGTATGATAATGTTTTACGGATGACTTCATCTCTTAGAATGACAACTCACAAAGTAATTCACTCTTTGTTTTGTGGGAACATATATTCAGGTCTTTGTGCTACTAAAAACATTATCATTGTGGCTCTGTTACATTATATATAGATCACTGGTATGTAAACAAAGATGAAAGAAACTTACCATCAAATACTTCCAGGGTGTCAAACTGCTTTTCACTTTGAAACAAATCCACAAAGATGGTAATGTTATAGTTTGGCTCCACTTTAATAGTCCAAGAGCAGGTCTGAGAGTTGAAATAGTTGCCTGGATATCCCGGGCTGAGGATCACTCCCGACGCTTCCGTGCGGACTTCGTTTGCTGGGCATTGCGCTAGAGAGGAAAGTGCAGGTCACAGTTTCCTTTACAAAGTGAATCCAATCTCAGTTAGATCGTTTCTGTTCCTCTACATACCAGCCAATGAAAAGAAAAAAGCCCAAAAAACAAAAAACCTTACTGTGCTGTGATTAAGTTTGCACAGGGTGTCAAACAGTGGGATACCAACATTAAACAATAATAAGTTACATTTTAACATCACATTGTAATTTAAAAGGATATACAGTATATATACAGATAATCCCAACCAAAACACACAGAAAAAAGAACTTAGTTACAAGCATCATTTTCATCTATGACAGTGGCAAAATCAGCTTTTAAAATATAGTATATCAATTCAAAAGTGAACATGTTATTAAAATTTAAAAAAACAAAAAAGAGGAAGAAGTCAGAATTGGTATCTGTCTATGCCTTGTGCAGGGCCAGGGTCTGGAGTTGCAGGAATTCCACAGACCTGCCTTGACTTTGGAGTAGGAATCAAAGCTTTTCTTGGCTCTGATGTAAATTGAAGGCAATAATACCTACCCCTCAGGGTTACAATCAAGATGAAATATACATAAATTTGTTTCTTAAATCTAAGCACTATATGGACAGAAGGCATTATAAAGATTTGGGCATGATTTATCCACATGCCTGCCTTTTTTTCTGAGATAACGACGTTACCACAACATCTTTTTGTGGTATTACACTTGAGAGAATATTTAGCAAACCTATCTGCACCTGTACATATTTGAAGGCCTGGTTTTGTCACTGCAGCTATAGTTATTAGATAGCACTGGAACTTCAAGCCATCTGGAAACTGTATCCCACTGATTTGCAAAAATCTACCTGTGGAACCTGTGGAACTATTAGCACATTCCAGGGTTTGAGTGCCGCGCGGTGGTTATACATCAGAAGCAGCATCTTAAGCACAGCTATTTTTATTCCTTTTATTTTTAAGCTGCTGTTTTTGTTTTTTGGGTTTGTTTGTTTTTCTTTTTTTGAGAAAAGAAGACAAAATGAAAATATAAGAGAAGTTATTTGTATCATTTTTCTTACAATACTTAACAGTATTTTTTCAGACATACTTTTTTTTTTAAATGAATGTGAATATGTTTCCCCATGACCTAAGGTGTTTTTGATTCATTTTGTTTTTCTTGTTTCTTTCCTATGTGCCTATTCCTTCATGTTCATGCCTATAAACTGTTGCTAGGAGCAACACTCACTTAGAGTGGAGTTTCAAACCACTACAGGCTTGCCTACAGCTGAGCTGTTCATTTTTCTAGCAGCAATCACACATTAAAAAATACACTGCATCTCCTCAATGGACTGTTGGAAACCTCCTGCCACAGGGAAGCATCCGCTTGAGGCTCCTGTCAAAAACACATCTGAAAAAACTTGCAACCATAATACATTCATTTTGCGCTTTGAATCATCATACCTCTGTATAACACTACTCCTCTAGCTTATTTTTAAAGAAAAACAAATAAGTGTGAGGCTTAAAACCCAAAGCATATTATCTAACACATCTTGTTGGCCTTCAGCAAGAGTCAGATAGTCAAATACCAGAATTTATTAAAAATTAAGATTAATTCTTAAAGGCATGTATACCTGGGAAAGAACTGTGAAACTGGGAAAACTCTAAGCAATGGGGAAAAGCTGTCACTTGCAGCTCTTAAAATCCACGGTCATTATCATACATGCACAAAAGAAAGCTGTCACTTGTCTGCCATTTTTATGTGGCCTCCCCCTGGTGGTTTCCAGAGAGATTGTCATTATCAGAAGGTCACTGATTCTCTTTAGTGCTCATTTAAAATTTATGCTTGTAATTGTTTAAAACATGAATACCCTCTTATAGTTCTGAAAACCACTGATAGGTACCCATTGTGTATAGGATGAAACTCAACTGACACTGAGGACCTTGAACGACCTGGCCCTACCTTTTAGCCCCATTTAGTGCCATCTTCCCTTAACCAGGAAACCCTGGTGGTGCAGTGGTTAAAAGCCATGGCTGCTAACCAAAAGATCGACAGTTTGAATCCACCAGGCGCTCCTTGGAAACCCTATGGGCAGTTCTGCTCTGTCCTGTAGGGTCGCTATGAGTCAGAATCGACTGGACAGCAATGGGTTTTTTTTTTTTTTTTTCCCTTAACCACACCCTAAGAGCAAGCGATGACTTGAGCTACTTCCCTTTAGCTAGACACTCCATGGACTTCCAGTTTCCAAACCTTTGTTATTATTTCTCTTTACTCTTTAAAATGCTTCTTTTTCCTTAATATCAGAAATGCCACTTTTGTAATATCCCTCACTCAGCTTTTTTCCTAAATTAAACTAAGGTGCTAACAAGGTAGATATTTATCTGGGCACAGTACTAATTTAGAGAGACCAGTCTACTCTCAGCACTTCCCCAAACGAGGCTACAATTTTCAAAGCAGAACTTCTAAAAGTGTGGTTATGGAATTTGAAGAATTGTGACAAAAAACCAATGTAAAGATTCATTGAGAATCTACTGGGGGATTGGCCCCCACTTGAGCCTAATCGATTCAACGAAAAAAATTTAAAAAATGCATAAGGAGAGATTATAATTAAGTGCTTAGCTATCTGGTGAAAAGATATCTGAAACCCTATTTCCTTCTTAAATAATGAGATGTTTGGATAAAGGTGTTTAAAATAACTCTGCATTCAGGTTTTAAATACATTTACTCTGGAACTGAAATGGAAGAGAATTAGGTTATCCCAGGTGGTAACTGCTAGGAGTTCAGCAGGAAATGGGAACCTGGCACCAATAAAGTGGGTGTCTTGTCTCTGTAGAACACTCCCTACAAACATGTATCAGAAGCGAGGCCACCCAGTGAATGTGTGTGAGAACTGTGGTCATTTAGTTTGTGCTGATTTATTCTATTCTTGGTTTGTCATGAATTAATTTAATAAAACTAGGTCAAACTTGGAACGACAATAGGAGATGGATTAATGGGTAGAGAGAGGAATAGATGGGATGAAGGAAACATAATGGATGTTAACAGTAGAACGTAGGTGGTTGGTGGACAGGTGTTCATTGTAAAGTTTTTTCAACTGCGTCATATGTTCGCAATTTTTCATAATAACTTGTTGGGAAAAAAAAGCATAACTTCTTATTTCATGTGACTTTTTTTTGACTTATTTTCTACAAAAACCCGAGTTAGCTAAAAGAGAAACAGCAATTAGATATTTCTGTTAGTATAGTATTCTAATTGCAATGGGATCATAACATGGATACAGGTTAAATTCAGACAAGTACAGACAAAGAAATTTGGACCAATAGAGGCAACATTATTTTCCATATTGAAAAAGTATATTTTCAGTATCAAACTGTACATACCTTCACATGTTGGAAGAGAGCCTTCAAACTGCAACTGAGAACTTAGCTTGCAGATCAGTGTGTCGGTCCCTGATAAGGTATACCCAGGATGGCACTGGTACTTCACAAAATCTCCTAAAAGAGGCAACATAATATTCTTGGAAATTTTGTTTCCAGAATTTCCATAATGCACATACGGAGTATGTGAATCCATCAAATATATGACCAGACAGACCAAATATATATGACTACTAAATAATTAAGTCAATGTGTAAACCATTCCAGAAATAGTGCCTGTATTCAGTTTTAGTCTGTTTAACAAAGTAGAATCATTTTTAGTTCTCCATGTATAAAAATGTTACCTTAAACTTAAACACTATTTGTACAGAAAATATACAGCATTTCTTTCTTCTTTACCCATGTTAATTTCAGTTCTCCCATAATTACCAAAAGAAAAAAAAAGTGAAATAGATGCTTGATATTTAAGACTGTGGAACAGAATGGTTTTAAGTATCCACAGAGAGAACTAGCCCATGACCTTGGCCTAATTAGCACATTGTTTCAATTAACTAAGCCATTATAAGTATAGCAGAAATTGGGTCGTATGGTTTGACCAATGATCTGACACATGGTGTGACAACAGGAGAAAGTATTTTTAATTGGGACTAAAAAATTCTGGGTCACTATAATTATACTGCAAACACATGCCATCCATGCTTTCTTAATATGACCTGATGATGATTTAATGAATTAGATCATTAATATAAAGTGGTAAAGCAGAATTTCTAAGTAGCATCATTAAATATATTCTATCAATTGTATTCCAGTATCAACAAAAGGTCAGTGTTATACTAATCATTATTTTAGCCAAAAATGGTTAGCTTCTTCCTCAAGTGCATGAACACATTTCTCTAACTGAACACAAATATCTGCTTGAGTCTATCTCTGAAAACTTTATTCAAAAGATGAATACCTCTCCCAAAACCAAACCCATTGCTGACAAGTGGATTCCAACTCATAACAATACTGCAGGACAGAGTAAGACTGCCCCATGGGGTTTCCAAGGCTGTAAATGTTTATAGAAACAGACTGCCACATCTTTCTTACACAGAGTGGCTGGTGGGTTTGAACCACCAACCTCTGGTTAGCAGCCAAATGCTTAGCCACTGCGTCACCAGGACTCCTTACGAAAGATCAGTAGTAACTAGTAAAAGCTATAGGAAAAAAAAAAAAAAAAGCCTTCAGAATAACAAATGCAAAATTCAAATGGGAAAAAAGGCATAAAGATGAACAAAAACATATGTGTTAGATACATGGCAACTCTTATGTATAAGTATCTAGCAATGCTTTAGAGATTTTTTTTTTCTGAAAAATTACTCATTCACTAGTCTGAGCAACTATTGCAATTGAAGATGAGTACAAAACCATCAGGTTGAGTTAATGGTATTGCAAGGAAGAAAATGTTACCTATTTCAAAATCCTCATCTTCAGTCAGTATTTCTGCCAGTGGAACTGCTGGGGGAGGCTGGCATTTCTTGAGCTGAAAAGCTAAATAATTTATGAAAAAAAAAAAAGAAACTGTAGTTACATTTGCTGGTTTTACAAAACATTATAAAAATCATTCCTCTTGAAGTTATAATGCTTAGATATGCTGAAATACCTATGATTGTTTTAAAAAATTCTCACTAAAAACTTCAAAAAGAAATACCGTACAACCAACGTGTAAGTATCTAAGAAGGCAAATTCTTGTAAGTTTGTTTAATGCCAAGGAAAATCTAAAGTCCAAGAAAAAGAAAGTATACAATGTTTCAAAACTTCTAACAGTTAAATAAAAATATTTTAAATGTGTTTGGAATTCTGAGATCGAAAAGCTTCAACCATGGTCTGGCTCCTTATTATATTTAAATTTAATAGTCTTTTTTTTTTTTTAGTCTCATCCTGTCACTTGTCATGAGACACAGTGGTCAAAAGAGAAATTAGGAATTGATGGAATGATAGGTAGGTTGGTAGGTAAATAGGTGATAGACAGACGGATAGACAGACAGAAATATAGATAGATATCCCCATCTTGTTTAGAGTTTATTGTCAAAGTCATTAGAGATTGCTTTCAGTGCACCTATAATTATTCAGTATTTGGTACAGCTCTTCATCTAGAGATGTGTGAGGGCATCTATGAAAGGTTCCAAATGTATTTCAGTGGTCTCCTCATATGAGAGTTTCATCATAGTGTATCATCTTAGAATGAACCCGTTTACTACAAAATATTACTTGATAAGATTTGAAATAATAAAAATATCATTAAACAAAAAAGATCAGAGGAAAGTCTTACATCAGTTATAAGAAAACCCTATGAGGCTCTTGAGGGTAGAGTTAAGGAACTTTAGGTGGAAATAAAGCGTATGTTAACACTACCAAACTCCAGCTCACAGCAATTCTATAGGACAGGGTAGAACTGCCCCATAGGGTTTCCAAGGAGCGGCTGGTGGATTTGAACTGCTGACCTTTTGCTTAGCAGCCAAGGTCTTAACCACTACACCAGCGGGCTCCTGTTAACACTACAAAAAGAATCAAGTAGAGTTCCCAGTCTTTATCAACGGCGTGCGAATATAAACTGACCATGAAAATTGAGGACAAAGAAACCTCCATTTGAAAAGTCACTGTGAAACTTGAGCAGGACTTGATTGGTGGAACTATATGCGGTTTCGAGGGCTGTATTTCCACTGAAAACTCCCAGCTGAGGTGAGTTCTGGTCAGGACCATCCCTAGGAAAGAGAGGAAGAACAGTTTAAGTGGCAAGCTGTAAAATGACATCTTAAACTGGCAATCCGTTTTCTTCTATCAGTGGGGCATATCTTGGTCAAAGCATAATGGCCTGACCCCTGTGCTCCAGGCTACAGCACTGACATTCAAAACCTAGAAAAGTAGAGCAGATATGTCCCTCACTTCCAAGGCTGAGGTTTTAACAGGAATTTTAGAAACAGGGTCACGTTTATCTTAGTGGCTGCAAGAATATTTATCAGCTTCCTTTTAAATTTCCACATTTTAAAGTCTAAATTCAATGGCACCTATTTAATTTTATGTGAGATTTATGGAATTTTGATACTGAATTAAAATATTAAAAAAAAAAAAAGCTGAATAAAATAGAACCATCCTCTGGATTCTGGGTTTAGAAGTATCAAGATGTTTAATATTCATAAAGTTGACTAAGCTTTTTGGTCTTTTTCATTCCTGAGTGTTCCGACAATAGCCACCCCACATGCTATTAATTGTCAAGACCTTTTGATTCTACTTTCTAACATGAAGGTCATTCCGTGTAAATTGCTGATATTATATTGTGGATGTTTTGTTTTCGGAATTGGCAGTTTCATGTGGTTAACTTAATATTTCAAATTATCTCTTTCTCCTCATTCTCACAGCTCCTAGTTCAGGTAATTGTCACTCCCTCCACAATTTACTTCTACTTCCTCAAAAGCCAGCCTTCCTTCTTCCCTCAGGTAATATAGTCTTCACAAAAAGTATGACACTGGTTATTCTAACCCAAACCTGGTCTTATAACCCTCTTGCTTAAACTTTGTAAATAGATCATCGTCGTTCTTAGGACAGAGCCCAGATTCCTCAACATGATTTATAAGGCCCTGTATTATCTGTCTCTAACCATCCTTGCCAGGTCACCTCTTCTTTCTCTCTAGGACTCTAACAAGAGTTCAGCCACACCATACCTTACGTCTTCCAGTTCCTTGAAGTCACAGTGTCTTCTTGTCTTACATCCTTTCCGGTAGCCAGAACAATTCCCACCTCCTACAGTTTTCCTGGTGAAGACTAAAAAGCCCATTCTGACTCTTCCAATCTGACCCATGCTCCCCTCCTAGTGCCCCTGTAGTAGGCAGTTCCTCTTGTATCAAATTAGTATCAAAGGAGCACTGTTATTCCCTATTCTCCCCATAAACTCTCACCTCCAAAAGCAAGGTAGGGGTAGTATTTCCCACAGATAGGAGCATTTAGTCAAGGAGAATTTAAGTAGCTTATCCAAGGCCACATAACCAATTAGGAAGAGACTCGGAGCTAAAATATCCCCCTCCAGTCCCTAGTTCAGTAGACTTCTTACATATTACAGGGAAGGGCAATCATGTAATGTTTATAAGGAATAGAGGAAAGGTTATTTCTTTAATAGTCATTTCTTTAGTAGTTCTAGAAACATCATTTTCTTGTAAGGAAAAAGGGTCCTACCAGGTTTTCTTTATGAAAATAAAAAAAAAATCACACTTAAAACCATAAAATCAAATAATCTTGGGATATTCTCATATGTTAAAAATAATCATGAATATATCTGTTGCTGTTGGGTGTCCAGAATTCAATTCCAACTCATGGCAACCCCATGTGACAGAGTAGAGCTGCCTCACAGGGATTTCTAGGCTATAATCTCCACAGAAGCAGATAGCCAGGTCTTTCTCCTGCAGAGTTGCTGGGTGGGTTCAAATCACCAACTTTTTGGTTAGTATTTGAGAACTTAACTATTACACCACCAGGGGTCCTTAAAAAAACATCTACCATGTAGCAAAAATCAAATATATTACATGAAATTTATTCTCTATATATCTGGATTTAGTAAATTTATTTTTCAATATATACCTTATCACTTCATTTCTAAATATACAATCTGCCATAAAAGTGGCATATAAGTGATAAGCCAGAATAGCTTATCACAGTTACAAATTGTTTTTAGTTGAAAGATTCACATACCAAACAGCAATGTAATCATTAACAGCTTCAGTCTGCAGTAAGGTGAAGTTGATGTAAACTCCATGTCCCTGAGGCACAGTGATGAGCCAAATGCAGTCCTTCAAAATTGGATATTCATCTGGGAACCCAGGGGAATAAATGGTACCATTCTGAGAGGTGACATTATATCCACAAGGAGCTAAAAAGGAAGCAGAGAAGAATTAAGACCAATAGCAATAAACCCTTTGCCTTTGAGCTGGATTCTGACTCACAGTGATCCAATAGGACAGAGTAGAACTGCCCATAGGATTTCCAAGGAGCGGCTGGTAGATTCGAACTGCCAACCTTTTGGATAGCAATCAAGCTCTTTCTTAACCACTGTGCCACCAGGGCTCCAAGACCAATACAGCCATCTTAAAAAAGGATAGAGTTAAATAATTCTAAATCTCTAAAGTCCCCTATGCCAAAACTTTCCCTTTATGAGAAATAATTATGAGATATTTCTCTGTAACTAGTATGTCAAAATTATTCCCCTAAAGTCTTAAAACCTTAGAATTATGCATTTAAGCTAAGTTATCTTAGTTTCATTTAATATATTCTTTAAATATTCAAAATCCCTTTAGGATAAAGTCCTTCCCATAGATTAAAGTTAAAATATACATATATAGTTATCACCTGTGACTGAGCTAATGGACACTTTGATGTAAGTCAGTCTGACAAAGTGGATCTTGTGGAAACTAAGTATAAATACATAACTAAAAATAATTTTTTTTTTTAAGGTCACATTTCTAAAATCGATACAGGCTATCAAAAAGAGCAGTGTTTAAATCTACCTTGAAACAAAGAAATGTCAATTTTCTTGCAGATATATAATGGGATAAAGTCATGGAAGTGGTGTTTTTCTGAAGCACTTCCATATTTTACAAGCTTTCAACAATGTGAATAATCACCACAAATATTCAATCAGTCTATTGTGATTTTACTTAATAAATTCATATGCACTGTTGCCATGAGAACTATTTTATTTCATTTATGGATAAATGATATGAGCATATATTAGTAGAATAACCCAAGATCCACTCTTTAATTAAAGTAGCAGTAGAGTATATCAAAGCCATAAACAAGTAGACTTTGAACTCAAAAGCAAAAGCCAACAGATGGAGTATGAGTGTCACACACAGGACTCTTTGGGGCATTCAAAGGCTCACTGCAAAGGTGTACAAATCAGCTGGGTAAATAGGCCAAACAGAGAAAAAAAAGATAAAAAGAAATATTTAGTTTCAATTAAAAAAAAAAAAGCATTGATGAAATACCATCTGGCAGTACGTGATATATTGCTAATTTAAATGTACAGACACATTGATTTCAAAGAAGAAAAAGGTATCAGTGTGAAATAGATTGAATTGGGCCTGAGTCTTAGGTAAACTCATCAGAAGTGACTCTGGTGAACTGAGACTGTAATGCATAATATAAATAAGTGGGATCTGGAGCCTGACAAACCTGGGTTTGTAATCTAGTAAAGCAAATTATCACTTGTAGCCTCCATTTCTGCAAATTCCATGAGGCCAGTCCGTAAAATGGGGCCAAAACCTATGCTGTAGTTACAAGGAGTCCCTGGGTGGTACAAATGATGAACATGCTTATCTTCTAACTTAAAGGTTGGAGGTTTGAGTCCATCCAGAGGCACCTCAGGAGGAAGGCCTGATGATTTACTTCCGAAAAACCAGCCAGATGAAAACCCTGTGGAGCACAGTCCGTTCCACACTGACACATGTGGGGTCGCCATGATTCACAGTCAACTGAATGGCAACTGAAGTCGCAACACACTGCTTGCTGTGCTCCTCAGCTTCATGCACACTGATCCCTCCTGCAGGAAAAGCTCGCGTTCCTTTCTGACCTCACAACCTCTGTGGATTTGTCTCTTCCTTCAAAATTCAACTCAAATGTCACTGTCTCCCTCCAGCCTTTTCTGCTTGCTTCAGTCAAGGTTAAGCTAGGTCTCCCTGAGATGCCGTGGTCTGTCTCACACACCACATGGCTGTAATCAGTTGCCAGGTGTTCCTGCCCATTACAATGCCAATGCTTAGAAGGCACTGACTATGTTTTTGCCTCCATTCCACCAACCACCCATATATTCCCATTGCCAAGCTCAGATCATGGTACATAATAGACAATAAATAGGTGTTAAATTGATAAATTAGTAAGAGAAAAATAAAAAAAAAAATAATAAACACATAGATGCCATTAGGCTGGCATACACTGAAGGCAACTTGAGGTTAGATTATTTCATTTTTGTTTATAACTCTAAGATTTCTCTTTTGGGTTTTACTTTTCAACTTGGATCTTGTAACTGTCTTACTGCATTACATATAGTAGTTGCCTTCCCATTGGAAATCAAACCAACCAAAAACACAGCACCATCCTCTTAAAAAGCAAAAGAAATTGAGTGGTGGTTTTCTTGGTAGGACACAGAATCGTTCTCTGATATTCTTTGTATCACTTAATAGCTCCATGACACTGAACCAGCCAATTATCCTTGCCATGATTTATCTGTGATATTCAAACAATGTATCAGTTCATCACTTAGTCAACAGATACTTATGGAAAGTCAATTATGTACCAAGAAATGTGCTTACAGCTGAGAAGTGAACCCAAAAGACTTCACCACTGCCTTTGTGGAGACAACTGTGCAGTGCTGAAGATAGGTATTAAACAATTTAACACTAAATAAGTAAAAAATCCAACTTGTGTAATAAGTTCTATGAAGGAAAAGAATAAACACCATTTGTCACTTGAGATAATAATTCTACATCAATGTGCACATACATTTTTCTCAAGGTAAAATCCTTGCCCTCCTGCTGTGTATTCTAGAGATGAAGAAAGACACCCTGAAAAAGATGAGTCAAAATTTCCTCTACCGCTCCCCCTGGCTTGCCCTTTATCTAGTTCCAAAGAAGTCTTTACCCTCACCGTAGTGACATCAAAGGCGTATTTGGATTTCCATATCTGAGTGGTGTCTCACTAATTCCACAGAGACAGTGGGCATGTGACCTGGCTCAGCATGAAATGAATCCATCCTCCCCCTTCATTTCCCTGCAGGTGAGGTTCAAAGTGGACCCTGAAGTGGAGATCAATAATAAAGCACAGTGGGGAGCTCTGTAATAACAGGCAGGATCAGTGCTGCACAGCAGGTCACAAGGTCTCTCCCAGCTTCTGACTCATCTGCCTAAGGGGTTCTCTTCAAAGCACGACTGTGAAGAAACCAGCTGATGAGAAGAGAGAGTACCAGCACGTGCGCGTGGTGCCTTACAACTGGAAATGGTACAGATGCCAAACCCTCCTCCACTCTAGTGCTCCAAAAAGTAAACAAGTACCTGTCCATTTATATATTTACAAATGTACACTAATACCAAAATTAAGAGTTTATGTTGGGAGACAATATTGCTGTGCAAAGCACAGTTAACGAGACAAAAAAAAAAGTTCTCATGTTATTTTTTCCAAAGGGAGGAAAAAAAAAAAAAAAACATTGCCGTCAAGTCGATTCTGACTCATAAGCAACCCTATAGAAAGAGAACTGTCTCCTAGCGTTTCCGAGGACCGGCCAGTGGATTCAAACTGCTGACTTTTTTGGTTAACAGCCAAGCTCTTAAACACTGAGCCACCAAGTCTATAAAGAAAAATAAGAACCTAAAAATGATTAAGCCATATTTTTTCATAATATTCAAGAACCAGTATTAACATTATTGGAAAGGATGGAGGTATCTAACCTGAACACCTCACCTAAAGTGAAATTTACTTAAGCACCCATTTAAATGACAAACAACCTTCACCCCACTCCTGGGCTCCTAGCAAACTCCAGTCCCTACCGCTGCCTAAAGTTGCTGAGTGGATTCTGTTCACGAGTTTACAATACACAAAGTGACGTGTGTGTCTAATTGACTCTTGGTCATGTGTGAAGCCAGGACTAGAAGACGCTGCAAGATTGGTTGGTGGGCAGGGCAGACACCAGCTGAATGAGCGGAGACCCATGCAATTATTTCTTTTTAACTGGGACCACCACCATCGCCGCCAATTTTGCCTCATGGCGTTCCCATGTGTGTCAGGGCAGAACTGTGCTCTGTAGGCCTAGAAGATCAAGGAGAACTGAGACATCTCTTTATTATACTATCTTTTCCTCCATAAAGTACAAACAACGTGACTTTCTCTGAATAGAAATAGAAAAATAGAGCATATTAACTGATATTAAATCAATAATTAAATTTAAAAACTTTAAATATGCATTAAGAAATGTACAGATAATTGATAGAGTGCACTTTTTTTTTATGCCATGATTGTACTAAGATTTCTGCCTACACTTTAATAAGAGTGTGAAGAAAAATTCTGCAGTGTTGAACAACCGACAAGTATATTTGTCATGAATATTCATGAATTTTAAACTCTTTGCTTTATTAATATGTCCAAGTACTGAATGTTTAATTTCATCTCATGTGTGGAGCACCATATGTATTTCTGATCTCATTTTCCCTTCACTTACTCTGACTTCCTCACAATGTTTTACAGATGAACAGATGAAGTGTACTTTGTCCTGGGAAATGTTGTTTGATAATAGGGATTTTAAAAACAATACTGATGAATACGGGTAGGATAAATAGACTAACTTGCTTTTTTTTGTAGTCGCTTTTATTTTGAACTATTAAAATTTTTTTTTTCTGTATTTAACAACCAATTTGGTAAACCCAATTTTAAAAATATGTACATAACAATATGTTATTTGGCTGGTTGGACATCATGTGTCGATTCTACAGTCAAATTGATTTCTGCTTACAACTAAAATAAGCTCCTAACATATTTATTTCAATTTACATTAGTTACCCTAATAAACAATTTTTCTCACAGAGTTCCCCACCATATATGTTGTTGTTAGGGGCATAGAGTCAAAGCCCAACTCATGGTAACCCTATGTACAATTGAACAAAAGGCTGTATGGTCCTACACCATCCCCATGATCAGGTGAAGATCAATCAATCCACAGATTTTTATTGGCTGATATTTTCAGAAGTAGGTTGCCAAGGCCTTTCTTCCTAGACTTAGTCTGGAAGCTCCATTGAGACATGTTCAACATCATAGCAACACACAAGCATCCACTGGCAGACGGGTGGCAGCTACATATGAGATGCACTAGGTGGGAATTCATGGAGCATGCGGACTCTGCCGCTGAATTACCAATACCCCGCACCTTATACATGTATCGTGAAAGTGAAGTACATTATATCAGTTCTAAAAAAAAAAAGGACCTTAAAAGTACACCCACACAAACATTTCAGCGATAAAGGATTAATTAAATCAACGAAGTATTTTAAAATTTTGAACTATATTTTTAAGTGTGGACGCATATTTAAGCAAATTAATAAATCACAGTCTTCTTAACCATATTTTAATAATTACAGCCTTTTTTAACTGAGATTTCTAAATAATTATAAGTTCTTGGTTAAAAGAATGTCTGGATTTCTCAAGCTCTTTTCAGACACATTCTTTTACTTATGTTAACATACGTCATGCATTTAGATTGTATTTTAGAACAAGTTTAGAATATACTAATTTTACATACTATATTCTTCTATTTTTGGATTCTTCTATAAGTAAGTGCATACATATTTTCAGCATGTAGATACAGATTGGTTCCATATATATGAATTGTGTTTCTGGATTGATGTTTGAAGACTAAGGATTCTTGACTGTTAATTTTCTGATTTGGTCAGTTATTAATAGAGATGGCTGGAAGTTGTTCAAAGTATCTACATTTTTCTCTAAGATTCTTATGAAGTCTGCAGGTCTGTGGTATTTGAAGACTGTTTTTCAGTACACTTGCCCTATATACCAACCATAAATCTGAAGAAAAAAACCACTGTACATTAATAAAATAAGTTTTAAGCCAGGGCATTGGGCTGTAAACGGAGGACTTAACCACAGTCTATCTGAACGCTGACAGACTGAACAGTCCAGTCATTCTTAGGAAACCAAAAGTCTGTTTTTTAAGGAAATGTAGCCTTCACAGGTAAAATAACATTTGTTTTAAAATCATTCCTTCTGCCTAACTTTTTGAATTTCATGGTTTGGTTTTTATTCTGTTTATGACATATTGGCATGAAGAGAGAGAGAATGGTGAAAGTGTTACATCTGATGTAATCAGAAATAATGTCACCATCTGGAAGCTATGTTACAAAATATACATTGTGTTATGCTCATACTAACGAACCACTTCCATGTCGGGACATTCACTTCCGTGTTGGTCAACTGGTCTCCAAAAAAAAGACGAAATCAAATTAAATATTCGATTCCATTTTTAATATTAAGCCAAGGTGTGTATCACTAAAAAATGGATTCAGGCTAAAATTGCAAATAAGAAATCATTTTAATCCTGACAATTTCAAAGTCCTTTATGCATATAAAAGTATATGTTTTAAAATAAAGATTAGTATTGAAGGCTTTTTTTCCTTTTAAGTGCTCTACTGGTAAAATATGAGCTATGTTACTGCTATAATTGGTTTGATAAAATTAATTTTTTAAATGATGTGTTAATATGTAATTAAATGTGTATTAGAATAAGACCAGGGTTTAAAAAAATACAGCTAAAGTTTTTTGTAGCTGTTTTTATGATGACATAAATGGAAAAATGCAAAGGTGGAAAATAAGCTTAAAAACTCTGCTGGTGGCTTTTTTTTTTTTCTTTTAATTTACTTCTTCAGCAGAAATTCAAACACAGCTAGATTCCTTTCTTTTTTTCCCCATGGGATATAAGCATTTAGCATTTCAAAGGTCCACAGAGTTGATGATTTCATCATTACTATTATTTTTTATTCAGAGGTAATGTATTTATAGCATTAGAGTATTAGTTTTATACTAACTTTTCTGTTTCCTTTGCATTCTTCATAAACAAAGCACTTAATTTATTTATTTTAACTTGATATTGCAAAAATCTCTAATAATTCATGAAAATTTAGGTAGCCCCACAAAACTTGTAAAGTGTTGATCCTTCCTCAGAATAGGGGCCTTTAACGAGTCCAGATCTCCCTCATCACAGCTCCCCACCGACCTGACTTCCAGTATCTCTTAAGAAATCTGGGTCATCATACACTAGTAAACTATACTTTTCTTTTCCCCCAAGACTGTTCCTATACCATATTTTTGTTTACTTGTTTCTTTTACTTGGAATGTTCTCTATCTCTCAGTAGCAAAATATTCTTCAAGGCCCACTATAAAGATGAAATCAATTTTTGGAAGAGAAAAATAATGTGTGAATATTGTAAAAGTTAAAACAATAAAAAGTAGGGAAGAATTAATAATACCCTTTCCCCCATCTAATCCCACAACCTGATGTAACTGCTGTGATACAAAACCCTGCTGGCATAATAAAGACTCTCGTGATCACTCTCTAAATATATGACATCTTTTGTATCTACAATTCATTGTAATACTCTCTTTTTGTCTGACTTTTGTATATTTATAAACATTGCGTTTAATTTTTTGTTATCCTTATAATGTCCTCAGGTCAAGGACTGTTTTGTTGTTGTTGCTGTGTTGTTTTTTACCTTCTGGTTTATGGTATATTTCTGAAATAGCAAACAGAGTGAGTTTGGTATAATAGATTCTCAACAAATATTTGTTGAAGGAATTAATAATTTTTCAAATATGTTCATTTAATCTGTCATACATTATTATACACATAAAAAATTAAATTGCTCCCAAGAAAAATTATGAACCTACCATCACATCTTGGAAAAGGATGGTTCCAATTTCTGTTGATGCCGTGCTGACAAGTGAGGACCGGATGGCCGATTAGGACATATCCAGGATAACACTCAAAAGATATTGATTGTCCTACACTATACTCCGAGTTGATCATATACCCATTTTGAAATGGAGGAGGATCTGGGCAGTTCTGTAATTCATACGCTGTAACAAACAAACAAAATCAAGCACGTACGTAAGGTTAAATCAGTCTAGAATTTAGAGGAGGAATATGACCACGTATGGCTTTGGAAAAGCTTTCTAAAATACCTTTTCCAAGTTGCCAGTTACCATCCTGACAGAGAAAAATAGTAATTAATATTAGTAATAACTTGGCTTTTATGGACTTTTACTATATCTTCCAGAAGTAACAGCACATACCAAGAAGGAATTTGGCAGTGTTTAACTTGGAAAGAAAGTACATGAGGTGGATTTAATAAAAAAGCAATACAGAGGAATATAAAAAAGTGCATGGTGAACACAGCTCTAATAATTCCCCCTCAATTTAAAAGACGAATGTGCTACCAGTCTAATCTGAGTATTTCTGACTAGGAAACATGCATTTGTTTTATGCTGTTTTGTTTACTTAATTGTTCAATACATAAAATAGGAAAACATAATACATTTTCTTTATTTTTTTCCCCTTGGAAAATAAACAAAAAACATCCCGTGGAATCACTGAGCTAGCAATTACCATCAATACAATCTTTCGTAACATATCGTTTATTGTGTTTTGTCATTACGTCTTTTCTCTGCCCTAGAATAAACTCTAGGTAAAAGTAGGATGATACATAATAAATATTTGTAGCCTATGTGATTCAAAAAATCACTGATAAATTAGTAAGAGTTACCCATAAATTAGGTACGATTCCCTAATATCATATCATCCTTCAGCTGAGTAATCCATTTTATATATGATTTTCTTTCCTACTCTGGTGGAAAGGAACCCCAGTGGTGCAATAGTTAAGCACTCGGCTGCTACCCAAAAGGCCTACAATTCAAACTCATCAGCAGCTTAGTGGGAGAAAAGTCGAGGTGATATGCTCCTGTAAAGACTGCAGCCTAGAGAACCCTGTGGGGACAGTTCCACCCTGTACTGTACGGTCATTATGAGTGGGAATCGACTCGATGGCACACAACAGCTCTGGTGGGCAGGTCATGAATAACTTAAAGCAGTAGAAGCCCACTACAGCATCTTTTAATCTTTGTTGTTAGGTGCCGTCAGGTCAGTTCCAACTCATGCAACCCTAAGTACGACAGAACGAAACACTGCCTGGTCCTGCACCATCCTTACAATCGTTGTTATGCTTGAGCCCATTGTTGCAGCCACTGTGTCTTTAGAGTACTGTTTACACGTAATTCAGTGAGATGGACTGACACTGGGCAGTGTTTCGTTCTGTTGTATGTAGGGTCACTATGAGTTAAAACCAACTCAACGGCACCTAATAACAACGTTATACATAAAGATGACTGGGAATTCATATCTAATACAATAACAAGCCATGTTGTGAAGAACCAAGTCAGGAGGAAAGTGTGCTTAGCTTCTCCTGTCATATATATTTCTGCTGAAAACAGACCCATGACTCTCAGCACCACACTACCCGTAATCAGTTTAAAAACAACCAGAGGTGATCCATTATCCTCCTCACAATCAGTTGAAAACAGAGTAATTATATGAAGGATGCAAGTGACTGTGAGAAAGATCTTTCATTTGGGGAATAAAGTAAAAAGGAAATCCCAGTGTAAATTGTTTAACCAGGTGATCACAGTTAGTAGTGAATAAGTAATTTTGAATTTTTAAAATAAATGTTGAAAAATGAAATATTCTATGATTAATGCTGAGTTTTTCCCAGAGTTTGGATTTTATATTTCTGCATTAATCACCTGAAATAAAGAAGAGTGGAAGAGGATAAGGGGATTAAGGACAATGGAATGACATGATGGCATTAAGCAAAATTGATGGACATATGACAATATGTCAGACAAAGTACTACTAAGTAGTCGATTAACATTAGGGTAACAGCACAGATGATTTGGCCATATCCAGAGATTAGACTTAAGAGGCAGGTAAGACACAGAATATGAATTGGCCTGAAGGTCCTATTGAAGGGATTGGATTTTACCATAAAGCCAATGTGGGATCCACATAGACAGGTATCAATCAGAAGATGTTATAAGTAACTTGCATTTTGCAAGATCAACATAGCTCCTGTTTAGAGCTTGGAGCTTGTATTAGTTTCCTAGGGCTGACATAAAAAAAAAAAAAAATCACAAACTGGGTTGTTTAAAACAACAGAAATATATTCTCTGAGAGCTGAATTGTATAATGTCTCTGAATAAGGTCAGCAACCATCTGAAAAGTGATTGAGAGCAAGAGGACAGAAATAAAAAGATAAAAAAGTGGCAAAAACTTCTGAGCTTCTGCACAGACAGAGTATCCCTGGGTAGAGAATATAAGAAGAGAGAAGGAAAATGTAGACTGAGAGCAAAAAATGAAAAATTACATGACTGAATCTAATTTTCCTAAATGACATAAAATATTGCTCTCCCAGATTAGGATGTGGGGGTTACTTTAAAAAAAAAAACAAAAAAACAAAAACCTCCTGACATGGCTCCAGAGGAGAAAAAGAAGGATCTGGTGGGAGACCAAGTCTTCTAAGAGTGGGAGTGGAGAGAACATGCTCTGGACGAAGGCACTGGGCAGTTTCTGAAAGCCAGGGGTCTATCAGTGACTCTGTCGCTTACTACCAACAAGGCTTTGTGTAATTCTTCTCCAGTTGTTCCTCACACCACATCTTGAGTCTGTAATGCAATGACGAAGAGGAGTGTTGTCTACTCCACAACACCATGGTGAAAATCAAGTCATTATTTATGCGATAAACCAAACCTGTTTCTGTCCAGTCAATTCCAACTCCTAGAGACCCTATAGGGCAGAGTAGAACTACCCCATGGGGTTTCCAAAGAGCAGGACTTTACATGTTATAATATTCTGTGAATAAAGTTACAATAGGAAACATGGAAAAAAGTTGTTGAAGTTGAGTATTCTCAGGAATTCTGTACTATTTTTTTCACACATACTCTTTAGAACTCTTAAGTAGATGCATTTTTCAATATAGAATATCAAGCATAATTTACCAACTACAGAATGCTGCTTTTTGATGAAGCTACATTATATACCATGGAACTAAAGAGACAATTAATTAGAAGTAGGGACTCTCTATGTAAGAATTTATTTCAGGTCAGCAAGCATTATAAGCATAATTGTTATTAATGAGTTCCAAAGGACTAAGGATCCTTTACAAAAGAAAAAGTGTTTCTAAGGCACGATTTTGTGAAAATGTAATTTGAAATCTAGCATAAACACAATGGCTGCATGGTCTAGAAAAGAAGGTGTTTTCCATTTTTTTTTTTAATCTTATAAGTAGAATTTTGGACTCTTCAAATCTTCCACATAATACCTGACTTCAAGAGGAAGATAATCTATAGCTGTCCAAAGGAAAAAAGTATTTAGATCCATAAGAAACAAGTATGCCTTAAAAGAGCATACCTCAAAGGCTAGAATGGCATGTCTGTCCTTCATGTTTGCTTTTGTTAATGTTTTCACATCCTATTTTTTTTTTTTTTTTTTTAATTTGAAAAATGAGGGGCTACAAAATCTAATGTAAGGATAGGGAACATTAGAACGGAAACCGGCTCAAATCAGTGTCTCTCTCTCTCACACACACATATTTCCCTATTGTGGTGTTCCCTGGGCTAAAAATTGGACAAAACACACAGCAAGGCCGTCACCCATGCTAAAGGCCATAAAAACAGCCATTTCCTGAAAATCGAGTGTGAATTATACACTTAGCATAAATACGAGTTACATCATGTGTAGGTCTTTATTCCGAATTTCTTGTTTAATTCAGTGCTTCACTGTTTAAATATTAACATCAATATTCTTCCACACATTCGATATATATCACAGTCACATTCTCTTTTCTTAAATATCCTTTCCAAAATTTGATTCATTATCACTCTTAATGCAAGGATATGTGCATTGATATAAAAGACAGTACTCAGAGCCTGAATTAAAGTAAATAAAAAAAAACAAGTAATAAAAATAATTCTTTGGTATGTTAAAAATAAATGGATTTTGGAAGGATCCCTATCAAGTGTTTTTTAGCCAAGCTTTTGCACTGCCTATTTTGATCACTCACAAGTACCTCGGAAGGCCTGTGGCACATAGAAGTACCTGGTTTTAGAGGTATGGGTATGATTAATGTGCTCTCTAGATCTGAAGATAAAAAAAATCTCAGTCAATCGTCAGAATCCTCATCTAAGCACGGCTTTGTTGTTCTCTACTCATCATGAAGCATCAATTCCCATGAATTGATTTTAAAAATACAAAAAACTTTAAGAAAAAACAGCCATCATGTAAGAGAAAAAACAAAACAAAGGCACACACACACCCCGGGGGAATTTAGTAAAGAAGTTACCTTCAGTATAAAGAACAGTAAAAGCCAAAATTTTCAAGAAAATTCTGTTTCAGCTGAAGGCTAGCAACATGTTCATATATTTTGTTTTCCCATATTTGATGGTTCCTAGAGACTTTTGGAGGTATTATCTAATAGGCGTGTAAGATTTGTTGTACTATGGATTACTGAAAAGTTGAATTGGTAAGAATTGTCCATGGCTTCAAACCAGTTGGTTCCAGTTTGAGCCCATGCTGAGAATTTGAAAATTCATCCACAAATATATTGAATCAGAATCTACATTTTAACAAGATCCCCAGGTAATTCTTACATATGATAAATTTTGAGAATCACTGCTCTACTAGTAGTTCTCAGAATTGGTCCCTGCCAGCAGCATTAGCATCGCCTGGGAACTTGTTAGAAACGCAGATTCTCAGCAGAGGTTAGAACCAGAACAGACCAGTTCAAAGCCCTGGAATTATCATCAGTAGACAGAGAAATCTACGTCTGAAGTACAAAAGTCTCAAAGTATTTTTACAGAGGTGCTAGAAGGAAGCCTTTGATTAGAGCTAGGCTTGGCTCTCCCCACGTAATGGTTATGGGATCTTGGACATAACACATTAAATCCAGGAGGCTCTTTTCTTCATATGTGAAAGAGGACTAAATATGCCTATGCTATAGGAGAACCAAGGAGCCCTGGTGGCACAGTGGGTAAGTACTCAGCTGCTAACCGAAAAATTGGAGGTTCGAACCTGCCAGCCTCTCTGTGGGAGAAAGATGTGGCAGTCTACTTCCATGAAGATTAAAGCCCAGAAAAAAACCCTATGGGAAGTCCTACTGTGACCTATAGGGTCACTGTGAGTTGGAACCAACTAGACGGCTCACAATAACTTTAGGGAACCATAAAAATTAAAGGTGATGATAAACATAATAAACCATGTTTGACACATATTAGGTCAACAAATTTTAATTTTGACTGCAATAATTTTTTTAGTTTGTAAAATGAAATTTATTTCATTAATCAAGATAAAACATTTGAACCACTTCTGAGATAAACTCTTAGGTCTAAGACAGAAGCTACTGCGTCTAATGTCAGGAATTAGTGTGAAGTGCATTGATAAAATTGAGCCTTTTCACTGGGAGGAGTGACTGCAGTTTACATCATGGTGCACACTAAAGCTCTACTTATGTAGGCTTCCCCCTAAACTAAAAAAAAAAGATGGAGTCTCAGTAGCAGCTAAGCCATGTATGATAGTCCATAGAATTTTTCAAATACACACATACGTTGTTGTTAGGTGCCATCAAGTCAGCACCCGCTCATAGCAACCCTATGTACAACAGAACAAAACACTGCCTGGTCCAGCACCACCCTCACAATTATTGTTATGCTTGATTCCATTGTTGCAGCCACTGTGTCAATCCATCTTGCTGAGGGTCTTCCTCTTTTACGCTGACCCTCTACTTTTCCAAGCGTCACGTCTTTCTCCAGGGACAGGTTCCTCCTGATAACATGTCCAAAGTACGTGAGATGAAGTCTTGTGATCCTCACTTTTAAGGAGCACTCTGGCTTTAATTCTTCCAATACTGATTTGTTTGTTCTTCTGGCAGTCCAGAGTCTATTCAATATTCTTCACCAACACCATAATTCAAAGGCATCAATTCTTCTTGAGTCGTCCCTATTCACTGTCCTGCTTTTGCATACATACTTCAGCTCACCGATTTCCCAAATTGGGCAATCTAAATACCTGAGATAGCACATCACTCTTACTTTGTAACCAGTGATATAATCCTGGTTTTCACTTTTAAGATATATTTTTCACCTAAATATTCCTTGCTGGTTACTTTAACTCCTTGATCCCAATACCTCCTTGTAAGGTCAATCACTATTGCTAAGGTGGCAGCATCTCCCAGATGTTTTCTGCTGCTTGAAGCCTCTACTGGTAGATCTTAAAGCAAAATGTTGGCTTACAATTGCACAATTTTATCTCCTGCTTTGATTAAACGAGGAATAAATGTCAACTGGTCATTTTGCACAATAGCATTCACATTATGAAGAAACTATAAATTTGTCCCAAACAAATGTTAGAGGTATGAGGTCAAAGAACTTAGACTCACACATGATTTCATTATGAAATAGCAGCTGTCTTAGTCATCTAGTGCTGCTTTAACAGAAATACCACAAGAAGATGGCTTTAACAAAGAGAAATTTATTTTCTCACAGTCTAGCAGGCTAGAAGTCCAAATTCAGGGTGTTGGCCTCAGGGGAGGACTTCTCTCTCTGTCATCGTCAATCTTTCCCCAAACTAGGAGCTTCTCCGCGCAGGGACTCCGGGTCCAAAGGACACGCTATGCTCCCAGCACTGTTTTCTTCCTGGTATGAGGTCCCTGGGGTCACTATGAGTCGGAATCGACTTGAAGGCACTGGGCTGGGTTTATGTGGTCTCTCTGTCTCTGTGCCTGCTTCTGTCTTTTGTATCTCAAGAGATTGCCTCAAGGCACAATCTAGTCTTATAGATTGAGTCATGCCTCACTAATGCAAGGGCCACCCATCCTCCCTCATTAACATCATAGAGGCAGTATTTACAACATACAGGAAAATCACACAATACCAGGGATCATGGCCTAGCCAAACTGATACACACATTTTGGGGGGAATATAATTCAATCCATGACACAACCTAGACACAAAATCTGTTTTCTCAGTTGTAGCCAAAGCTTAGTGTGGATTAATTAAGAAGTACGCCACAAACCCTAGTGGAATGTGGACATATGAAACCATCTTAACCTAGGAGAAGTATCTTGTGACACATACTGTGTAGGTATCAAAGGTCAAAGTCATAGGTCTCTTAAGGGAAAGGTGGTTGAGGCTGTTACTTTTACTTTCAGCAAGTCATAAAAGGAAAGAAAATCCACAGGATCATACAAGGAGGGACTGGTCAACTATTAAGATTTGGACCCTAGTTTCTTAGAATCTAGTCCATGAGTCATTACAATCACTAAAATTGTTGGCCCTTTTTCCATCTTGTGAAGGGATAACTTAGAGGGAATGACAATTGATACAACAATTTGTTGTTCACTGTCTCAGGTATGTTTATGTGAAATAGGCTTATAAAGAGCCTCAGGTTTAGTACTTGATTCAACCATATAAATGGATAAAAAGGGACTTGTCCTTGTTCTTCTAGTTAATTCAAAGTTACCCAGACACCACATTGAAAGAAAAGTAGTAACACAGTTTTAGAAGTGCATGAATTTCATATATAAATTAGGGATCTGTCTACAGGGAACAGTAAATGCAGTCATACAGTAAGTTAGAATGAATTCTTCAGTTACTCATTGTACAAAAAGGTAATTTAATTGCTTCTTCTCCTAAAAGAGAAAAATTGGTATCCACAAACTGTTGCCTATTCATTCATAAATTTAATTCACACAAAATTCAACAGTTTTATGATTATATTGATGCATAAATAGACTTAACAAATGCTATTTTTTTGTGTGTGAGTGGTTTTATTATGTTTAATTAGAATGGGAATTCCAGAACACTTCATTGTGCTCATGAGGAAACTTTATAGATCAAGAGGCAGCTGTTTGGACAGAACAAGGGGATACTGATTGGTTTAAAGTAAGGAAATGTGTGCACCAGCATTCTATTCTTTTACCATACCTATTCAATCTGTATGCTGAGCAAATAATCTGAGAAGCTGGACTATATGAAGAAGAACAGGGCATCAGGATTGGTGGAAGACTCACCAACAACCTGTGTTATGCAGATGACACAACCTTGCTTGCTCAAATTGAAGAGGACTTGAAGCACTTATTAATGAAGATCAAAGACCACAGCCTTCAGTATGGATTGAACCTCAACATAAAGAAAACAAAAATCCTCACAACTGGACCAGTGAGCAACATCATGATAAAACGAGAAAAGATTGAAGTTGTCAAGGATTTCATTTTACTTGGATCCACAATCAACAGCCATGGAAGCAGCAGTCAAGAAATCAAAAGATGCATTGCATTGGGTAAATCTGCTGCAAAGGACCTCTTTAAAGTGTTGAAGAACAAAGATGTCACCCTGAAGACTAAGGTGCACCTGGCCCAAGCCATGGTATTTTCAATCGCATCATATGCACGTGAAAGCTGGACAATGAATAAGGAAGATCAAAGAAGAATTGATGCCTTTGAATTGTGGTGTTGGCGAAGAATATTGAATGTACCATAGAAGAACAAGTAAATCTGTCTTGGAAGAAGTACAACCAGAATGCTCCTTAGAAGCAAGGATGGTGAGACTGTGCCTTACATACTTTGGACATGTTGTCAGGAGGGATCAGTCCCTGGAGAAGGACATCATGCTTGGCGGAGTACAGGGTCAGTGGAAAAGAGGAAGACCCTCAGCGAGGTAGATTGACAGTGGCTGCGACAATGGGCTCAAGCATAAGAATGATTGTAAGGATCTCGCAGGACCGAGCAGTGTTTCGTTCTGTTGTGCATAGGGTCGCTATGAGTCGGAGCTGACTCGAGGGCACCTAACAACAACAACAAACAATACGTTTAAAAAAGCAGCGTTCAGCAAATACAGCAAAAGGAGGGAGAAAAACAATGGGCCTTGGAAAAAAGACTTTTTACTTCCTATAGCCAAGACTTAAAATTATCTTTAAGATTTTTGGCTTTGAACAATCCCGAGGTATATACTCTATAATGAGGAGAAGAGAAAGAAAGAAAAAGGAGAAAATATTCAACATCTCCAAATGCCACACTACAAAAAAAAGTCACTAACATTCTTAATATGTTTAAAATTTTAAAAGTATTATGTAAAGTCTAAGTGCAAATCAGCCCTGTGTAACACAAGAGGAGGATAAGGTAGAGAATTTTTATAACTCAATGCTACCTTTCATAGAGGCAGTCTCTCCTTAGATCTGGGAAAATAATTGTTCACATCTACCAATCTTGAGTAATATTTGTGTCAAGTGTTTAAATCACAGGCACTTCATGTGACTGCCAATGGAATCATGTAGTCATTTTTATAATCTTGATTATATTTGCTAAGATCTAATTACTTGATAATATCTGCACATCATCATCCAGTCTTCTGTGTTGAGTTAGAAATGGGGTGCATGAACTTGATATAATTTAACAAAGTTCTGTGTCTTGCATTCCTTATGCTCTGTGAGAGTAATTTAACTTTAAGACAGCTACATCTACTAGTAACACTTTTGACCTTTATACAGCCATAAATAAATGACAAGGTTTAAGAGAAACGTGCACACATACACATCTCTCAGAATGACAAGAGTTATTTGCATGACATGTATCTTTTTATGAGTTATTAATTATATCCTTAGCTTATAAATCATAAGTAGAACCTAAAAATGTTGATGTGGCTTACAAATTAGAGTTGTGTCATTTTGCCAATTTATAAATTTATAAAAGAGCAAACACTGATAAACTATTGAATTAAGCTTGAATATGTAAATCCCAGACATATGATTCTCTATCAGAAATCAAAACACCTGAAATTCATTTTCTCGTTCTTTTTCATTTAATGTGTCCTTCTATCTCTCAGTTATAGCAGATTCACAGCTTATAATTAAAACATATATGTTGTTTAGGGACTTTAAAAAAATATTAAACTTTATTTTAAACTTAGAGTCAGGTGTCAAGGAAAGAAAATATTCAACCAACCAACCATATATTTTGATTAGATGAGAACTCCTAAATTCAAATTCAAATGCCTCGGGGCAAGCAGGCAATATGATGCGCAAAGCTGTTCTGGAGCTGGAGAAAACTTTTAGGTAAATTAGGCTTTCCTACTCTGAAGGAGGCCTTCACTCAGCCCTTCCAGCTGATTGACCCCATATGTGAAGGCTGGGAAAGCTAGTCAAAGGTTTCCAGAATCTGATATTGGCAGAGAAAAACGAAAAGTAGATCTGTATGTGTTTTACTAATTATGTAAAGTCTAATTCTAAATGCTGACAACTAATTTTAAAAATATTAAACAGTTATGCAAGTCAAACACAGCCACGTTATATAAACTTTAGTCTAGAAGTAGACTTTTTTTTGGGTTTTTATTGTTGTTCTTGGTAGCTCACTCTTAATACACTGACCTAATTTGTAAATTTGGAGCTATGTAGACATAGCCTTAATGATCTTATTTTGAAAATATCCAAAGAAATAAAACAAAAAAACATGCTTTTGAACTATGGAGTTTAGAAGTTATATAAGATAAAATATAGTCTCAAAAATACATGGCAAACAATATTTGCATGAAAATCTATATTTGAGGTTTTACAGTGTCAGCATGAAACAAAGTATTAAATTTATATTATAGTATTAAATAGATTCAAAATCAGGAAGATTTCTCAAAAGTACTTGGTGCCTACTGAGTTAGTAAATTTAAATGTTTGCTTACGGTTTGAGATACCTAATTATATTATTTTTCTATTGATTTAGATTTTAAGGTCACGATAATTAAAGAAATGAAAACACTGTGTAATAACCAAGTTTAAAGTGATGATCATGAGTTAAATATTCAATATTTAACAAAATATACTTCACATATTAATATATTGTGCTATATATTACTATATGGTACCAGCAAAAAAAAAAAAAATTTTTTTTTTTTTCCACCAGCAGGGCTCCTTGAATAAATGTAACATTGAGACTTAATGGAGAAATAAAAAATTAGACAAAATAAAGAAGGGAGATATAGAGAAATATGAAAGAGAAGCATGGAATTCATAATAAATACCATTAAAAATTTTAATTTGAACATACATCCAGGTGAAGGTGACAGCTGTGTTGAAGGGGAAAACGTCACTTCTTCCAGCTACCTGCAACAGCTTTCTAAGGACTGTTGTTACCTTACTCCTAACCCCTAGGATTTATTCTTCACATTCAACAATTTCTCTTTTGCTTAAAATCCTTCAATGACTTCACATTAAACCTGGAGGAAAATATGAATTTGTCCCAATCAAAAACCTCAAACAATCTGAATTCTGTAAACCTCTCAGACCTCATTCTCCCTCAGGCCAGTCTTCTCCCCATGTAGAACACTTTGACCATAAGCTGTCACTTTCTTAGCCTGAGAAAATCAGATGTAGATAGTTACTTGACAGACCTGATATTTTAACAACTAACGAAACGATCAATCTTCTGTGTATGTATTATAAATCTAAGATAGGAAAACAAACAAAAAGAGTGGCCGAGCTGACTGCAGTGACAGGGATCACAACAGAGTAGCCCGGATAGAGCTGGAGAAAAATGTAGAACAAAACTCTAAGCCACAAAAAAGACTAGACTTACTGGTCTGACAGAGACTGGAGAAACCCCAAGAGCATGGCCCCCAACACTCTTTCAATTCAGTACTGAAGTCACTCCTGAGGTTCACCCTTCAGCCAACAATTAGACAAAAGGAGTCTAAATGGGCACACCAGCCCAGGGACAAGGATGAGAAGGCAGGAGGGGAGAGGACAGCTGGTAAGGGGGAACCCAAGGTTGAGAAGGGGAGAGTGTTGACATGTCGTAGGGTTGGCAACCAATGTCACTGAACGATACGTGCACTAATTGTTTAATAAGAAACTAATTTGTTCTGTAAACATTCATCTAAAGTACCATAAAAAAATAACCTCCTATGCGCTAAAAAAAAAAAAAGTGGTGTAATTCTGCAGACTAATACAAAGAATGTAACCAAAACAATTTTATTTTCTGTTTTTTAAACACAGTACATATTAGAACTTCATTATTATTTTTCTTTTTCCCTGTCTAGAACTCTGTGGTTATATGCATACATTATCTACGTAAATTAGAATAATTTCCCTTGTAAATATTCAAAATATCTTAATTTTATTTTAAGTTGAATCCAAAAGTGTGAAATGTTACTGAGTTCTTCAAAATGCAGAGCGTTGCCTGAAAGAGTAATAGTTAAGTCATCTCAGCGTCATCTGCATGTCAGTACTGCATGGAAGAACTTTAAATATGTGCTAAAAACATATTCAATGTTTATATACATATTTTTTTTTTCTGTTATTGTTCCTGTTAGCTTAAGATTTATAGAAAGAAGAGTAGTGATAAAACCTGAAAGTGGTTAGGAAATTACAAAGGCCCCGTCCAGGGCCCTTATAAATTAGGAGAAATTACCTAGAACTTCTCTTTCAAAGAAACAAACCAAAGCAGGCTGAAGAAGAAAAACATGGACATAATGGGAGGAAAAATGAGCTTTACTGGGATTTCATCAGAATATAAAAAGTTTCAAATAAGTCAATAAAGCCTCGAAGCAGGAATTGGAAACCAGAAAAAGTCATGGAAAAGCTATTTCTTGACCTCTGTGCTTCCTGATATTGTTAATATTTGCTATAATCTTAACTTGAAAAAATATGCTACCTACTAGTTTGTGTTTGTCATTTCAGGAATATGACAATGGTGATAGTATAACATTTGAGTTTCATTTTTTAGTTTTATTTGCTTTTTGGTGGTCACCTAATCACTTTAAATGTGAATCTGTAAACTTGTAAACTGAATTTTAAATTACCACAGGTAACTTTGATGAATGGTGTTAGGGACTGAATTGTGACCTCTTGTCCTAACCCCCAAAATGTTGAAGTCCTAGTCCTTGCCCCAGTTACCCGTGAATGTGACCTTATTTGGGAAAAGAATCTTTGCAAGAAAGAATCTTCCCCTAGAGCCTTTGGAGAGGAAATAGCCCTGCAGACCTCCTGAATCCTGACTCCTAGCCTCCAGAAATGGAATCGACTCGATGGCACTGGGCTCTGGGAGCCTCCAGAAACGTGAGGCAATAAATTTCTGTTCTTTCAAGCCAGCCATTTTGTGGTAATTCGTTAAAACAGCCTAGCAAAGTGCACAGATGGAAAATAAGATAAGGGAGAGAAGCCTGGAAAAAAAAACAGTTCTTTTCCCTCTCAAACCATGCCCTGTTGACGAAGTCTGCTAATCACAGTTTCTGACCCATGTAACCCAAACCCGTTGCCGTCAAGTCGATTCTGACTCAGTCGGAATTCCAACTCATAGCAACCCTATAGGACATAGCAGAACTGCCCCATAGAGTTCCCAAGGAGCAGCTAATGGCTTTGAACTGCTGACCTTTTGTTTAGCATCCAACCTCTTAACCACTGCTCCACCAAGGGTCCCACGTAACCCAAAGTGAGCTAAAACTAAATACCTACCCACTTGGTGCTGAGTATTGGATTTAGGAGGATCACATGACCCATGGCGGTGTGATAAGAATATGTTCCCAATATGTTTAGAAATGGTGCCAGGGCAAGGGAGCTCTGTCCTTGCTGGCTATGGCATGGTAGGACGTAGCCATGCCCCCCTTCTGTACTAGAACAGACAAATCTGACAAAGACAAACAGAACAGGAGCAGAGAAAAAACAGGTATCATGATGTCCTAGATTCCAATCATGCCTAAATTTAGCTGTAATCTTTGTTTTTTGCTCAAGCTAGTTTGAGTCCGATTTCCATCATTTGCAATCCAATGAAGGTGAGTAATGTAGGCAGTACAGGATCTTTGTTCCCTAACCTTATTGACTCATCTATGGAACCCAGGTTATTCCGAGAATTTTGTTAAGATTATATTTCACTATTATAATTATTACTAATTGCATAAGCATAACTATGCAATTTAAAATGAACAGGAATCTAAATATGATACTTTAGGTTCTTAGTTTTAAGATTTGGGGTATGATGAAGAGAAAAATGTTATTTTTGTAAATAATCATTAACTTTTTTTTTTTCTTTTTTAATGTTAGCTACATTCAAGGTACTTGCAGGACTATTTAACACACATGGGTGGGACCGCCATTGCCTGAGATCGTCCCTTGGATGGTGTTTTCTGATAAGCACTGCGAATCCTACTCTCCTTACAAAACTGGCACTTCTTTGGCTTAAAATACAATTTCATAAAGAAGCCTATTTAAAAAACAAAAACAAACAAACAAACAAAAATGAGCATTACCGAGCCTGGTCGCATGGTATCTGTGTCAGTATCTCCACTGACCTGGATTGACTGAATAGTTTCACTAGCAATATCTGGAAAAAAGTAGGACTAAAACAGGTTTAATTTAATGAGAAAGTTACCACATAGAACTTAATAAAGATAGTCTCTGTACAGGTGCTTCCCCAAATATGCAGCAGAGCATGAAGTCCTTGGTCATCTGGAGCGGGGAAGAGGAGCACGTCGGTGCCTGTCACAATTACACGATGGGGACCTACGACGAGCCAGGGGCTGTGATTTATGCTGAGCAGGGGTAAGCACAGACATAGTCCTGCCCTCATGAAATGCATTCCTTCTGATAAGACACTTACTAAGCATAAAAACCTACAATTCATCTCTTATTTTAAGATGTCCTATGGTATTTTTTTTTTTTTTTATATGGTATACCTGCCAGTTTAGGTTAACAAGTTGGGTTGGTTTAGGTTATATCACAGCAGAAAAAAAGAGCCCAAATCTCATGGCCTTGAACTTAGAAAGCTAACTTCTTGCTCTCACTTGGGACAGCAAGGAACCTCTACTCAGTGGAACCAGACTGACGGAGCAGACATTATGCTGAACATTGCTGACTACCATTAATGCAGAAAAGTGGGAAAAGTGAACCAATTCTTTTTCTTAAAGCTTCTATCCCAAATGACAGTCACTCACACTTCATCAGCCAAAGCAAATCACATCATGACACTTAATCTTAAAGGGTCAAGGCAGTGCATTGCTACCCCATGTCTGGAAAAGGGGAGAATGGGAAATACTAGGTAAACAGCGGTTATGATTACTTCACACGGAGAAGTACAATGTGAAGTGGAGGTTCCTAACAGGTAGATTTAGCCTACTCTGGGTGACCAGAGAATAACTCCCTCATGATATTTTACATAAATTAAGTCCTAAATTATTAATTTAGAGGGTGAATGAGGATGAAGAACATTTTAGATTGAGAGAACTACACAGCTTCCGGGAAACACTTTAGGAAGGCAATATGACTGAAGTGTAGAGAGCGAGAGGTTAAGAGTAAAGAAAGGGCTGGGGGACTTGCCCTGTTGCAGATTTTGGAATATATTCTGTCTTAGTCATCTAGTGCTGCTATAACAGAACTACCACAAGTGAATGGCTTTAACAAAGAGATATTTATTCTCTCACAGTCTAGTAGGCTAGAAGTCTGAACTCAGGATGTCAGCTCCAGGGGACAGCTTTCTCTCTCTGTTGGCTCTGGAGGAGGTCCTTGTCATTCATTTTCCCCTGGTCTAGGAGCTTCTCAGTGCAGGGGCCCTGGGGTCAAAGGACGTGCTCCCCTCTTGGTTCTTCATTCTTGGTGGCATGAGGTCCCTCAGTCTCTCTGCTCAATTCTCTCTTTTATATCTCAAAAGAGATTGGCTTAAGATGGAACCCAATCTTGTAAATTGAGTCCTGCCTCATTAATATCATAGGGGTAGAGTTTATAACACATAGGAAAATCACATCATATGACAAAATAGTGGACAATCACACAATACTGGGAATCAAGCCAAGTTGGTACATATTTTGGGGGGACACAATTCAATACATAACACATTCTAAGAATATAGGAAAACATACAAAATGTTTTAATGAAGACAGGGACAAATCATATTTGCTTTTTGGAATTATGGGAAAAGTAATAAGAATAAACATGGTAAAACCTCTAAGAGATTGACAGTTCTCCAGGAAAACATGAGATTTGGAAAAATAAGATAGATTCCAGAGATAAAAGAGAAAAGAACCAAAAATAACTAGTCTTACAGCTGAAGCAAATATGTAGAATGTATACTCTTTCCTACCAAAATGGAGAAGACTGGAACATGAGCATATCTGGGAAGGAGAGTTGTGAGCTCAGTTTTAGTCACACAGTTCAACCACCTATGTTATACCACATAGAGATGTAGGGAAGTGATTAGATATCTAGTTCTGGAACTCAGTGAAATAACTGTATTGCAGGTATAAAAGTGAGTCATCAATTACTTGTTACCACAGTCTTTGAATCCATGAGTACTGATGATACTCGGTGAAAGTGCCTGATGAATATGTAGAAGGACTCCAACCAAACCTTGTACCTGAAGTTGTTATTTAGTAAAGGATAAAGAAGCAAAGATGATAAGGAGCTGGCTAGTTACAAAGCAAAAAATAAATAAACAAAAATAATAACAACAACAAAAAAACCAAAAGACTGTATTGTCACTGAAACCATCTGGGGAAGGGTGTTAAGCCAGAAATGATTAGCACTGTTGAATGCTACCAAGAAACAGGAGAAATAAAGAGTGCCCATGGGCATTGGTGCCACTAGGGTTGCTGCCGCTCATCGTCACTCCCCTACGGACCTCCTCCCATACCAGACCACACAGAAGCTTTAGTGTGTTTATCATCAATTTTAATCATAGAATAATACGTGATAAATATAGTTGTAAACTGCTTAAATGTAATATGTCTTAGATTGTACGAATACCAACAACAAGGTTGTTTAGTAGAATCTTTCTACTCTGGATTACAACATTAGTAGTTAGAACTTATTAGCATCTGAGCGGAAGCCTTTTTTGATTTTTCTTCTTCTTTTCCCTTAATTACCTCTTCATTCTCAAAAAAGTTATTGGTATAGGTTCACAAACACTAATTACCACAATACTATATAAAAAGAAAAAAAAAATTTTTTTCTTTTTATAGCTAAAACACCAGAAAATTTGACAAAATCAGCAACAGAAAACACCAGCATCAAAGAAAACAACAGCACGTGCTTGCAATGCGGGCAGATGAAATCATGTGATTCGAAGTGTCACTGTAGTTGGCTAATAATGGCAGCTCTGGCCAGAATGCATTAGAACGTTCAAAAAGTAAATCAGCATGGAGTTTTAGCCTTGTAGGTATACTGATACATGTAAACTCTGTTTATGAAAACTGTTTTTGTTGTTAAAACTAAGTACAGGGGTATTTTTACAAAAAAAATAAAAATAAATTTCTGCTGAAACACGGTACAAAAATTTTATAGACAGTCATTTTGGTGTTACCTCTTTTGACAGTATCACGTGGTATGGTCCGCACCCCCGAATCTCCCTAGTGACACCACTGCCCATGATATTTAGTAACACGAGAAACTACTGAAACGGGAGATCATGTCGGTGGAATGACATTTTAAGAGCCAGATAAAAATGGTAGAGAAGTTAGTAAGAGGTATACACATTGAGAATGTTGGCATAGGTACTTCCTCTGAAAATTTTTCTTAGATAGTGAATGATGGAGGAAAATATGGAGTCAAAGGTGCATTTAAACTTGTACAGGTAAATGTGTTTGTGTGTGTGTGATGTGCGCGTGTGTGAGAGAGAGAATATTTGAAACCCCGCTGGAAAAGATCTAGTAGAGAAGTAGCAGTTAACAGAGTAGAGAGAAGATAATCCCTTGCTTCTTTCTGAAAGAGTGGAAGCAAAGTATCTAGAGAGCACAGCACAGTCAGCATGAGCCTGAAGTAGAGGAGCCTTTTCTCCCATTTGAACAGGAGAGAGAGAGCAGAAAATACGGGCCCGTGCAGGCAGACCTGCAGACTTGTTGTGGGAAACTGCTTCCTCTCTGATGTTATCTGTTTGTATGTGACTTTCAAGTAGGAGATGACACTGTTTTCTGAGAGGAAGGAGGAAAAATAAAGATGGAGGCAATGAATGGCAAGATGGGTAGGTAGAGAAATTCCGGCAATGTTTACTGATGTATACCTCATTGGTCTAGCCACTATTTCCTTCTCTGTTTTCCTCCTACCTGGATGCTATGTTAAGAGACCCCAATTTTGGAAATCTATATTTATATTTTATGTGTTAAGTACCAGTTTAATAACAACATCTAAATTCAATAAAAAACACTAGCCTCTTTAAGTAAGAGAATATTAACTCTGTTTTTGAGACTGGTCTATGCAATTAAGGAAAGCAAGTGATTTAGCCATATTACCAAGGGGGAAAAAAAAAAAAAATCCAGGTGCTAGTTTGACATTTTCAACTTAACTTGATTTAACAATATTCAAGAAAAGGCCAGCTAAATTACTTTGTGTGAAATGAATATTTTGAACCTTTTCACATGTCAGAAATGCTTTGGTAATGGTTGGTTTAAACTTTCCTTAGGTATCTTATATTCGGATTGATTAAAAAAGAATAAAGTTCAATCACTGACTTTTTTTTTTTCTGGCATAACTTGAACATGACTTTGATAGTACTTATAGCCATTGTCTCGATCTGAGACAAGGCACAACTATACAAGAGACGCCGTCATACCCAATTCCGTCAAGAGTTGGTCCCAGACAGTACAGTCCTGAAGGCACAAGACAAAAGTACCAGTGGCTAAGAGGGACTCAGGGGCAAATGTGGGCAGAAAATGCATGTGAGGTTGGCCAGGAGCGAGTGGGAGGTATGGGAGGGAGAGTGGATGAAGTTGTGATATTAATTGTAACCGATTATACTGTCCATGTCTGCATTACTGCTTGTGTTCACTGCACAAGAACAACAGCAGCTCCCCGACTAATCAGGCAACATTTCATTAAAAATTATCCCAGTTGGATAAGTTTTACCTTGGTAAGCAAGTTTAAATCCCTGCCGGTTCTGCGAATGGTCGCTGTAGAAGTGGATCAGTGTTTCATGTGTTGTACTCAGCAATGCTGAGGGTAGGTCCGAACCACTGAACTGCCCAATCATAGGGCTGGTGTGATATGGTCCATTCTGAATTTCCAGATAGTCATGATTCGCTTCGGTAGAGAAATTCAGAAACTGAATATGTGCACCTATGGAAAAATATTCAAAATTAATCAAAGTTAATATCATATCAACATTGATACAATAAAAGTTTGTCAAAGGTATTGAAACTTTATCAATTTGCCGAAATAATATCTTGATATGAGACAGAACAGTGTAGAAGATAAGAGCATACATTTTGGATCAAAACAGACATTTGTTCAATTTCACCTCTGCCACGACTAACAGTGTGATCTTTGTCAATGTAATTAGAATCCATCAGTCAACTTATTGGTGGAATATGAATAACAACAGCACCTGCACCACAAAGCTATATGGGCACAATTCTTAGAACGGTGATTGGTACATATACTCACACCCATGATTTTTCATAACTGCTAGTATAATTATTATAATCATATATACATATTTGTAATTGCATGTCATATCATGCATGTATTAATGTATTGCTTTGTTAAAAAAGAAGCCCACATAAGTCTAAAAAATGCAATAAACTAAGTTGCTTTTAAACCAACTAAATGGCCAAACCACTGTACAAGAGGTATATTAGTTAACTAGTGATTATCTTCAATGTGTTACACACACAAAACAGATTATTGATGTAAGGAATCCAATCAATAAAATACACTTTAATTGTCACAATTCAATCTAACAGTCTAGCATAGTTCACCATACCAAAAAAAAAGTCCAAATGGTCAATATTTCTGATATCATATTAATCTGTGTATGTTGTTATTGTTAGGTGCCCTTGAGTCGGTTCTGACTCACAGCCACCCTAAGTACAACAGAACAAAACACTGCCCAGTCCTGTGCCATCCTCACAATCATTGTTATGCTTAAGCCCATTGTTGCAGCCACTGTGTCAATCCATTTCATTGAGGGTCTTCCTATTTTTTGCTGACCCTCTACTTTGCCAAGCATGATGTCCTTCTCCAGGTACTGATCCCTCCTGACAACATGTCCAAAGTATGTGAGACATAGTCTCCCCATCTTTGCTTCTAAGGAGCATTCTGATTGTACTTCTTTCAAGACAGATTTGTTAGTCCTTTTGGAAGTCCATGGTATATTCTCCAACACCATAATTCGAAGGGGTCAATTCTGGTCTGGTCCTCTTTATTCATCATCCAGCATTCACATGAATATGAGGGAATTGAAAACACCATGGCTTCAGTCAGGCGCACCTTAGCCTTCAAGGTGACATCTTTGCTTTTCAACACTTTAAAGAGGTCCTTTGCAGCAGATTTGCTCAATGCAATGCGTCATTTGATTCTTGACTGCTACTTCCAAATGTGTTGATTGTGGATCCAAGTAAAATGAAATCCTTGACAACTTTAATCTTTTCCCCATTTACCATAATGTTGCTTATTGGCCCAGTTGTGAGGATTTTTGTTTTCTTTATGTTGAGGTGCAATCCATATTGAAGGCTGTGGTCATTGATCTTCACTAGTAAGTGCTTCAAGTCCTCTTCACTTTCAGCAAGCAAGATTGTGTCATCTGTGTAATGCAGGTCCTTAATGAGACTTCCTCCAATCCTAATGCCTCATTCTTCTTCATATAGTCCAGCTTCCAGATTATTTGCTCAGCATACAGACTGAATATGTATGATAAAGGGATATAACCCTGACACACACCTTTCCTGACTTCAAACCATGCAGTATCCCGTTTTTTCTGTTCAAACAACTGCCTCTTGATCTATGTACAGGTTCCTCATGAGCACAATTAAGTGTTCTGGCATTCTCATTCTTTGTAATGTTATCCATAATTTGTTATGGTCCAAGCAGTGGAATGCCTTTGGGTAGTCAATAAAACAGGTAAACATCTTTCTGGTATTCTCTGCTTTCAGCCAGGATCCATCTGACATCAGCAATGATAGCCCTGGTTCCATGTCCTCTTCTGAGTCCGGCTTGAATTTCTGGCTGTGCTCTGTTCACGTACTGTTGTAATTGCTTTTGAATGATCTCCAGCAAAATTCTACTTGTGTGTGATATTAATGATATTGTTTGATGATTTCTGCATGCGGTGGGATCACCTGTCTTGGGAATAGGTATAAATATGGATCTCTTCCAGTCAGTTGGCCAGGTAGCTGTCTTCCAAATTCTTTGGCATAGACGAGTGAGCACTTCCAGCACTGCATTGCTTGTTGAAACATCTCAACTGATATTCTGTTAACTCCTAGAGCCTTGTTTTTCACCAATGCCTTCAGAGCAGTTTGGACTTCTTCCTTTGGTACCATCAGTCCCTGATCATATGAACAAATCCACCTTGGAAGAAGTACAACCAGAATGTTCCTTAGAAGCAAGGATGGCAAGACTTCATCTCACATACCTTGGACTTGTTATCAGGAGGGACCAGTCCCTGGAGAAGGACATCATGCTTGGTAAAGTAGAGGGTCAGTGGAAAAGAGGAAAATCCTCAGCAAGATGGACTGACACAGTGGCTATAACAAAGGGCTCAAGCATAACAATGATTTTGAGAATGGTGCAGGACTGGGTAGTGTTTTGTTCTGTTGTACACTGGGTCATTATGAGTTGGAAACGACTCGGTCGCACCTAACAACAACAACCAAGCATCATGTCCCTCCCAGTGATTGGTCCCTCCTGGTGGCAAATCCATAGTAAATGAGATGAAATCTCACCATCCTTGCTTCTAAGGAGCATTCTGGCTATACTTCGTACAAGCCAGGTTTGTTCATTCTTCTGACAGTCCATGGTATATTCACTTTTCTTTGCTAACACCATAATTCAAAGGCATCAATTCTTCTGTCTTCTTTATTCATTGTCTAGCTTTCAAATGCATATGAGGTGATTGAAAATAACATGGCCTGGGTCAGGTGCACCTTAGTCATCAAAGGGACATATTTCCTTTTTAAGATTTTAAAGAGGTCTTTTGCCTCAAATTTGGCCAAAGCTATATGTTCTTTGATTTCTTGACTGCTGCTTCTACGGGCACTGAGTGTTGATCCAAGTAGAATGAAATCTTCAACAACTTCAGTTTCTTCACTATTTATCACGATGCTGTTTATGGGTCTAGCTGTGAGAATTTTCATTTTTTTCATGAACGCAAGGTTAGTAACCTTAAAGAATCAACTTTTTAGTAATCAGCTTTTCCTTAGTAACCTAAAGAATCAAATTATTTTTTTGGAGGGGTGGTGGTGGTAGAGTATGAGTAGTTTAGGGCACTAAACCCATGTTGTCTACACAGTTTAATAAATACCCAGTCACCCTTGTCATTGTGGATGGAATGTAAAAGCTGACACAAAGCAACCTGTTGGATTACTGACATTTCTATTGCTGTCCCAAAAGACCAGATAGGATGTAAAACTAGGGTGAGATTTGAACATTTAAAAATGTTTTGCTTACTCTTTGGGCATAAAATCAAGTAGCAGAGATATGGCTTCGTGTATACTCAAGTCATAGGTGCATATGCCAACTTTAGAAGTATTTATCCAGAGACAGGTTTTAAAATTCACGGAATAACAGTCAAGAGGGAAATTAAGGACGGCAAGCAGATCAAGCAGTGACAGAATTAAAGATGGCCAACGTATCAAAAGTATCAGAAATAGCAAAAGTGGCATCTTACTGATTTGGGATTAAACTTGACATAGAAGTGGAATTATGTCAATTAAAATATACTGAGCAAAATTAGCATTTTAAGCAGGATAAAATATTCAGCCATGTATCAAACCTTCTAATACATATCAGGAAATAGAACAGAGCCCAGCTCTAATCTGGTTTAAAATAGATTTACTTAACTGCCTAATCTTCAGCAAATTGTGTCCAATCTGACATCGTAAAGCTAAAATGAAGGGATTAAAATAAGCATAACCTAGTTATACTTTTATTATCTCACTGAATAATTTTTGAAAGGAATTATTACAACAGAAAAACCAATCTGAATGCCTATCTTTTAGTGGAATTTACATAGCATATTCTTATCTGATTCCAGTTACACATTGAAAATCAAATGGCAGTAAAGTGTCACCTGCCCAAAGGATTTCTGCCTTTGTGCTGTGACAAAACTTCAGAGTTAAGTCCTCCTTTTAATTGACAGAAGCTGCGAATATTAATTGCTCTATTATGCATATTCTTGCAATAAACATAGGCAAAACAGTTAACAGTTATGGAATTTAGCGAACATTCTAAAGATATTGTAGCTAGTCGAAAAGCATGGACATTTTGGACAACTTTGTGTACACTATTAGTGCAGTGACTTTTAAATAGAAAGGCAAGGGTAAAGCCTAAAAAAACTCGGTTGCATTTCTGTTAGCTTCGCCTGTAGGCATTGTCAAGAAATTAGAGACAAAAGCTCTGAGTTAACTGAGCTTACGCCAAAGCTACACAGCAACCCAAGTGTACAAAAAAGAAAACAACATGAGAACAGTTAACACTAAATAATGCATTCTCTGTGTCCAGTGTTTGCATTACTCAATCCTCAAAACAGCCCTGAGATTGAGATTTTATTATATCCGTTTTAAAGATACGGAAATGCGGTTCAAAGCCATTTTTGTAACTTGTGCAAACTCATCCCACTAGTAACGGATAGAGCTAGGATTTCTACTCAGCCAATTTCAGAGCCCCAAAACCTGAGCACCCACGGCAGACAGGGCCCACCCACCAAATCCCTCAGCCAGAAGTCCCCTTCATTGCTTCCAAAGACAAGCTGCCATTCTCTCCCTGAGGCATACGGTAGGGAAGAGCTGTCCCTGGAGGGAATCATTAAAGAGACACAAAGGTGGTTTTTACTTGATGCCAAAGCAACCAATCACTTTTGTCTATTTAATTAAACAACGGATTGATCCATGGACATGGAGGAAGTGAGGTTAATCAAATCAATCATTTGATTGAATACAATAGATTATTCAGCCCATTAATTAACCACTGCTCTCGGGTCGATTTTGACTTACAGGGTCCCTGTGAGTCGGAATCCACGCGAAGACAATGGGTTAGCTAAGGGAACAAATAATCTGTTGGGCAGTGCCATGCATGTCCAGTTGTATGAAACATTTAAAACACTTCAGTAAAATCTTTTTTGAATAAAAGGCATTAAAAAAATTTTTTCCTCAAGAAAAGGAAATACTATGTCATATCCTGGACATGTGTTATTATTTAGAGTAGCTGGAAAGACTTGAGTCATTGATGCTAACCAGTACTACAATCATTAATGCCCAGAGCAAGCAAAACTCAAAAAATGATAATAAACAGGAATGAATGTTTAGATACTAAACATAGTATTTTAAGAAATGAAGGAACTTTAAAAATATTGAAAAGGAACTTATTTTTAGGAATACTCTTGGGAAGAATACCAGGCAGGTTTTATTTATTTTTTTAATTCACTTTAAATTTCTGATTTCATACTAACCAACTCATTGCAATCAGTCAAAAATCTTATGACTTCCACATTTTTTCAGAAAAGCAATTTCTCCTAAATAAGTACTATTTATAGGAATCTGATGTATATCTTTGCAAATTCTGTCTTATTTAGATTATAAATGCTTTTCTATAAATTGGAGAAATTTTTCCTGAAGTCACCCATGACTCTAGCACCCACAATACCAGGAGGTGCTTGGTAAGAACGCAGAGTTCCTGCCTCATCCAGAGGTACTGAATCGCCTCTGAGCAGGCCACAGGGCTCGTCTTCATTTCGGCAGCTCTGCCACCACTGACGATTCTCGTACACAGTGAGATTTAAGAACTACTTGCCGAAGCAATCATTCTCCTTTTTCCACCGTCTTCCAGTTAAGTAGATATAATTCACAATAAGTCTGATGTTGATCTGGGGTCTTAAATAAGCAAATTTCCCATAATATCTGTTTCTTGCTGACATTTCCAGTGATACTACCAAAAGTGTTTTAAACAATTGTTTTGAACTCTAGAAAGGAGGCAGGACTCATAGAAGACCACCTACCCTACCACACCCCCAACATACACATAAAAGCAGGAAATCCAGGGGAGAAGCAGGAAGAGGCACTGTGAGGGCAGTGTGCCAATTTGCACATTTACTAGGGTGAGCCACTTAAACCTGCCATCTTTGCTGCTGTAAACTACCTAGGACACGTATGTCTTTCCCTGCGTTAAGGAAGAAATACCTTTATTATTATTATCTCCCAAGTTGAATCCAGAACCATCCTAAGGTTTGGGTACTAATAAGAAGCAATATGGCGTAAAAGAGGAGAGAAATAATAATTAAAAGACATTTAATTATTAAAATTATTAAAAAGAGGTGATCTCCTATGTTTCCTAAAGAATATTGTTGATAAGAAACTTCTAGAGTGTTTGTTTAAAAAATACAGATTCCTGGGCTTCAACCCAGATCTACTTTCTCAAAATTTCCAGGGAGGAGATCTGATATTTGTCTATGAATTGGGAGATTCTGGGAAGATCCTACAGCCCAAAATAATGAAAGTGTCAGGGAAAGGAAAGCACCCGGGATGATGGTCCTGTGGATGTAACTGGAGCCCTGGTGGCACAGTGGTTACGAGTCCAGCTGCTAACAAACAGAAAGGCTGGCAGTTCAAATCCTTCAGCCGCTCCTTGGAAACCCTGTGGGGCAGCTCTACTTTGTCCTATAGGGTCACTATGAGTCGGATCCACTCATAGCAACAGGATTTTTTTTTAAGTTACTTAAGAGTTTTCAAGTGTAATTTTTGCGTGGGGGGGATTCAAATCTAGGCAGTAAAGTTTGTCAATGTCTGCAAAGTGCTATAAAATTATTTAAGCTCTAGAAAGTACTTCTTGCAGGGGTAACAATAGTCTAAATGTTGACCTCGTCAAGGGACTAACCACCACTATGTGCATCTTCACTAATCTGTAACTCTATTTTTGGAAGTATATTCGTAGATGATAAAAGTTCTGGCAGGGAAACCTTGCACACTACTTAAACTTACCCTATGAAAAATTATTCGGAGGCATAACTACATCTATTCTAAACAGCTAGGGATAGTCATGCTATCTTGTATACGTTTAAGATATACAGTTTCCTATTGCCTATTCTTCTGGACACTTTTTAAAACTTAATACCATGCAATATTAAATAAATACAACTTATTTTCATTATAATATCTCAAAATTCACTTTTTCATTTCACCATTTCTTCAAATAAATATTTTGTTTAGGTTCACAGGCACTTATCATGAAGTCAGACAATTTGATTCAACTGATTTTTTTTTTCCTGAATTATTTTCTTGTATATTAGTTTGTGAGTGAGCAACATAGGGAATTAAATCAAATAATGTCCATCTAATAAATCAGAGAACAGTAAAGCTGAGAAAACAAATGGAAATATTTCTATCCATTTATGAATAAAATATTTCTAATGAGATTTGAAAGAAAAGTGACAACTCTTTGCAATAAAAATTTTTTTTAAAAATTACTAACATTCTCTTTTTGTTGTTTTTTACCATTTGCTAAGGCCTCTACCAGAGCCGTGGTGGTGCAGTGGTTAAGTGATACGGCTGTTAGCCAAAAGGTCAGCAGTTCAAACCCACCAGCCATTTCTTGCAAACCCTATGGGGTAGTTCCACTCTGTCCTATAGGGTCACTATGACTCAGAATCGATTTGAGGGCAACAGGCTTTTGGTTTGGTTAAATCCTCTACTAAGCATTTCCCATGAATTGTCTTAGTTAATCCTCACCACCACCCCATATGGTTACTTTAGCTTTAAAAATGAGAAAATCAAGGCTCCTGGATTTGACTCATTTATTTAAGGTTATCTCTTAACCCTGGTGGCACAGTGGGTAAGTGATACGGCTGCCAACCAAAGGGTCAGCAGTTCGAATCTGCCAGGCGCTCCTTGGAAACTCTATGGGGCAGTTCTACTCTTTCCTATAGGGTCGTTAAGAGTTGGAATCGACTCCATGGCATTGAGTTGGTTTTGATCTCTTAACCACAGTGCCATCACTGCTCCATGTAAGGCCATTATCTCCACAAAGAATGGAGCTGCAATTTGCCCCCAAGTTCTCTTATCTCTCTTCTTTTAACATGCTAATTTGTCTTAACAGTTCTCCTCTTAAACATATTCTGGGTTACTTACATCCCTGAACCAATTCTTCACTCCGGACTCAAATTATGAGCACTAACCAAGTCCTTATCTTCCGATCTTAATTATAAGAAAACTGGACCCAGCATTTGAGAATAGCTGAGGCAATGTTGGTTTAAGATATTCTGAAGTCTCTGTTTCATCAAGCACAGAGCAGAATTACCACCTCTGTGCTCAGTGTTCAGGCTTTACTAAACAAAGCTAAACTAAAAAGCCTGCGAGAAAATAGAGAGCCTCTGTAATACTTTCGTGAGCAGTTTCTCTCCTTCTTTATCCCACAAGCCCTCTGGGTGGCTCCTGAAAGAACTCAACAGATATGAACTTCCCAGCTGGCTTCTTCCCATGGCAGATGTTCTTCCATGTCTCTCCCCCTTCCTTGGTGTAACATTCCGAGTCAGCCCACAGTACGTCAGCATTATCACGCCTGACCAAGCCCCTGCCAGAGCCGTCCTGCCCAGCCACCCTCCTTCCCAAGCCACTCCACTGCTGCCTGCTGCTGCCATCCTACCCACAGATTCCTGAGGCAGAACCTTTGAAAACTTAATTTAAAAATGTATAATCACCTTCTGGGGAAGTGATTTGTATTCATGCTTACATTCATTCATCATTCAGCTAACACTTATTTAGTACATAAATAATTACTATGCACAGGACATTCACCGGGTACCTAATTTGGCACACTGTGTCTTGGAGGCTTGCTATGAGACTGAATTGACTTAATGGCAATGGGTTTGGCTTGGTTTTATTACTGTGTGTGATTTTTAGAAAATCATAGGTGGGAAAAACCTGAATTAATGGGCTATAATACAAGGAAAAAGTTGGTACAATGGAGACCATTTTCTGAAAGGAAAAGAAGTCATAGGGAATCCAAATTTCACGAAGATGATGCATTTTCTGATAAGAGGTCAAAATGAGGTTTAGTGTGCATAACAATCAAAATGATGTATTGTTCAAGACGGAGGACCTGAGAGTTGATACCTAACACAAAAAAAGCCCTTTTCACAAACCTATAATCAACATGGTATGTAATTACAAAAATTTATAAAACATTACTGTTTTCAAGTTTTGTCTTAGATACAATTTAAAATATACCACAACCTGAAAACAAGTCTCAAAATTTTGCCAAGGAAACAATAATCCTTACTGAATTCCACAGCCTGGAAAAGGCCATATTGTAAATAAAGAAATTGATCACTGAATTAAGGAGGCTACATTTTTACATTTCACGTGCCGACTATATCATCACTCAGCTAATTTAATTTGCCCTGAAAAAACTGCATGGCTGAATTGATTTTTGAAATAACTTTCAGTTCTAAAATGTATTCTGCCAGAGCTTTATGTAAATTTGTAAGTCACTTTCAATTAAAGACACAGTTATGAAAACAAGATAGGATATATTTTTTATTCAGCTTAATTCTTTTCAAGATAGAAATTAAAAAGTTAAGTTTTTAAGAAGTAAATGTGTTTTCACTTACCGTAGCCAATGGGCAATGTGATCTTCCAAGTGCAGTCTAAGTTGTTGGGGTAAGCGCCTGGAAATCCAGGACTCAGGATCACTCCACTCAGGCTGCTCAACGTTCCTCCACAAGTGGCTGCGAAATGGACAAAGGCCATGAGTTCTGTAGGTTATCACTTTCCCCAAAGACTATTTCATTCAAACTGCTCTACTCTACTACGGTAAGTAGCAGCAAGTCTTCAGAACTACATTTTGCCCCTAATATTGCACACAATGCAATGTGGTGTATTTCAGTTATTTATGGGCCTTTCTCCCCCTCTTGGAGACTTGGTGGCACAGTGGTTAAGAGCTGGGCTGCTAACCAAAAGGTCAGCAGTTGGAATCCATCAGCCACTCCTTGGGAACCCTACGGGCCAGTTCTCCTCTGTCCTATAGGGTCTCTATGAGTCAGGATCCACTTGACGGCAAAGGGTTTGGTTTCGGGTGGTGTAGTGGTTAAGAGCTATGGCTGCTAACCAAAAGGCTGGCAGTTCGAATCCACCAGGTGCTCTTTGGAAACCCTATGGGGCAGTTTTACTCTGTCCTGTAGGGTCTCTATGAGTTAGAATCAACTCAGCGGCAATGAGTTTTGGTTTGTTTTCCCCTCTTAACTGTGAAACTGCTTAAGAATAAAGACTATTTTTCAAAATTCATGTTATTCTGGTAAACAGAGGTTCTCAATAAAGACGAGTCAATTTAATGCTTACGTTTCAGTTAGGCATCAAATTGGCTTTTACTGTGGTTTATTGGCTACTATGCATTGAGTGGAAACCCTGGTGGCGTAATGGTTAGGTGCTATGACTGCTAACCAAAGGGTCAGCAGTTTGAATCCGCCAGGCACTCCTTGGAAACTCTATGGGGCAGTTCTACTCTGTCCTATAGGGTTGCTATGAGTCGGAATTGACTCGATGGCCCTGGGTTATGTATTGAGTAGTATTAAAAAGTATTAGTTACTATTTATCAGTTTTTTGACTCCATGCTATGCACTTTGTTGAGATAGATACAAAATTTCACTTCATTCCTATATCAACCCTGAAAGGTTGGTATTAGTATTATCCCCATTTTACAGATAAAGACAGTAAGCCTTAAAGATATTAAGATATTTGTGTAAGGGTATACCCATTGGCATCGAATTGATTCTGACTCATAGGGACCTTAAAACTGAGGTGGGAGAGCTCAGGACCAAAACTGGAGATGCGTTTATGTGGCATAGTTGACAAGAGTAAGAAATCTTTCGAGTTTGGGAAATAAGGGAGAGGGAGAAACCGAATATAACATCTGGAATTGTGGTCTAGGTAAAAAGGTGGATGATAAAGGTAGTCACTGAGGAAGGGATACAAGAAAGGGAACACATTTGAGGAAGACAATGGGTTATGGAGGTTGGGTATACTGAGTTTTAAATGACTAGGGAGCACCTATGGGGTGCCTAGTTGGTGAAAACAGTTTGCATTCAAACCCACAGAGTGGTACCATGAAGGAAAAGCCTGGTGATCTGCTTCCGTTAAAATTGCAGGAAAGAAAACCCTATGGAGCGGTTCTACTCTGAAACACTTGGGGTCTCTGTGAGTTGGAATCAATGCGGCAGCAGTGGGTTATGGAGCACCTACAGACTTCCAGGGGAGGTTGGATATCAGACCTGCAGCTCAACATAGAATCAGATGCTATAGGTTGTGACCCAGATATTTTTGAAACTTTTGAAAGTTTGGAAACGTTTGTGCTGGGACAACAAACACAGATAAGAACAAAGCTGAACGGACACCTGAGCTATAAGTAGATTTCTGAGTCAGGGTGAGTTGAAAGGGTAGAACATGCGGAGTGTAAATGAGACGAAGAACACCCTGATATCTACAAAAAAATCCCACCAAACCCACTGCCGTCAAGTCAGTTCCAACTCATAGCGACCCTATAGCGACATCTACCAGTCTCTACATTTCAAGACCTTTCTGTGATAGAAACAAATGATAAGCACCTGGTACCCCATGGAATCATCAAAATTCCCATCATGCAGTATATTTGAAAAATTTATGGATCTTCAGGCATTGTTTCTTCCTCTTTAAATACAATATTTGGAAAACTTTCCCCTAAAGAGGCAGGCTGATTTCTCAGGCTGGATGAGAAAATCCACATGGATGGTGGTTTTTGTGTCTCTGGTATAAAATCCTCTGAATCCAATTTCCAATCAGTTCTTTGTGTTTCTGAATTTTGTTGGTCAAAATCTGGATTTATATGAGGGCGAAGCCATACACAGAAAACGACTTGGACTTTCAGACCAGCTACTTTCATTCATTACCATAAATTAATAAACTGGAATTCTCATATAAATATAATTTTAGTTTAGTGCCTTGAGCTAACAATCTTTCATCTAATTTGTGTAGGCTGATCTTAAAATACTGGCCAAAAAATAAACTGAACTACTTCATCCAGTAAGAGAAGATCTATGTTAAACTCCTGTTATACCTCTACGACATTGTTATATTATTATTGTTATACAACAAATGTTTTCAAAGTAATTTAAAAGTGCATCATTGGAAGCCCAACAGAGTAGAACAAGCAGGTCACCATTATGTAATTGACAGTACGCATCCACAGTACAGTTACAGAAGGTGTGCCCATACCAACGCAAAGGGGAGAAGGGTAGTTCCAGCGACGGACAGTTCCTGGCATACAAGAAATGTGGGAACGGCCCTGTTGAAAAGAAAATGAGAGAAAACTCACACACCGAAAATACAGTGTTTAATGAATAAATGTTTAGAAGAATATTTGCGATTTTATTAGAAATATAAACTGCAATAGAAATACTGACAGATTTCTATTCATGATTATTGATTTACAAATTTTGAATCAAAATAGTAAACAAGTTCACGATCACCTATGTTTCTTATAAAAAAAAAAAATCTTGTGATGTCCCTTTAAATAGGCGATATTTCTGACAGGCTCGTTTTCTAAAACTTAAAGAAGGTGAATTGAATTGGACCAAGTGGGTCTTCTGTTCACCGTTAGATGTGTTAGGTTTTGGTTGGAAAGGCTGGCAGTGATTAGGAACTACTAGGTATTGATGAGAAGTTAAAATGTCAGCAATACGTTATCTGTTTAGGAATGGGTGACTTTTGGGATGGTCTATGCTTCATATACCAGTCACTGGACCATTAATGTTCAGCAAAGATTTGGGTCAGTTCTTGGTTCATGAAAGAAGAAGACTTAATGTTTTTTATATTATCACAGGCTGTCAGATTAACATGCTGCAATGAAATTAATCCTCGTCACTCAAAGTGTCTATCTTTTGCATATATGGAGCTTTCAACGGTGGAAATCTATTCTTTTATTTCTCTTTTAAAATTTAAAAAGCAGAGGGTTAAATTCTGAGATGTTCTGTGTTAAAATTTCTCTTACAGTGAAAAAGATGGCTGTAAAAAGGTAGTTCTGTGTGCAGACCTTTTTTTTTCCTCAGCAAGACTCTATGGTCTCATCTGCCGGGCTTTCGTATCTAGTGAATTTCCATTTGCCACCCACCCCTGGCATAGAGTCAACTGAAAAAACACACCTTTAATTCATGTTAAATAATCCCAACCACGCTGGGAACAATCAGACAAGAATTTGTACTAATGCAGTTATCAATGACAAACTGATTCCCCAAGCTTAGGCATATCTTATACCCTACTCATATGCCACAAAACCAATTTATTTTCTCATGCTTCCTGATATTTTTAAAAGTAGCTACAGCAAAGAAAGACAATTTTTTCCTGCTAAATTTCATGCTCCCCGGGTATACTCATTCTCTGATCCATTAAATTTTCCATAATAAATTTATTTCTAAAATGTGCACAAACATAAAGCGTAAAGCCCTTAAAGATATTTATTGATGACTAGCAACAAAAGAAACATTAACACCCCAGCTAACACTGTATATTGATTTCTGTTCAAACATTTCATATTAGTGATTCTAGCTGAAATTTGCATAATGGATGAAAAACAAGACAGGACTCTATATATTTATTTACTAGTTTATACAAAACAGGGATTTTCTTTTTTCATTTTTATTAAAAGAATGGTAAATCACATCTAGAGAAGACAGAAATCATAAATCATTCAAATACCCAGGACTTAGTTTTAACGTTCCGTGCCCTGGCACATTTGTATTGTGTCCATGAATCTTACTGGGCACGTGTATTTAGAGACATTTGTTTGTGAGCTGTGCCAGGAAAAATACTTCTCATGACTAATATGTAATGTATGTACACTGTCATCTGAAATATATTAATTTATTAGCAAAATTTTAAAAATCCAATATTCTTTTTTGTTCGTGTAAATGAAAGCAGCTGCTTGTGAACTCAAACCTTAACTTTCTCTAAAAAGGAAAAAAGAAATGCTTATTTTGCATTAAAAAAAAAAAAAGAACTAAGTAGTGGCTGGATTGGGCTCTGCAAGATGGGTGTCCACAGGCCTTCATCTCTAAGAAGCATATTAGACAATTCAGGACAAGAATGCTCTTGCTAAAGGATGCTTTCTATTTTCTTCTCTGAGGGCTGTGGACATATAACTTAAGCAAGCATGTTTACAGAAATCACAAAGTACATCATAAACAAGAGAAAACATAAGCAGAGCAAGTATTAAAGTGGGAATTTGGGAGAGACTAGAGAGAATACGCTACTGAGCTGGCCTAAGCCGATTATGTCAACAACATAAAAAGCTTGCAAACGGCAGGCAGTGTATTCGGAGACTGGGTTCCTGACACACCTTGCCTTCCCTTATAGACCTTAACCCAAAGACATAAACTATATGAGTATTTGGTTGTCTTGTTTCGTGTTCTGATTTTTACAGAAAATGTCCCTGCAAGTGAAACTCGGAATTCTTTAAACTCTAACAAGTGGAGCAGCCACAATTTGTCCTAAAGAAAGAATTGCAATGGTCTCATTGTGCTTTGTCAACCAACTTCTTAGATAACAGAAGTTTTAGAAAACTTTCCTAAGCGTCTGTCAGAAAGTGTTGCCTACAGGAAACATACATTGCGAAGATCCTTCCATCATTTTAACAGACAAAACAATTACTGCAGTACTTGACAAGGTCTATACAATGTATGTTTGGGCTTGTTTTTATGAAGGTGATCCGTATATATATATATTTTAATAATAATAGCAATAATAGATTTCATTTATTAAAGTGGTCTAGGCCAGAATGTTCCTTAGGAGCGAGGGTGGCGAAACTTGTCTCTTGTACTCTGGACATGTTATCAGGAAGGACCAGACCCTAGAGAAGGACATCATGCTTGGTGAAGTAAAGGGTCAGCAAAAGAGAGGAAGACCCTCAACGATATGGGCTGACCCACTGGCTACAACAATGAGCTAAAACATAGCAAGGATTGCGAGGATGGCACAGGACCGGGCAGGGTTTCGTTCTGTTGTACGTGGGGTCGCTATGAATAGGAACTGACTTGAGGGCACCTGACAACAACAACACTAGGCATTTTAGAAATATTTTATCTAAACTTAAAATGTGGCTAATTCCCACACCTGGTCCTGCCTGATCTCCTCCTGCCTCGCTCACCAGCCCCTCTGCTCCCTCTCTTGCTCTGATACACTCTCTAAACTTCCACTTTCTCATCGGCACAATACATATAATGTTGTATTGACATCACACGGCTGACTGGGAATTACAGGAGGTTTTGTATGTAAAACACTTAGTATGGTGCCAAAGAGGCATTCAGTATTTGCTAGCAGTTGTTACTTAATTCAGTGACATATTCACTCCAACACACATGCAGAAGCTGAATTAATGGGGTCATCTCACAGCTCTACTTTTGTAACTCTTTCTGTTTTTTTTTTTTTTTTGTCTGTTGAACATGGTCTAGTCTTGCTATACATTAGTTTATAACTAATATTCTTCTTGTTACCACCCATAATTTAAAATGAAATGTTGAAAACTCCTATTTAATATTTCTAAAAAATTATTTAAATCTCTTACTTGAACACTTTGCATGGTACCTGGCACATGGTGGGAACTTAGTGAGAATTTATTAAATGGAATCATGAGAACAGTTTGCAAAGCAGAAGAAACACGTGACTCCAAAGCAGATTCAATAATTGAGTTGCCGGGTAGGGCCTACTAAGAGGCTGTGTAGATACCTGGGCTTTTAGAATTTTTTCCGCATGCTTATTGGGAAAACACACATTTGGGATAAAGTAATTATGAACATAAAAGACTCAACTTTGGGATAGTGCTTTATCATTTAGAAGTTATTTCCACATGATAATTAAGACTACCAGCATGCATGGGCAACATGACTACTGTGATGGTAAATTAGCTCATGAGGTACAAGGCTAGGGCTGAAGCTGTAAGTAAGCTGGCCAAGAATTACCATGTTGAACTGTCTTTATTAACAACGACACAAAAGAAAGATACCTGTAATGTGTAGCCGGGCTCACACTGAAAAGAGAGGACATCGTTCACCATGTATCGATCTCCTGTTTTGATGCCATTGCTCGGAAGGGCTGGCTCTTGGCAGGCAGCAAGACCTACAGCTGTAGAAAGGCAAAGACCAAGACTTACAGACCACAGGATATAGACAATATTCTTACTATCTGTTGCTCTCATCTTGCAGGGATGAAAATAAAAGGCCTTAAATCATTCTCTTCCTATTTTACCAAGAATTTAAATGACTTTAAATTGGAGTTATGTACTAATTCTTATATATTAACTTATTTTAAGAATGCAGTGGATCAAGGCTTTTTTAATAATAAAATGTTCTTTTTCCATGTTTAGTATAAAATACTCCAATACATATACATTTTGAATGGTTCTTAAAAATTTTTCCTATTATACATGAAACTTGTGAGATTTCTGTCTTGTCTCTTTGTTTTTCAAGCACACTTAGCAGTCTTTATTAAAAATTTTAAGTGAGAATCTGGGAATTCAGTCTTTCCAGGTGGGAAAAAATATATATGAGAACAAATATGTTATGTTCAATAACTCTCACACTCTCTCTCTTTTTTTAAAGACAACAAATGTTTTTCATGGACTGTCTCATATTGTTTGTTGTTTTTGCATGCCATCAAGTCAATTCTGACCCATTGCCACCCTATAAGATAGAGTAGAACTTCCCTATAGGGTTTCCTAGGCTGTACTTTTTACAGGAGGAGCCCAGAGTTCTGCTGCTAACTAAAAGGTCGGCAGTTTGAGCCCACCAGCAGCTCTTTGGACGAGAGTTGTGGCAGTTTGCTTCTGTAAAGATTACAGTCTTGGAAATCCTATGGAGCAGCTCTACTCTGTCCTATAGGGTTGTTATGAGTCAGAATTGACTTGACAACAAAAAGTTTTCTGGAGAAGATCAGCAGATCTTTTCTCGCATGGGTTGAGCCACCAACCTTTTGGTTAGCAGTCAAGCACTTAACCACTGCTCCACCAGGACTCCTTATCTCTTACATAAGTAGGATCAATATGTACAGACCCTGAAGATGTAATCAGGCACTTTACTAAAATGAATTGCCTTTAGTTTAGGTACTCACAAATAAAAACAATTGCATCATAGAATATTGGCGTTCAGCCCAGAATATCAGATGATTTCACTCTAGGCTCCTGGACAGGGCAAATGGTTATTGTACACAGCGGCTAACCTAAAGGTTGGATGTCTGAGTCCACACAGAGGTGGCTTTGAAGAGAGGCCTGGTGGTCTATTTTCAAAAAAAAAAAAAAAAAAAATCAGCCTTTGAAAACACGACAGAGCATAGTTCTGCTCGTACACACACAGGGCCACCATGAGTTGGAGTCGATTGGTTTCTTATTCAATAAATTATTTTATTTTATTATGTATTGTTTTATTATTTAATATTGGCACCTATCTGTATAAACCCTTAATGTAAGAAAAACCAAAATATGTAGCTATGGTACTTTACAGAAACATAAATGCGTTGGAAGAGATGATAAAGACATGTTGATTGCAAATAACCTCTTCCACCATTCCTCCTAGTGTATCTTCTCACATCCTTTTTACTCCCAGGTTAGAAATATTAATGAATTACTTAGCATGTGTGAGAAAAAGGGGAGAAGGACTTCTCTAAAACAGACCAGCTTAAAATGGCTTATTTGTATTAATAATTCAGCTTTTGATTGTAACACTAACATCAATGAATTTATCAGAATAACTAGTTGACTGGGCTCTTCATTGGTTTTTCTGGGCTGGGGTAAGTGAGGTGGGTAAAGGTGTGGAAGATTATGGTTAATTCAGAAACAACAAACTGGTATGAAATGGGGGGAACAGATCAAGGCAGGGCAAGCCACATAATTTGTGGGACCTAACACAAAATTAAAATGCCAGTCTTGCCCAAGAGGTGGAGCCCACATGTGTAGCATTACAGCCAGCATTTCTCCTCTGCTTACACGCATGGGCCATTTTCCCACTGCCCTTCATTTACAAAACACACATGCAAGGTTAAAATTACTAAAAAGTTCAAGACAGGCAAGAGCAAGAATGGCATCCTTCTAAGAGCTAGACTTAGTGTGACTACACATGACGCACACACAAGGAAGGCTCTGGATCTAAGCTAATAAGTCTGGACAGGAAGTGCCCCGGAAGAAAGGCCTGGCTGCCTACTTCCAAAAAAATAGCCAGTGAAAACACTATGGCGCACACTTCTACTCTGGCACATATGGGGTTGCCATGAGCTGGAATCAACTAGATGGTAACTGGTTTGGTTTTGGTTTTATAGGCCAGTTACTGCACTATATACGTTATATTGTTCTAACCCTCACAGTAACCTCATAACCAGGAAATCTGAAGTCAGTCGGAAGATCAAGGTGTTCAAGTACAGTCATGTAAACAAATGTAATCTGCCTGATTGGTGAACTAATTAAAGGGAAACATCCTTTACTTCCTTGCTTTTCAAAGCTTGGTGTGGGAGCTTGTTAGAAATGCAGACTCACACCCCTGAATCAGAATTTGTAGGTTAACACCACCCCAGACGTTTCCTATATATTAGAGTTTGAGAATCACCTGTTTGTTTCACTTTCCTCCCAATCCTGAGAATATGAACCAGAGAGAAGTAGCTCCAATTCATGTTAGTTTGATTGCTCATTTGAGAATACCACACTACAGGAATTAGTGTTAGACTGGAAACCACTCGTACATAAACTAGCTGGATGGATAATTTCAAGCCACAGAACACACTCATTCTATATAGGATGAGTAGATATGAGGTATGTCATAAAAGTTATCTGAGTTGATTCTGATTTTTTCCCTAAATGGTTGTGGCAATATATATCTTTTTATTCCTAACACATAATTTCAAACATGTGGGGTTTTTATGGAAGATAAAATTGCTAAATATGAAAAATATATATAATCACCTAGGTATTTAACTTATTTTATTAATATAATTTATCTGTTTAGGATATATATGGTAAGTGTATTTTTTTTTCCTTCTACAAATTACCAAGATCACCTGTTAGTTTTTAATTTCACTCTTAAAAAATATCCTTAGGATACTCTTGGTATAAAATTTCTAGCTGTAATTTGAATACTAAAAATCTAATTGATGGTTGTACCATGTCATGATCATTTTGGGATACTTCAAATATGCACCAGGTACAACAGAGATCAGAAAGTATCCATCACACAACAATTTTCCAGAAAACAAAAAGAAAAAAATATTTTGAAATTAAAAGGACGAAACATGACACATAGTTCAAAATTAAATTCCAGCTGCTAAATTTCTCATCCATTATGGATTTGTGTCTCCCCAAAATATGTGTTGCAACTTGTAACCCCTATACCTGTGGTTATAATTCCATTTGGGGATGGGTTTTCTTTGTTATGTTAACGACGCAGTATGGGTGTAGAGTGTGTCTCAAATCAATTCCTTTTGACATAAAAGAGATTAAACAAGCAAGTGAGCAAGCAGAGATGGGGCAAGAGACATGCCAAGCCATATGAAGACTGCCCAGGAGCAGAAGCTCAAAGAGACAAGGACCTTCCCCCATAGTCGGCAGAGAGAAAAACTTCCCCTAGAGCCAACACTCTGAATTTGGACTTCTAGGCAACTAAACTGTGAAAAAATAAATGTTTGGTGAAGCCATCCACTTAGGGTATTTCTTTTACAGCAGCACTAGATAACCAACACACCATCCTTTCACACCTAAATAAGGTATAATGAGTTTTTACTTATTTATTATACGTGTTCATTATAGGAAGCCCTGGAGGCAAAGTGGTTAGGTGCTTGGCTGCTAACTGAAATGTTGGTGATACGAACCCACCAGTCGCTGCTTGGGATAAAGACGTGGCAGCCTGCTTCAGTAAAGACTTAACAGCCTTGAAAACTCTATGGGCAGTTCTACTCTGTCCTACAGGGTCACGGGGTCACTATGAGTCAGAATCAACTCTATGGCAATGTTTTTTTTGTTTGTTTGTTATTGTTGTTATCATTCATTATATGTTGCTTTACATGCATTTAAACAAAAAAACGAAACCAAAGCTGTTGCCATTGAGTCGATTCCGACTCATAGTGACCCTACAGGACAGAGTAGAACTGCCCCATAGAGTTTCCAAGGATTATGCATTAATGTATTTTAATTTTCTCCTTCCTTAAATTATATGTCTAAATTAAATTCATCTGGGAGGGGAGGACTTGTATTTATATCTATATGTGCAAGAATCACAATACATTTTCCAGATAAAATAAAAACAGAAAGGATTAATCAATGTCTAATACAGTAAGACTTAAGAAGTAGTTATATGTAAAATGTATTCGAAAGGTAGGAAGAAACTTCTTCCTTCTCTTCTCCTTTTCCTTCCTTTTCTCTATCGCTCATTTAATATATGTCCAGTTTCACTCTGAGTCTAGTATAGGCTAGGTGCTGAGAAGACAAACATAATACATGGTATTTGTAAGGACACTTTCTAGTAACATGATTTAAACTCATTACATCTGTACTGAGTGACAGAGTGGATGAATGATTGATATGATTATCCGCATTGTTGAACTACATTGGACCAGAGCTCAGGTATTTCTCATATATTACATTTATCTCCACAAGGTGCAATAATCCACCCTCAGCATAAACAGTAATTCGAGACACAGTGAAACAGCAGATTTATGTCACAAGTCGGGTAAAAACACTCAAGGATTATTTTATGGTAATGTGAGAAAAATCACCCCACGAGCAGAAGGGATAAAGATGTGGCAGACAGAGGTCAAGAAAACAGCTGTGCTTCAAGCTCAGTGTGGAGACAGAAGTATTACAACATAAGAAGAGCAGAACATCATGGTGTCCTGTGCAACAAAGGAACTGGATAACACGTTTTTAGAGAAAGAACAACAATGTACATAATTATGGATACAAAGCAGAAAAATCAGAAAGGAGTCTGGGTAGCTCCCAGATGGTGGCAGCAGTTTAACACAAATCAAACAATAAACTTTCTGAACCTCGAGGGTGCAGGAGGTGGTATACTGAAGAGTGTTTTACTAAAGAAAATGTTTAGATTATTTGTATTTATCATTGTACTAATGAAAATGTGAAATAAAGATGCAACAGGTAACAGGGTGATGTATGATTATGGATATGAACTGGAATAAAGGTAATTTAAGTCAAGAAATATATACATCCTTCTTAAAGTATTTGAAAAGAAAATTGTCTTTAACAAATCCCCTTTTATGCAGAGTTTAGAAGAATGATGTATGAATTAAATGAAACCGATGTCTTACATTGTTAAAACATGGGTGGTTCTATCACAAAAGTGACAGAATAAATTGTAAAAACAGTCATTTAAACAGCATTTATTTGGACAGAAAAATAGACATCTAGGGAGCTATGTAAATAACAGAACTGTTCTAAAGATTTACTAAAATGAAGTTGTGAAACAATATATGATAGAGAAATTCAAAATTAATTTTTCAGGAGTAGAGACATCTGGGAGGAGTAAATTATAACACTGTAGACAAATTTTTTGGCGGGGAGGATTTCCAGCCCTTTAAAATTACAGCATACTTGCATTATATGCTATAAATGATACTGTCACAAATATGATAAAGCAGTCTTTTTTTTTTTAAAAGGTAGTTCACAACCTACCAAATTCAGAAACACCTGGCATCATAATTGATTGTGAAGACAACTCTACCGCCCAGAGCCCAGTTTCCCAGGCAATTCTTGTGCATTCTAATATTTAGAACCACTCCTTTGTAAAAACAAACAACAAATTTAAAGGTTGTATACATCATACTATTTTATAAAATATTATAACCAGAGGCGGGGCCAAGATGGTGGAGTAGTCAGACACTTCTTGTGTCCCTCTTATAACAAAGACCCCCCAAAAAAGTGAATCGACTGTATATGATAATCTCAGAGCCCTGAACATCAGAGACAGAGTTCAAGAATCGGACTGAGAGGCGGGGGAGGGAAAGATAGTCAGAAGCAGTGAAGAGTTTCCACACCTGACCCAGTGGGAATGGGCACCCTGCAGGCCGGATCTATTGGCGCGAGCACGGTGAGACAAGCAATGGCATTCAGGAGAGATAGAGAGGTGGAGAGTCCACTCATGCCTCCAGAATCAGTGAAAAGCAGCACTCTTGGCATAAGTTAAAAAAAAAAAAATTATTTATTTATTTTTATTTGTGTCTAACCTACCATGCAGGCCAAAAAACACCCCTTTGGAAAAAACGCTCTCCCATTTAACTGACCCCTCGCTGCTCTGCACCAAGTCCTGAGCTGGCTTCAGTGATAGTCACTTTCCCTGGGCTGGAAGTAAGACCTGGGAATTTTTTTTCCTTCAAGGCTTTATATATGTCTATACTGAGGAAAAATCAGATAAAATAATTAAAAAAAAAAAAATGAAGAAACCCTAGGAATTGTGTGGGACTCTATGAAGAGAAAACCTATGAGTGCTTGGAGTACCAGAATAGGAGGATAACAGGAAATACAGAGAGAATTGTTGAAGATTTGTTGGCAGAAAACTTCCCTGATCTTGTGGAAGAAAAGAAGACATCTATCCAGGAAGCTCATTAAGCCCCACACAAGGTAGATCCCAAAAGAAAGTCACCAAGACATATTACAATCAAATTTGCCAAAACCAAAGGCAAAGAGAGAATTTTAAGAGCAGCTGGGCATAAATAAAAAATCACCTATGAAGGAGCGTCAGTAAAATTAAATTTGGATTACTCAGCAGAAACCATGCAGGCAAGAAGGCAATGGGATGACATATATAAAGCCTTGAAGGAAAAAAAATTCCAGCCAAGAATTATATATCCAGCAAAACTGTCTCTCACATATTATGGTGAAATTAGGGCATTTCCAGATAAACAGAAGTTAAGGGAATTTGTAAAAAACCAAGCCAAAATTACAAGAAATACTAAAGGGAGTCCTCTGGTTAGAGAATCAACCCAAGACTAGAACATAGAACAACCAGGTATCGACCCAAATAGAAAAGTCACAAAAATAAGTCAAAGCTAAAACACTGAAAATAGGATAACAGAGACATCGATATGTAAAAGATGACAACATCAAAACAGAAATGAGGAACTAAATACTGTAGTCACAGAACTTTTGTATGTAGAATGTTTTAGTCATCTAGTGCTGCTATAACAGAAATACTGCAAGTAGACAGCTTTAACAAAAATGAAAAAACCAAACCTGTTGTCATCGAGTTGACTCCAACTCATAGTGAACCTATAGGACAAAGTAGAACTGCCCCATAGGGTTTCCAAGGAGAGCCTGCTAGATTTGAACTGTCAAACTTTTGGTTAGCAGCCATAGCTTATAACCACTACACCACCAGGGTTTCCGAACTCTTTGCCCTTGAGTCGATTCCGACTCATAGCGACCCTACAGGACGGAGTAGAACTACCCCATAGGGCTTCCAAGGAGAGGCTCAGAATATGAACTGCTGACCTTTTGGTTAGCAGCCATAGCACTTAACCACTGCTCCACCAGAGCTCTGTAGACAAAGACAAGTTTATTTTCTCACAGTCTAGTAGGCTAGAAGTCCAAATTCGGGGCATCAGCTCCAGGGGAAGGCTTTCTCTGTCAGCTCTGGAGGAAGGCCCATGTTTTCCATCTTCCCCTGAACTAAGAGCTTCTCCACAGAGGAACCCCAGGTTCAAAGGATGCACTCGGCTCCTGCTGCTTCTTTCTTGGTAGTATGAGGTCCCCAACTCTCTGCTTGCTTCCTTTTCCTTTCTCTCTTTTAAGATAAAAGGTGGTGCAGGCCATACTCCAGGGGAACTCCCTTCACATTGGATCAGGGATGTGACCTTAGTAGGGGAGTTACAATCCTACCCTAATCATCTTCAACATAAAATTACAATCACAAAATGGAGGACAACCACACAATATTTGGAACCATGGCCTAACCAAGTTGACACATATTTTGGGGGGACACATTTCAATCTATGATATTCTACCCTTTGGTCCATAGAAATTCATGTTCTTGCTACATGCAAGACACATTCACCCCATCGTATCATAGCAAAGTCTTAAATCAACTGCAAGTCCAAAATCCAAAAATTCCTCTTCGTCTATGAAATCTAGAATACAAGTTATCTGCTTCCAAAGTACAATTGCAGAACAGGCACAAGATAGACATTCCCATTACAAATGGGAGAAATTGCAGGGAAAGAAGGGATAATAGGCACCAAGTAAATCAGCAGAAGGCATTATATTAGCCCCCAAGACTTGAAAATAATCCTCTGTCCCCTGAGACCATTCATACAATGGCCCCGCCCTACAGTCTCTAGGTATTGGCCACACTCTCTAGATTCTGAGGGGAGGCCTCCTGGTCCTGGGCTTCAGTTCCGCCTTCCAGAAAAGGCATTTGACAAAGTCCAACACCCATTCAAAATAAAAACTCTCAGCTAAATAAGGATAGAAGGGAAATTACTCAACATAATGAAGGACATTTATACAATGCCAACAGCCAACATCATCTTAAATGGAGAGTCTGAAAGCATTCCGCTTGAGACCGGGAATCAGACAAGGATGCCCTTTATCACCATTCTTATTCAACATGTGCTGGAGGTCCTAGCTGGAGCAAAAAATAAGGCAAGAAAAAGAAATAAAGTATACCCAAATTGGTATGAAAGAAGTGAAAGTATCCCTATTTGCAGATGATATAATCTTATACAGAGAAAACCCTAAAGAATCTACAAGAAAACTACTGGAACTAATAGAAGATTTCAGCAAAGTATCAGAATACAAGATAAACATACAAAAATGAGTTGGATTCCTCTACACCAACAAGTAGAACGTCAAAGAGGAAATCACCAAATCAACAATACCATTTCTAATAGCCCCCAAAAAGATAAAATACTGAGGAATAAATCTTACCAGAGATATAGAAGACTTATACAAAGAAAACTCCAAGACAGTATTTCAAGAAACCAAAACAGACCTACATAAGAGGAAAAACATATCTTGCTCATGACAAGAAGACTTAACTTTGTGAAAATGTCAATTCTACCCAAAGCGATCTACAGATACAATGCAATTCCAATCCAAATTCCAAAGATAATTTTTAATGAGATGGAGAAAAAAGTCACCAACTTAATTGGAAAGGGAAGAGGCCCTGGATAAGTAAAGCATTACTGAAAAAGAAGAACAAAGTGGGAGGTCTCTCACTACTTGATTTTAGAACCTATTATACCACCACAGTAGTCAAAACAGCCTGGTACTGGTACAACAGCAGATGCATAGACCAATGGAAAAGAATTGAGAATCCAGACATAAATCTGTCCACATATGAGCAGTTGATATTTGACAAAGGCCCAAAGTCAGTTAAATGGGGAAAAGTCAATCTTTTTAACAAATGGTGCTGGCATAACTGGATATCCATCTGCAAAAAAATGAAACAAGACCCATACCTCACATCATATACAAAAACTAACTCAAAATGGATCAAAGACCTAAGTATAAACTCTAAAATGATAAAGATCATGGAAGAAAAAATAGGGACAATGCCAGGAGCCCTAATACATGGCATAAACAGAATACAGCCATAACTAACAACCCACAAACACCACTAGTTAACTAGGAACTCCTAAAAATTAAAGACTTATGCTCATCAAAAGACATCGCCAAAAGATTATAAAGACAACCTACAGGCTGGGAAAAAAAATTGACTATGATATACCTGATCTGGGTCTAATCTCTAAAATCTACAAGATACTACAGAACTTCAACGACAAAAAGACAAATAACCCAACTAAAAAATGGGCAAAGGATATTAATAGGCACTTCACCAAAGAAGATATTAAGGCGGTTAACAGATACATGAGGAAACGTCCACGATCAGCAACCATTAGAGAAATGCAAATCGAAACTACAATGAGATACCATCTCACCACAACAAGGCTAGAACTATTCCAAAAAACACAAAATGATAAATGTTGGAGAGGTTGTGGAGAGACTGGAACAGTTACACACTGCTGGTGGGAATGTATGATGCCACAACTACTTCGGAAATTGATTTGCCTCTTCCTTAAAAAGCTGGAAATAAAAATACCTTACTATCCAGCAATCCCACTCCTTGGAATACATCCTAGAAAAACAAGAGCTGTCACATGGATGGATATGCACACTCATGTTCACTGCAGCACTATTGACAATAAGCAAAAAGATAGAAACCAACATAGGTGCCATCAATGGCCAAATGGATAAACAAATTATGATATATTCACACAATGTAATACTACCCAACATTAAGAACAATGATGAATCTGTGAAACGTCTCACAACATGAATGAATCTGGAAGGCGTTATGCTGAGTGAAATTAGTCACAAAAGGACAAATGCTATAGAGACTACTATTATAAGAACTCAAGAAAAGATTTAAACACAGAAGAAAGCATTCATTGATGGTTATGAGGGTGGGACGGGAGGGGCGGGGAATTCACTAACCAGGTAGTAGACAAAAATTGTATCAGGTGAAGGGAAGAACAACACACAATACAGGGGAAGTCAGGACAACCAGACTAAACCAAAAGCTAAGAAGTTTCTGGAATACAACCAAATACTTTGAGGGACAGAGTAGAACGGGCGGGTGTTGTGGGGACCACAGTTTCAGAGGCCATCTAGATCAATTGGCATAGCAAAGTTTATTAAGAAAATGTTCTGCATCCAACTTTGGTGAGTGGTGCCTCGGGTCTCAAAAGCTTGCAAGTAGCCATCTAAGATGCATCAATTGGTCCCAACCTACCTGGAGCAAAGGAGAAAGAAGAATACCAAAGACATAAGGAAAATATTAGCCCAAGAGTCAAAACAGCCATGTAAACCAGAGATTCCATCAGCCTGAGCTCAGGAGAACTAGATGGTGCCTGGCTACCACCAATGACCGCCCTGACAGGGAACACAGCAAAGGGACCCTGACTGAGCCAGAGAAAACTGTGGTACAGAACTCAAATTCACGTAAAAAGACCAGACTAAATGGTCTGACTGAGGCTGGAGGAACCCTCAAAGACATGCCCCCGGGGCTCTCTGTTAATCCAGAACTAAAACTATTCCCGAAGCCAACTCTTCAGGCAAGGATTAGACTGGACTACAAAACATAAAATAAAACTCGTGAAGAATGCGCTTCTTAGTTCAAGTAGATGCATGAGACTAAATGGGCAGCTTCTGTCCAGGGACAGGACGAGAAGGCAGAAAGGGACAGGAGGTAGTTGAGTGGACACGGAAAACCCAGGGTGGAAAGGAGGACTGTGCTGTCACATCATAGGGACTGCAGCTAGTGCCACATAAAAGTATGTGTATAAATTTCTTGTAAGAGAAACTAACTTGAGCTGTAAACTTTCACCTAAAGGACAGTAAAAATTAATTAATTAATAAAATATCACCAGAAAAATTTTCTGATCATTTCAAATGTTAAAATTTGGACATTTTAAAAGGTGTTGATTTATAAAATTGTAGTTAGATTTAGAATGTAATGAAAGAAGTCGTAAAACTCTACGATTCTAGTCTGTAAAAGGAAAGACACTAAAAAGATGAGTGTCCTAGTTTGACCAACAATACTGTTTAATGGCTTCTTACCAATGATGATAAAATGTGAAAGTTATGAATTAGATTATAACAATGAGCCTCATCAGTTCTCCGGAATCTATTGTAGCCACTGTTGCAAAATCATTAGGCAAAATTCAAAGCATTGTTTGCTTAAATCTTGGTAATGATAATTATTTTTAAACAAATACTAAACATGCAATTTTCTATCAAATATTTAGAAAAGGATAAATAGGCCTTTGTTGATGTAATAAACTGAAATAACTTTGGGCATTTCCCTCAACTTGGTATTGTCCTCACATTGATTGCCATAGTGTATGGTTTTCAATCCTCACAACTTAAAATTTACTCTGTTCTAACTAAAGAGCAAAGAAGAATGTTCTAGCTAAAAACAACAATGAAGGAAATAACCAAAGAGAGAGGAAATCAGACTCAAGATGACAGATTAATAGAGTTGGATTATTGGCAGAGGAAAAAACAAAAGAACAAATATGTAGGTACACTAGCACTCAACAGAAAACCCCAAAAACCAAACCGTTGCCCTCAAGTGGATTCCAACTCATAGTGACCCTATAGGACAGAGTACAGCTGCCCCATAGGGTTTCCAAGGAGTGCCTGGTGTATTCAAACTGTCAATTTTTTGCTTAGCAGCCGAACTCTTAATCTGTATACCACCAGGTTTTCCATTCTTTAATTTTGATAAGAAAAAAAATTGTTGGCTACACTGTTCATTGTAACTAATTAAATACCAATCATTTGCAAAAACTTACCCTGGTGGCGTAGTGGTTGAGAGCTACAGCTGCTGTCCAAAAGGCTGGCAGTTTTAATCCACTAGGCACTTCTTGGAAACTCTGTGGGGCAGTTCTACTCTGTCTGACAGGGGTGCTATGAGTCGGAATCGACTTGATGGCAACAGGTTGGGTTTTTTTGTTTATTAGATAAAAATTCATCTTTCTTTATATGCATATAGGTATGGTACCATCTAAGACAGAAGTGTTGTTGATAATTTCTGTAAACCCAGAATTCAAAAATTATGTAAGCCCCTAATTCATAAATTAAAGATCAGATTATATGTTGGAAAACAGATGAAGAAAGGAATCACGACTTCACTTAGGGAACCTCAAGTAAGGTTGACAGGAGAGGAAATGTCAGATGTAATGGTCTCTGTACGCTCAGAATTTTATACCACGATATTTTTTGAGTCAATATATCTTAATTTCAACAGAGAGCATCTATACAGAAAACTCATTGAATAAAATAGGATTCTCAGAAAAGGAAAAAAAAAACTGCTTTTTTATTATCTGAGAAGTTTAGAGTGTAAGGGGAACTAAAAACATTTTATCTATAAACTGTTGGCAGGGTCAGCCCACTTAATAAAAGCTATTTCTGTCCCTCCCATTTATTAGATCCTATCTTCTCTTGAAAGCATAGTGAAGTCTGCATCCAGTGCCAAGAGAAGTAATGAAATAAACTGGAGGGAAGGGGCAGTTTAATGTTCCAGCCCCTTCTTGGGGAGTCACAAAATGTGTTAGCCTGTTAAAGGCACTGAGAGTTCCTGCAGGGGTGAATCCTCTTCAACCTTATTTGACCCAGGATTTTCAAAATTTATTTGATCACACATAATTTTGGTCTCTGTACTGGTTTGGTTTGGACTACTCATTACTAACACAGGGAATGAGGGTTCTGCAGAACAATTTGAGAAGCACTGAGCATGTCCAATATCCTCGTTTATGGGTGACAATTACAAGGTTAGAGACGTAATTTATTCAAGGTCACAAAAGCAAAAATGGCATACCTGATCTAAAAATCTAGGTCTCCTGAATCTCAGTAAGTTAGTCAACACGACACCACACCATATAGCCCTGTTTGATATATTGAAGTTAAAATTGTTCCTGGACCATCAACAGGCCTAGTTTCCCTGCCTATACCACAGATTTCATGGAGAAAAAACTGTTTCTTTCTTGGTCATTAAAATATAGTCTGTACCTAGCACACTGAAATATATGTATAAATATATACACACACATATATACCTAATTTGAAGCAATAAATGGCTAACGGTGTGATAAATTTTTGTAAGAATGATCTCAGTCATTAGCTTAAAAATATTTTGGCTGCTACATATTAAAAAAAATAGTGCTACATATTACATTCTCATAATTTCCTTTAATAAGGAACTGACACTCAAAAGAGTTACTCTCCAGTGATACACATCTCTTTAAGAAATAATAGCAGATTAATCGTCCCCAGAACATCCTGCTGAATGGACCTCTCCCTCGTAGTAAAAAGTGAAACATCCTGTTTTATACTAGATTCTGAGTTATGTGCATATGGTTGATTTTTTCTATTTTTTTTTTTTATGAATGTGAATGATTACTAAAGATATGGCTGTATCAGTTGTCTTTGCTGCAGAGCTATTTATTATGAACTCCAGCAGCTCTTTGCACTTGAAAATTTACTAGGCAGGAATATGGTCCAAAAAAACCTAAATTATTACATTTGGTCGGAATTTTGAAACATCAAACATTACGCTTGAACTTAGTCCGAATTTCACAAAAATCAGTCTAACAGAGCATGAATTTATTGCAGTGTCCATGCCTTGTGAATTAAAGGCCCATTACAAACTTAAAGTGAAAACAATGACAGGAATTTCTGAGTCTTCTCAGGCTGTTTAATTTGTGTATCAGATGTACTAATGGAATAGCTATAAAATAAAAATGTGAACGTGTAACATATGTAAATACATATACACATATGAATATGTAGAAATGCTTTAACATTCACATATTTTCTTGATTCTATATAAAAATAAATATAAAATATTCAGGTTTAATTGAAATCCTCAAAACTCATAGGCCAAATCAACATATTTAAACTTACTGAATCAAGAATTTTTATTAAAACAATATATTTTTTTAGTAAAATATATCCATAGCTTCAATAAACTTTCCTTGTTTTAGTGTTTCATAGCAGGAGTTGGCAAACAATATCCGCCAGGTCAAATCATGTTTGTTTACATATTCTAGTCTATGGCTGCTTTCACTTGTAACAGGGACCAGATGGTCCACAAAGCTGGAAGTATTTACTATCTGAGCTGTCACACACACACACACACACACACAAATGCTGACTCCTGTTTTATAACTTCATATTATATCGTCAAGGTGTAATACTAAACTCTTCAATATCTGATCATTTTAAGCATATATTTAATGTATTTGTCATTCTAGAGATTTGAGAAAATGGGATGGGCTCATATTTATTCATAACTTAAAGTATTCATAATATTAGGATTCTATACAAATTTACCATATTCATGTTGAAACAAAATGTGAAATAATGTAACACGATGAATTTTAATATTGCCTAAAATTGGCCAGTGATGGACAAATTAGAAAACCAACTGTATCCATATCTTGAAATAATACAACACTATACAAACATATGCCAAACATACTCTTTGTTAGCAGACTAAGAAATTGGCGGCATAAGAATGAAGTAAAGGAATTTTGTTGTTGAAATCTCTGTTTTTAAATAACATTAATTCACTTACCTCTTCAATGGACTGATTCATACTTTTTTAATTGAATGTATCACTTCTCAAACAAGACATACAACACAAGTATGAACAGAATACCCCTAACTTGGACCTCACCCTACCATCACACAGAACACACTGCATTCCAGCTCTTGTTTGCATCTCTCTCGTTCTCTAGACTGAACTTCTTAAGATTACAGGCTGTATCCCAAAGAACTAGCCAAGCCTTAATAAATGACTTTTTTTTTTTTTTTTAAGTATCCAGGCTTTATGCAAATCTTCAGAAAATAAAAAGTGATTCATAAATAAGTAAACATCAACAATTGTTCACACATCAAACCAGTTAATTATGTTTTTATTTAAAATGAAATACGAAAAAGGAGACACCATAGGTTTATCCTTAATCTCTTTAAAGCACTTTTCCTCTAATTACTATCACCCAATAATTAAATGATGGGAAAAGAAACAAGCCAAGACAATGTATTGAGTTCTCTGGGAGGACTAAAGAAAGGAGGTGGTGGTGGGGCTAACATTGCTTATGATCCCAAAGAGCTAACAATCTAATTGGGTATAAAGGCCATCAAGACCAGCTAATAACACAAAGAAAAAAATCTGTTATAATTGTGAAAGCTGGATGATGAAAAAGAAGACCAAAGAAGAATTGATGCCTTTGAATTGTGATGCCGGTGAAGAATATTGAATATAATATGGACTGCCAAAAGAACGAACAACCTGTCTTGCAAGAAGTAGAACCAGAATGCTCCTTGTAAGCAAGGACGGCGAGACTACATCTCCCATACTTTGGACATGTTGTCAGGAGGGATCAGTACCTGGAGAAGGACATCATGCTGGGTAAAGTACAGGGTCAACGAAAAAGAGGAAGACCCTCAATGAGATGGATTGACACAGTGGCTGCAAAAATGAGCTTAAGCATAACAACGATTGTGAAGATGGCACAGGACTAGGCAGTGTTTCGTTCTGTTGTGCATATGGTCGCTCTGAGTCGGAACTGACTCAAAGGCACCTAACAACAACAACAATACATAATAAGAAGGTAGAAGAGAAATAAATAAATGTGGGTTGATATATTCAGAGAGGTGCACCTTGAACAGACCTTGAAGGAAAAGCACGATTTTGAAAGACAAAGAACAGTGGGAAAATGACAGTAGATGAGAATAGGGAATGCATTTGTTGGAAAAAACTGATAAAGCATGTTTGCGGAACACCACCCAACTGAATTAAAAGGCTTTAGGGGAAAACAGTGGTGGTATGCCTGTTGACACATTATGTAGTACTCTGAATGCCATGACAAGCAGGTTATAAAATGAGGAAATACTGAAGGATTTTTAGTTGGGTATTAATGCCATGACCAAAATGACATTTTGGGACAAGTTTTATGAGTGTTGAATTGTGTTGGGGAATTAAAAAAAAAGGGGGGGGAGGGCAGAGACAGAAAGACCAGTTAGAAATTTATGGCTATTATTCATGGAATACAAAAATTGCTATTGTTATTTCTATTAGCTGCTGTCAAGTCAATACTAACTCATGGCAACCCCATGCGTGGCAGAGTAGGACTGTTTGGTACAGATTTTTCAAGGCCTTTCCAAGGTAGATAATCAGGCCTGTCTTGCAAGGTACCTCTGAGTGGGTTTGAACCGCCAACCTTTCGATTAGTAGTTTAGCACCTAACTATTTGAACCACCCAGAGACTATGACAAGATTAGGATCCCTGGTGGTTCAGTGGTTAAATGCTTGTCTGCTAACTGATAGGTCGGTGGTTCAAACCTACCAGCCACAAAAAACGTGACAGTCTGTTTCCCTATAGATTAACAGCCTTGAGAACCCTATAGGGCAGTCCTACTCTACCCTATAGAGTCATTATGACAAGACTGGGGAGACAAAGTTTTAAAAACATAAATACATAACACCATGAGACCTGGTGGCACAGTGGTTAAGAGATAGGCTGCTAACCAAAAGATTAGCAGTTCAAATCCACCAGCTGCTCCTTGGAAACCACATGAGGGCAGCTCTACTCTGTCCTATAGGGTCACTATGAGTCAAAATCAATGCAATGGCAATGGGTTTCAGGTTTTTTTTTTTTAAGTGGCCTAACAAGAAAGTTCAAAAAAGGCTTTATTGCTAATTACACCTATTTTATGAAGTATTGCATGATGACAGAGTGAACTATGATAAAAGCCTTCTAGTTATGGGAGCTTTGACCTTATCTTCACATATTGCACAGGACATAAAGACAACGTGGTGAAGGGAGACATAGGGAATCCAAAATTTGGGGGAGTAAAAAACAGCCCCATCCTCATCCTCACTTCCGAAATAGCTTAACTTTTTGATACTCATGACTTTTCTTTCCAGCACCTACCTCAATCTTCTTTATGTAACTGAAGTCTACTCCCCCGTGTCTGGCACTCCGATCACAAATCTTACAGGATTGAGGTTCTCTGAATGAGTAGCTGGTGGCTGGCTAAGTCACAGTGCCACCGGTAATTACCTACTCCATTTCTAGCATCTTTATTCTCTAGTTACTTATCATGAAAAATTTGCAAGACCTGCCATAGAATAGAGAATTCTTTCAAATTTTAACATCCAAGAGATGAATTTGATAGAATCTCATCATGAATTTTAAAGCTAGTAAAAAATCCTGAAACCAAAGAAGTGATTTAAAATAGTAATCATAATGTTTAAGTGACAATAATGTGTCAATAAGTTATATCTGTGGGCCCCTATTGCGTTATGGACAAACCCTTTAAATTTTACCTATTATTTGGGCATAGAGAACTTATAAAAAATAGTGAAATTATTAAAGCAATAAGTTAATTTATTTATATATAGATAATGCTGGTTTAATATCTATTCAATATTTCCCATACAATTTTTATATATTTGGGCTTGGAACCGCCCTGTGACTCAACAAGTTTGGTTTTCTAGAGCTTCGTAGCACTTACTCTACATGGGATCTTTGTGTTGACAGTTTCCTTTGGCTAGAATGCTTCTCCTTAGTTCTTTCTGTGGTCCACTGCTGCTCATTCTTTTATCTTTCCTTCAGAGAACACTTCTAAACTAAAGCAGAGCCGCCTCAGTTACTCTGGATCTCAGAACTCTGATCAGTTGCTTAAAGGTGTTTATGATAACATGCAACCACCATGGTTACTCAGCTGTTTTCTCCTTTACTGTCCCCCACCCCACCCCTGTAGTGTAAATTCTAAGTAAGCAGAGGTTACTTCTGTCTCTGTTCTCTTCTCACTATTGTATCTGCAGAGCCTGGGAGACAGAGCACGGCATGTAACCATTGCCGCTGAGTCAGTTCCGACTCAGAGCAACTCCAGAGGGATTCCAAGGCTATAACTGTCTCCCTCGGAGCTGGTTTCAAACTGTCGACCTTTCTGTTAGCAGCCTTTTGCTTTAACCACTTCACCACAGGGCTCCTCAGGGACCCAAAGAAAAGGGGAGTTTTCACTTCTTCCCACAGGCCTCCACCAGATGATGGAGAAAGTCTCACTCACTCCTTCTATGGAGGAACAGGCAACCAAAACCCTGAGCTTCGCTGACCCCGTCACCCTTAGGAATCAAAAGCCTTCAAGCATTGGGGGCAGGGCAGCAAAACCTGTCACCTCCAGGGCAGAGGCAAAGACAAACTGTAGCTGGGAGAAGGACAGACAAAAAAAGAAATTCTGTAACTGGGCTCTTGATAGGAAAACCGGGGCGAGCTTAAGGTCATATACCAATATCAAGCAGAGGTACCTATCACTGGGGGAGGGGCAGGAAACGCACTCCAGAGACAAAGCACAGGTAGAATCTGGCTGCTTTGAAAGGAAGGACAGTGTCATGGATTGAATTATGTCCCCATAAAAATGTGTGTATCAACTTGGTTAGGCCATGTGTGGTTGTCCCCCATTTTTTTGATTGTACTTTTATGTGGAGAGGATTGGGGTGGAATTGTAATACCACCCTTACTTACATCCCCTCCCTGATCTAAGGTAAAGGGATTTTCCCTGGGGCATGGCCTGTACCACCTTTTATCTCAAGAGATAAAAGGAAAGGGAAGCAAGCAGAGATTTGGGGACCTCACACCACCAAGAAAGAAGCACCAGGAACAGAGCTCGTCCTTTGGACACGGGGTCCCTGTGCCTGAGAAGCTCCTAGACCAGGGGAAGATTGAGGGCAAGGCCCTTCCTCTAGAGCCGACAGACAGAGAAAGCCTTCCCCTGGGAGCTGATGCCCTGAATTTGGACTTTAACCTACTAGACTGTGAGGAAATAAATTTCTCTTTGTTAAAGCCATCTACTTGTGGTATTTCTCTTATAGCAGCACTGGATGACTAAGACAGAAGGCCTCTTTGGAAAAGTGTTCAGGGATGGCTGAAAGTTGGAGGCAGAGTATTAAACCTGAGGAAACGTCAGGCACATACGTGACAGTGGGAGCTCACCCCAGAGGAACATGAAGGCTGTGACGTATTTAAAGTAAGTATAGCAACAGCAGAACACAAAACCACCTCAAGTCCCAACTGAATTGAATCAACAGCCTTCCAGATAAAATGTGACATTCACTGGCAGAAATACTACTTACTGTAGTCTCTCCAGTTGTATACAGGGTGTCCTGTTGTAATTTTCAAAAAACTATGAGACACACAAAAAAGGGTGAAAAAAAACCCTTTGCCAAGAGATAAAGCAAGTAACAGAACCAGACTCAGATCACACTCATATAATGGAAATGTCAGAAAGGAATATTAAAATAACTAATATACTAAAGAATCTACTGGAGAAGGTAGACAACACGTATGAACAGCTGGGGGAATTTTAGCAGAGAGATGGCAATTATAGGAGTCAAATGGACACTCAAAGGAGAAAAAAATTCAGACACTCAGACATGAAGATTTTCCTCATTGGGCTTATTAGTAGACATGGCACAGTTGAGGGAAGAACCGGTGAATTTGAAAATAAGTTAATACAAAAAAAAAAACTGGAACACATTTTTTTTTTTTTTTAAAAATCAAATAAAACAGAACTGAGCATACAATAACTGCGGAACTTTATTAAATAGTCTAACATATATGGCTTAATCCCCCTACAAAAATTTCCATCTTCTATATTCTCCTGGGAACACAAGGAGGGTTATCTCAGTAAAAAAGCATAGTTAACATTATGCTATCAGACTTACATCCTACTTTCTAAGAATTTTGAAAGGATTAATGCAAAACATATAGGTACCCTAGTTCCCTTTTAATAGTTTTTATAAATAAAATTCTTCACACAAAGTAATAGAAATATTAAATTGCATTATTCTGTTTTCAAGTAAATTAATATATAATGAGCTTAAGAACCAGCCAGTCCTATCTATGACTATAAATTGAATTATCTAGTCATTTAAATGGTATATATATATATATACACATACACACATATGGAAACCCTGGTGGCGCAGTGGTTAAATGCTACAGCTGCTAATCAAAGGGTCAGCAGTTCGAATCCACCAAGTGCTCCTTGAAAACTCCATGGGGCAGTTCTATTCTGTCCTATAGGGTCGCTATGAGTCGGAATCAACTCGGATGCACTGAGTTTGGTTTTGGTTTGGTGTATATATATATACATAAAACCTCTGTATATAGATAGATAGATAGGTAGGTAGGTACTACATAGGTTTGTATAGGTAGATACACACGCTCCTTACTTATTGACATGATTAGGTTCCAAAGACCAGATGGTTATGAGAAAATTGGCATTACGTGAAAATGAAGGGTGACCACCCACATCAGATCACAAAATATTATGTGGGACACATATGTCCCTCTGAAGCTGAGAGACAGAAAATATAGTTGGGGACCATATATCCCATTGACCATAAGAGGGTTACTGCCAGACATATGTCATTAATGTGCAAAATAGTTGAATAGAAGATTTTTTTACTATTGTCATAAATGTGAAATGTCAGATAATGACATAGGTGATAAGTAAGGATTAGATGTATATAACATATATAAAAAGTAAAAAACCAAACCCAGTGCTCTCGAGTCAATTCAGACTCATAGTGGCCCTATAGGGCAGAGTAGAACTGCCCCATAGGGTTTCCAGGGAGTGGCTGGTGGATTTGAACTACCGACCTTTTGGTTAGCAGTCAATCTCTTATCCACTATGACAGTCATGCGTTACTTAACGTCCGTGATACATTCTGTGATATAGGATATTATGAGATTTGGACATTGTGCAAACACCATTTCATATACAGGCAGTCCCTGGGTTATGAACGAGTTCTGTTTCTAAGTCTGTCTTTAAACTGAATTTGTACATAAGCTAGAACAGTTAGGTTTGTACCTAACATCAGTTAGTCAAATATTTGTCTTAGTACATAGCATATAGTGTACCTTTCTATGCATAAAAAAACTCTAAACACCTCCAGATACATTAAAATGACTTTAACATAATAATACAGTAATAATAATAATAATACTGTTTCGCTGTGTCGAAAAGTTGCACCTGCTTGTTATTACAAACTACTGTCCCATCCTGTTTCCGTTGCCGTCGAGTCAATTCCGACTCATAGCGACCCTGTAGGACAGAGTAGAACTGCCCCATAGAGTTTCCAAGGAGCGCCTGGTGGATTTGAACTGCCAGCCTTTTGGTTAGCAGCCATAGCATGTAAACACTACACAACCAAGGTTTCCCGAACTACTGCACGTACCTTGAATTTTTAATATAATACGAGCTCCTGGGCGGGGGTTTGGCCACACAAAAAAATAAATACTTTAAGTAATTAAACAAAGTCTTATATTCTTGAATGAGATTCATTTCAATGAGGAATATGTTAGTATTGCTTGTTTAATTAATTGGAGCCCTGGTGGTGCGGTGGTTAAGACTTGCTGCTAACCAAAAGGTCGGCAGTTCAAATCTACCAGCTGCCCCTTGGAAACCCTGTGAGGCAGTTCTACTGTGTCCTATAGGGTCCTGTAGGGTAGAGGGGCAGGAGGTTAATTCATTATATAGACTGGGAGTAAAGTTGAATGTATATAATTATATTCTTGGAGCTGAAGTCCATGTGTGCACACCAAAGACTGCTAATAAACTGTTTTACTATCACCTTTCAATAAGATATGAATGAAAGCTTGAAGTTACAAGATAACTCAGAGGAAGAGAAAAGGCTGTTCATCAACTCTGACACTGCTAAAAAAATGAGTGAATTTATTAGCACTATCATTTTAGTTATCATAAATGAAGTTTATAGCTTCCTATCTATGGATGTTCACAAAATGTATCAAAGTGGCAGCTTTTTCCAGACACATCCTACATAAATACCATCCACAGAATCATTTTAGACTGTCACTAATGTAGTCCTATTCAAATAAATTGGCATAAACTTGCATACAAATGCCTGTAATAAGTAGCGAAATTTAACCAGAATGTGAAACGGCCCTGTGGTTTGTGGCTGGTTCAGAATATTCATCATCAGCTGGAAATTAGCCTTTAAAAAATATGCATTTACATTCTAGCACACTGTTTATCTCAGTTCAAAAGATCACTTATTAAAGCTTATCCATGTATTTGCTTATTTGCAACTGGTTATTAAAGGAGATGAATATCAACATCAGGCATTTTTTTAGTGCTTGAAAACATGTCCTTAAACAAACCTCACTCTCATTGGAAATTCTTATTTCACTTTTACAAGGTTTACCTGCATAATCAAGCGCCAAAAAGATTTGTGAATTTGACCTTTGTTATCCCATTTATCAGACTCTTAGCTCAGTCTCACATCCATTTCTAAAAGGTTAGAGTCTCTTCTGCAATGTATACTTCCAATTAAAATGAGTTACACACAAGTGCGGGCACTGAAGTTACTGCTCTTTCCTAGTCCTGATTTTTATAGCTTTTGAGACTAGAAATTGCTTTGAGCTTATAATCATAATCTATTTGGAAATTATGGTTTTCTATGTTTTTTTGGATGCTAATAAAAATATTTGTTATCACTCACAAGAAAACTAGCAATATTCATTTTTTGTGTTTTTTAACACAAGCAACTTGAAATTATAGCATTGTTTTATCCAATTATTTCTAATATTAACTTGTACAGTTTACTATTAATTTGTCTTTTATAATATATATTTCATAGAGATAGGTTTTGTGAGACAATTCCATACAAGTCTTAAACATGGCTTTAGGACAATAATATTTTATTGCCTAAGAACATGGATTTATTTTTCCTTTAAGAAAATTACTAAATGTAACAAAGCCGAATGCAGAATAACTGACTTACTTTTGTATTCCAGGTGAAAGCCAGCAGCTGCCACACTAATATCAGATTGAAAATGTAAGTAGAGTTGGTTGGAAGTGCTGTTCAGTAATGCTGGCACGGTGGTACCTGTAAGAAATAATGCAGATTAAACTTTAACACTACAAGTGAACTCACTTTTCTAAATGTAAGCTATATGAGGATATTTTTTACAAAGCTCTGTAATTTGATGGACGTGTACTGAATCTTAGTATTGGCTTTGATCATTACATTACTGACCATTTCTTTTGTCTAGGGAGTCCCTGAGTAGCGCATATGGTTAAGCACTCAACTACTAACTGAAAGATTGGTGGTTCGAGCCCAGCCAGATGCACCTTGGAAGAAAGACCTGGCAATCTGCTTCTGAAAGGCCACAGCCTTGAAAACCCTACTGAGTGCAGTCTTACTCTGCACACGTGGAGTTCCATAAGTCAATATCAACTCAACAGCATTTTTTTTTATTGTTCATTGTTCTAGGTACAATAAAATGTCACTCATCACCTTTGCTATGTTCTTCAAGCAGGAGATTGTGACAGCTTTATTTCGTATGTACATGAACACACAAAATCTTATATTTTAAGCATATATTTGATGTTCACATTACTTTCTTTTAGGAATGTAATGTCCTTTTTTTTTTTTTAACCTGATTTGAATAAAAACAGGACACCCAAGCCTTACGGGGCAGAGGAGCAGTCAGGCTGGGTAGATGACAATCCAATGTACGTTTCATAAAATGTTTCTTTTCATTCTGTATCCCTTTTTCTATTCCTGTGTGACTCAGACTGAATAATGTTCCACTGAGATTTGCAAATGATTTCAACTAAAAATGTGTGAAAAGGAAAATGTAGGTTTATTTTTATATAATGTTTCCTTCATTTAAAATGTTCTAGCCTGTGGTATAAAAACCAAAAAAAAAAAAAAGAAAACCAAACCCATTGCCGTGGAGTCAATTCCAACTCGTGGCAACTCTACAGGACAGACTAGCAATGTCCCACAGCAATTCCAAGAAGCAACTGGTGGATTCAAGCTGCCGAACTTTTGGTTAGCAGCTGAGCTGTTAACCACTCACTATACCACCAGGGCTCCCCACCTGTGCTATAAACCAAACAAAACCAAACCCACTACCATCGAGTTGGTTCCGACTCATAGCAATCCTATAGGACAGAGTAGAACTGCCCCGTAGAGTTTCCAAGAAGCGCCTGGCGGATTCGAACTGCCAACCTTTTGGTTAGCAGCTGTAGCACTTAACCACTATGCCGCTAGGGTTCCCACCCGTGCTACAGCAACTAACAAATCATAAAAAGAAATATAGTTCCCAAGGAAAAGGGGAAGGGGGACAAAAAAGCTATGATACTGGATTCTGCTGAAGAAAAATTATCGTGAATTAGAAGTTTAAAATATTTTGGTAGAATATGTTGTAATAAAGGAAATAATAAGTTTAAATCTTTTTTTCCCTAAAGTTACTACGCTTGAGACTACAACTACCCTTGATACTCTAACCCAAACAAGCCCACTGCCGCTGAGTCTATTCTGACCCACAGCAACCCTAAAGGACAGAGTAGAACTGCCCCAGAGGGTTTCCAAGACTGCAAATCTTTACTGAAGCAGACTCCCACGTCTTTCTCCACGGAGCGGCTGGTGGTTTCGAACTGCTGAATTTTGGTTAGCAGCCGAGTGCTTTAACCACCCAGGGCTCCTTTCTTGATACTCTAAAATATTAAAATTATTCCCTAAATAAGAATTATACACATACTAGATGCCAAGGATATAGTCATTGTGTAAAACTGACTGAAGTGTGGGCAGATTATTACAGCAAATTGTCTTGAAGGTAAGTACATTGTACAAAGAAAGAATCTTTTAATAAAACAAGGACATAAATTGATCATTATTCAAACACATGAGCGTTATTGAAAAGATAAGATCCTCATCCTTCACCCTGCACTTAGGAGATTCCAATAACCTCCAGGAGCCTTCACCCTGCACTTAGGAGATTCCTATAACCTCCAGGAGCCTTCACCCTGCACTTAGGAGATTCCTATAACCTCCAGGAGCCTTCACCCTGCACTTAGGAGATTCCTATAACCTCCAGGAGCCTTCACCCTGCACTTAGGAGATTCCTATAACCTCCAGGAGCCTTCACCCTGCACTTAGGAGATTCCTATAACCTCCAGGAGCCTTCACCCTGCACTTAGGAGATTCCTATAACCTCCAGGAGCCTTCACCCTGCACTTAGGAGATTCCTATAACCTCCAGGAGCCTTCACCCTGCACTTAGGAGATTCCTATAACCTCCAGGAGCCTTCACCCTGCACTTAGGAGATTCCTATAACCTCCAGGAGCCTTCACCCTGCACTTAGGAGATTCCTATAACCTCCAGGAGCCTTCACCCTGCACTTAGGAGATTCCTATAACCTCCAGGAGCCTTCACCCTGCACTTAGGAGATTCCTATAACCTCCAGGAGCCTTCACCCTGCACTTAGGAGATTCCTATAACCTCCAGGAGCCTTCACCCTGCACTTAGGAGATTCCTATAACCTCCAGGAGCCTTCACCCTGCACTTAGGAGATTCCTATAACCTCCAGGAGCCTTCACCCTGCACTTAGGAGATTCCTATAACCTCCAGGAGCCTTCACCCTGCACTTAGGAGATTCCTATAACCTCCAGGAGCCTTCACCCTGCACTTAGGAGATTCCTATAACCTCCAGGAGCCTTCACCCTGCACTTAGGAGATTCCTATAACCTCCAGGAGCCTTCACCCTGCACTTAGGAGATTCCTATAACCTCCAGGAGCCTTCACCCTGCACTTAGGAGATTCCTATAACCTCCAGGAGCCTTCACCCTGCACTTAGGAGATTCCTATAACCTCCAGGAGCCTTCACCCTGCACTTAGGAGATTCCTATAACCTCCAGGAGCCTTCACCCTGCACTTAGGAGATTCCTATAACCTCCAGGAGCCTTCACCCTGCACTTAGGAGATTCCTATAACCTCCAGGAGCCTTCACCCTGCACTTAGGAGATTCCTATAACCTCCAGGAGCCTTCACCCTGCACTTAGGAGATTCCTATAACCTCCAGGAGCCTTCACCCTGCACTTAGGAGATTCCTATAACCTCCAGGAGCCTTCACCCTGCACTTAGGAGATTCCTATAACCTCCAGGAGCCTTCACCCTGCACTTAGGAGATTCCTATAACCTCCAGGAGCCTTCACCCTGCACTTAGGAGATTCCTATAACCTCCAGGAGCCTTCACCCTGCACTTAGGAGATTCCTATAACCTCCAGGAGCCTTCACCCTGCACTTAGGAGATTCCTATAACCTCCAGGAGCCTTCACCCTGCACTTAGGAGATTCCTATAACCTCCAGGAGCCTTCACCCTGCACTTAGGAGATTCCTATAACCTCCAGGAGCCTTCACCCTGCACTTAGGAGATTCCTATAACCTCCAGGAGCCTTCACCCTGCACTTAGGAGATTCCTATAACCTCCAGGAGCCTTCACCCTGCACTTAGGAGATTCCTATAACCTCCAGGAGCCTTCACCCTGCACTTAGGAGATTCCTATAACCTCCAGGAGCCTTCACCCTGCACTTAGGAGATTCCTATAACCTCCAGGAGCCTTCACCCTGCACTTAGGAGATTCCTATAACCTCCAGGAGCCTTCACCCTGCACTTAGGAGATTCCTATAACCTCCAGGAGCCTTCACCCTGCACTTAGGAGATTCCTATAACCTCCAGGAGCCTTCACCCTGCACTTAGGAGATTCCTATAACCTCCAGGAGCCTTCACCCTGCACTTAGGAGATTCCTATAACCTCCAGGAGCCTTCACCCTGCACTTAGGAGATTCCTATAACCTCCAGGAGCCTTCACCCTGCACTTAGGAGATTCCTATAACCTCCAGGAGCCTTCACCCTGCACTTAGGAGATTCCTATAACCTCCAGGAGCCTTCACCCTGCACTTAGGAGATTCCTATAACCTCCAGGAGCCTTCACCCTGCACTTAGGAGATTCCTATAACCTCCAGGAGCCTTCACCCTGCACTTAGGAGATTCCTATAACCTCCAGGAGCCTTCACCCTGCACTTAGGAGATTCCTATAACCTCCAGGAGCCTTCACCCTGCACTTAGGAGATTCCTATAACCTCCAGGAGCCTTCACCCTGCACTTAGGAGATTCCTATAACCTCCAGGAGCCTTCACCCTGCACTTAGGAGATTCCTATAACCTCCAGGAGCCTTCACCCTGCACTTAGGAGATTCCTATAACCTCCAGGAGCCTTCACCCTGCACTTAGGAGATTCCTATAACCTCCAGGAGCCTTCACCCTGCACTTAGGAGATTCCTATAACCTCCAGGAGCCTTCACCCTGCACTTAGGAGATTCCTATAACCTCCAGGAGCCTTCACCCTGCACTTAGGAGATTCCTATAACCTCCAGGAGCCTTCACCCTGCACTTAGGAGATTCCTATAACCTCCAGGAGCCTTCACCCTGCACTTAGGAGATTCCTATAACCTCCAGGAGCCTTCACCCTGCACTTAGGAGATCCCTATAACCTCCAGGAGCCTTCACCCTGCACTTAGGAGATCCCTATAACCTCCAGGAGCCTTCACCCTGCACTTAGGAGATCCCTATAACCTCCAGGAGCCTTCACCCTGCACTTAGGAGATCCCTATAACCTCCAGGAGCCTTCACCCTGCACTTAGGAGATCCCTATAACCTCCAGGAGCCTTCACCCTGCACTTAGGAGATCCCTATAACCTCCAGGAGCCTTCACCCTGCACTTAGGAGATCCCTATAACCTCCAGGAGCCTTCACCCTGCACTTAGGAGATCCCTATAACCTCCAGGAGCCTTCACCCTGCACTTAGGAGATCCCTATAACCTCCAGGAGCCTTCACCCTGCACTTAGGAGATCCCTATAACCTCCAGGAGCCTTCACCCTGCACTTAGGAGATTCCTATAACCTCCAGGAGCCTTCACCCTGCACTTAGGAGATTCCTATAACCTCCAGGAGCCTTCACCCTGCACTTAGGAGATTCCTATAACCTCCAGGAGCCTTCACCCTGCACTTAGGAGATTCCTATAACCTCCAGGAGCCTTCACCCTGCACTTAGGAGATTCCTATAACCTCCAGGAGCCCTCACCCTGCACTTAGGAGATTCCTATAACCTCCAGGAGCCCTCACCCTGCACTTAGGAGATTCCTATAACCTCCAGGAGCCCTCACCCTGCACTTAGGAGATTCCTATAACCTCCAGGAGCCTTCACCCTGCACTTAGGAGATTCCTATAACCTCCAGGAGCCTTCACCCTGCACTTAGGAGATTCCTATAACCTCCAGGAGCCTTCACCCTGCACTTAGGAGATTCCTATAACCTCCAGGAGCCTTCACCCTGCACTTAGGAGATTCCTATAACCTCCAGGAGCCTTCACCCTGCACTTAGGAGATTCCTATAACCTCCAGGAGCCTTCACCCTGCACTTAGGAGATTCCTATAACCTCCAGGAGCCTTCACCCTGCACTTAGGAGATTCCTATAACCTCCAGGAGCCCTCACCCTGCACTTAGGAGATTCCTATAACCTCCAGGAGCCCTCACCCTGCACTTAGGAGATTCCTATAACCTCCAGGAGCCCTCACCCTGCACTTAGGAGATTCCTATAACCTCCAGGAGCCTTCACCCTGCACTTAGGAGATTCCTATAACCTCCAGGAGCCTTCACCCTGCACTTAGGAGATTCCTATAACCTCCAGGAGCCTTCACCCTGCACTTAGGAGATTCCTATAACCTCCAGGAGCCTTCACCCTGCACTTAGGAGATTCCTATAACCTCCAGGAGCCCTCACCCTGCACTTAGGAGATTCCTATAACCTCCAGGAGCCCTCACCCTGCACTTAGGAGATTCCTATAACCTCCAGGAGCCCTCACCCTGCACTTAGGAGATTCCTATAACCTCCAGGAGCCTTCACCCTGCACTTAGGAGATTCCTATAACCTCCAGGAGCCTTCACCCTGCACTTAGGAGATTCCTATAACCTCCAGGAGCCTTCACCCTGCACTTAGGAGATTCCTATAACCTCCAGGAGCCTTCACCCTGCACTTAGGAGATTCCTATAACCTCCAGGAGCCCTCACCCTGCACTTAGGAGATTCCTATAACCTCCAGGAGCCCTCACCCTGCACTTAGGAGATTCCTATAACCTCCAGGAGCCCTCACCCTGCACTTAGGAGATTCCTATAACCTCCAGGAGCCTTCACCCTGCACTTAGGAGATTCCTATAACCTCCAGGAGCCTTCACCCTGCACTTAGGAGATTCCTATAACCTCCAGGAGCCTTCACCCTGCACTTAGGAGATTCCTATAACCTCCAGGAGCCTTCACCCTGCACTTAGGAGATTCCTATAACCTCCAGGAGCCCTCACCCTGCACTTAGGAGATTCCTATAACCTCCAGGAGCCCTCACCCTGCACTTAGGAGATTCCTATAACCTCCAGGAGCCCTCACCCTGCACTTAGGAGATTCCTATAACCTCCAGGAGCCTTCACCCTGCACTTAGGAGATTCCTATAACCTCCAGGAGCCTTCACCCTGCACTTAGGAGATTCCTATAACCTCCAGGAGCCTTCACCCTGCACTTAGGAGATTCCTATAACCTCCAGGAGCCTTCACCCTGCACTTAGGAGATTCCTATAACCTCCAGGAGCCCTCACCCTGCACTTAGGAGATTCCTATAACCTCCAGGAGCCCTCACCCTGCACTTAGGAGATTCCTATAACCTCCAGGAGCCCTCACCCTGCACTTAGGAGATTCCTATAACCTCCAGGAGCCTTCACCCTGCACTTAGGAGATTCCTATAACCTCCAGGAGCCTTCACCCTGCACTTAGGAGATTCCTATAACCTCCAGGAGCCTTCACCCTGCACTTAGGAGATTCCTATAACCTCCAGGAGCCTTCACCCTGCACTTAGGAGATCCCTATAACCTCCAGGAGCTTTAGCAATGACTCCGGGCAAAAGATGCCAGCTGCCTCTTCACAACACTTGGTTGTCCGAATGCTCTTTAAACATGGTGTGCCCAAAACTAAACGCATAATCGACCCCTACAGAGCCTTGTCACACCCTCCTGTTCCCGATCTCACCCTGCAGCACTATCAGTATCCACCCATGATCTCACACCAGAAACTTTCTCTCCGTTACCCCATGTTGTTCTGCGCTGATTCCGCTCATAGTGACCCTACAGAACAGAGAGCTGCCCCATAGGCTTCCTAGGCTATGGTCTTTACGGGAGCAGGTCACTTTTCACTTACAGGTCTTCTGTTAATGACTGGAGAATCCTTTCAATTCTCATTTCCTCTGTAGAAACCACCCTGGCCACCCATGTTTATAATGATATATATTTTCTGTGAATTCAAACACGTGACTTTTCATTTATTACACAAGGCTTTATGCTGATGGGTTCTAATTGCTGACCTCTCGGTTAGCTGCCTAGCACTTAACCACTGTGCCCCTAGGGCTCCTCCATCATCCCACAAAAAAACAAAAAACATTACCATCGAATCGCTTTCAACTCATAGAGACCCTGTAAGGACAGAGCAAAACTGCCCCATAGGGTTTCCAAGGAGTGGCTGGTCTATTCAAACTGCTGACCTGTAGTTAGCTCTTAACCACTAAGCTACCAGGGCTCCATGCCCATCGCTTCAGTGTGCCCTACAACCAGTCTTCAGGCCCTAACAAGCCTGCCCCTTAAATCCTTCTTGGTTTCACTCACTCCATCTCTCCATCTTCACAACCTCCACCCCAGTCTAAGCCACCAGCAATAATCTCCTAACTTGTTTATTGAATCTATTCTCTCCCTAATTCGATTCTTTTTTTTTTAATTCAGCAATCAGAGTTTTTTTTTTTTTTTTTTTTTTTTTTACAGTCTCCACTCATTTCCCATATTAAGCCATTCACTTACTCATTCAATGAATATGTGTTTACCAGTAGGATAAACCTATTAGCTACCTTTCCAAACATACCAATTATTTTCTGGCTTGGTACAAAACAAAATTTTTCCTGACTGGGACAAAGCTTCAAAGACTTGAAGTTCATTAAATACTTTAGGACAATGAACAACAGACCATTCTTGCCATACAAAATGTGAAACTGTTAAAGCTTCAAACAGCCATCGGCCCTTTATCCCTGTGGTCATCATTCCAGCCCAAACCACCTTCATTTCGTGCCTGGACTAATGAAATGGCCATCTACTATCCTTCAGAATCCTTATTTGCCTTCTCCCTAGGTATTCCTCATTCTGTACACAAATTATTACTTTTTTACAAATGTATAATATTTATAAATTTGATTTTTTTTAACATGGGGTGTAAGGCATGTCTTTTCTTTAAACTGTAAATCAACTTCAATACGCTCTGAGGGCTCATCCTACAGAGTTTTGGGAAATTTAACCTCTATCCTTACCTGGAATTTCTTCCTTGCCCCAGGATATTACATAATCCTCTGCTCCTTACTACACATATTCTCATACCGCAAGCTCACATGTTCCTTGAATTCTAGTGGTTCCAAGGCTCTCTGCACGCCTTTGAACAAATGCTCATTGTCGGCTCCCTAGATTTAAAATCCGACCTCTCTAAGTGTATCGGGCTACCCCTTCTTCCTGAGGGTCTCGCACCTCCTTCTGATGCTGTAAGGAAAGCAAGCATTACTTAAATTCCTGGAGAAAACCTATGCCTGGGTAAGCTCGTTAACCTTCTCTCCAACTTCCAGCCTTCACCGTCATCCTCTGAGCTTCTTAGACAGAGAGCCTTGGCTTTTGAAGACTAAAGCTAGAACGTGGTTTTACCCCAGGGTATGGATACCAGCTGCTTTTTGGCCAAATGCAAACAAAAGACCTGGCTCTGTTCTTGGAATGAGGAGAAATATCAGCAGAATGAGAAACAAACCACATCACAATAAAATACCCTGTCACAAACGCAAATACATTTCTGTTGGTTCTCTTCGCCAGGAGTCAGGATCCACTCCGCAGTAACTAAACACCACCACCGTTCTGAAAATACATTCAGGACTTCTCCTTGACCTTGGATTAGCATACAGAATCTTTCATCGTGTTTACAAAATTCATTCAATTTGAGCTTACAGAATTAATTAGTAATTTGGACATTTTTGTCCAGTCAGGTTCCCAACTGTTATTGGAATGTGTTGAAGGAGGAACAGTATAAAAAAAAAAAAAAAAAAAGAAATGAAGGGAAAATATGAGCCACCCACTTCCGACTGGCAAAATACATGTGTGTTTGCATGTGCACCCGTAAAGAGTCTTTTGGAAGATGGATTCCTTGATGGAGATTCAGAGACTCTGTTACAACCCATTTTTCCTAGCTGCCAAAGGGGGCTGGCTTCAGCTTGGCAGGGTCTTTTCATGCCCGAGTCATTAGTGTATAGTTCACTGTCAGAACACTAAAAATGTGTGTTGAATGATAAACACTTTGAAAACGTTTTCAGATTTAACTCCTTTGTGTTGGACTTTAGTGTTGAACAATTGTGAGGGGGAAAACTGTGAATCTACTACAGAGAGATTATTGTTTGAAACTACATAATAACTCATGAAGCATGTGTGAGAGAATGCTGCAAATTGGCGGTGCCTGGGCTCGTTTCCAAAAAGAGAACGAACCTGCCTGAGTAATGTCTTCAACTCTGCCCACAGCCTTTGCCGGAAGCATGGTGTTGGCTGCAGAGCAGAAAACAGGTCACGCGTTGTGGCTATGAATCCTAAGACCTAAAAGTGATTCTCGGGAGGGAGAAGGAGTAAAGCAAAGACTGAAGCGGGACTTCACTTCTTCCTGCCCCCTTGTTGGCCCAACTCAGGACCGACTCTAATATCAAGGAAGAAAAGAGATGTCCACGAAAAACTCATTTTAACCTATTTTTGGTCAGTTTATGTAATGTTTGCTGTCCCCTTCACTATAGTGCTATTTTTACATTTTTCAATGATTTTGTAGAAAGAATAATGTTACTATAAATCTAGCTTATTTACCCAAGTAAGTCTTCATAGTATTTGCACTACTTTTACCTGGTTTGATCTGTGATTTGGGATATTTTGTGACTTTTTCCACAGAATTATTCCAGTCAATTAACTACACATCATTTAAGAAACGCTTTCCTTCCTTGCTTTTCACCTGTAGGTTCCCTACTAATGACTCCAGAATCCACTTTGCTCCCACCTCCTCTATAGAAGCCACTCTGACCATTTATGCTTATAATGATATGTATTTTCTCTGAATTCAGACATATGACTTTTTCTTTCTCATATAATGCTTTACGCTTGGTTAATTTCTTTTGATTGTACCCTTTTTAGGTATAAGACTCTGGCTTGTACTTTTATTTTGTAACAGCCCATGGTCCCCAGAGTAATGATTTGCACGTGCAGATACTCAATACACTTGCATTGGTTGGTTGAATTTTTTTGTCTGTTTTCCATGATTGTATTACAGTGGAAGGGCTCTAAAAAAACCAAACCAAACCCATTGCCATTGTTGAGTCAATTCTGACCCATACTAATCCTACAGAACAGAGTAGAACTGCCCTGTAGAATTTCCAAGGAGCGCCTGGTGGATTTGAACTGCTGCACTTTTGGTTAGCAGCCGTTGCACTTAACCGCTACACCACCAGGGTTTCCAGACGGTATCTAGATATGGAATAACAAAACCTGTTTTTCAGTCCTGGTTCTAATGCAGATTAGCTCCGTCACCTTGATGAAGTCAATTAATTATTTTTTAATATGTTATAATCCAAAAAGTAAAGATAATAATAACTTTCTTAGAGGAATATGTGAGTAATACATGAGTTGCGTATATGAAACCAAACCAAACCCAGTGCTGACGAGTCGATTCCGACTCATAGCGAACCTATAGGACAGAGTAGAACTGCCCCACCTAGTTTCCAAGAAGCCCTGGCAGATTCGAACCACTGACCCTTTGGTTAGCAGCCGTAGCACTTAACCACTACGCCACCAGGGTTTCCGTGTATATGAAAGTGGTTTGTAAACTACCATGCCCCCCTCTAAATGTTACTAATTGCAGCAAGTAAATTCTTGAAGGACAGTCCTGTTCTTACTTCTGTTATGCAGTATAATCACTATCATTTGATAAAAGATGCTAGATATCGATGCTTGAGCTGACAGATGAGACATGCAGGTATCAGTCAGCTAAGGACGGCTGGCAGGACAGGAGGTAACTGGGCACCAGACCACAGCTGGACAGAAAGCAGGCCCTACACCTCCTCTGTAAGGGGGTTCCACTTTGCTATAAGAAAAAGCTTACTCCCACCATACAAAACGCAACTGAGTGATAAAAAAAAAAAAAAAAGTTGTCACAGGCAGAAACCATTTGATCATGTTGCTTTACTGTGGCCTAGGTAGAAATACTCATAACAAAGAAAACTGAAAATTTTTATTATAACCCTACAAATTCTATCTTTAACACACTGATATTTACACTCCCTTTATATTGATTATCAGCCACGAATTGGTATGAATTGTGTTCTATTTTATTCATCTATAATTTATAACCTGCCTACTTCTAAAAATGACCATAAAAGACCTACACACATACAGCTGTATAAAATTGAAAGGAAAAATCAAATTATTGAATTTATTGAAGACTTCCATCAGTCAATCATCTTTCCTGAAATACGCACCTCCAACAACTACTTATTCTTCTTTGCTTTTACCCAACAACTTTAAAATTGCATTTAATATCTCCTTTAAGACTATTTTAAAAAGTAACGTGAGAGCAAATTTTAAACTATATTCAAATTTTATGGCTGATATATCACTTTTTCCATATAAAGCTTTTTAAAAAATTCGTTTAAAATATTTAAATAATTTTTAATTTAAAAAGTCATTAGTAAAAAAAAAAGAACAAAACAAAAAACTCCCAAATACATAATTCCTCTCTGTGTATTACACGATAATTATATCTTTCTATTTATAATCCATATGTATGTGTCTGTATCTATAATATGTATAACACAGATATATGTAAAAGTGTTTTATTCTGACCCATTTGTGAGCAAGTTGCAGATATGATGACCCATTACTCTATTAGTAATTTGTTAAGATATTTCAATTTTTTCCAGGTAGCCTTGTTATTTTTCTCCGAAATCTAAGAAAAATACTGCTTTTTGCCATGTGATAACTCAGCCCCTACCTGTAGTGTTGCTTACTTACCACATTGCAGATATGACTGAGCTTGGCATTTACATCTGCATTTGAAGTTTTGTTGTTGTTGTGTTTAATAACAAAGACTTTATCTTTTATTTGTTCAATTAACACTATGATATATTAAAAAAAAAGTTGCCTTAGACTAGACTCTGACCTATCGTGACCCCATGTGTGTCAGAGTACAACTCTGCTCCACAGGGTTTTCCGTGGCTGTTTTTTAAAAAGAACATCACCGGGGCTGTCTCCGGAGGTGCCTTGGGATGACTTTTGGTGGGCAGCCAAGAGTGTTATCCATTTGCCCCATCTGGGGCCTCCACATACTTGATAATTTTTGATATTGTTGTTAGATGCCATCGAGTCGGTTCCAACTCATAGTGACCCTGTGTACAACAGAACGAAACACTGCCTGGTCCTGTGCCATCCTCACAATCGTTGCTATGTTTCAGCCCAGTGTTGCAGCCACTGTGTCAATCCATCTCGTTGAGGGTCTTTCTCTTTTTCACTGGCCCTTTACTTGATACATAGTATAGTGTGTGTGTATATATATACACACACACACACAACTACTTAATATATGACCCTACTTGATACATAGTATAGTTTGTGTATATATATATATATATATATACACACACAACTACTTAATATATGACCCTACTTGATATATAGTAGGTATTTTTAAAAATGCATACTATTTAGAACTGTTATAAGAGATATCTGTTTAGTCAGGGGAAATAAGAGAGACTTCATGGTAGAGATAAAATTTTGAGATCAACCTTAAAGAGTTGTAAGGACTATTGGAAAGAAAAGTTCCAAAGAAATAAATAGTATATGGAGACAGGCAAATATCGCGCGTGAGAGAGAACACTACAAAGATAGACTGACATTTTATCGCAGGGAAGCTTGATGTGTAAAAAGGCGTAGCTATTTGCTGACAACCAGAGACAGGATCACTGAAGGCTTTTAAAGAGGTACGTGATACAATGGAAGTTGCGGCAGACAGTGCTAAGGACCTATCCGCTATCCATTTTCTTTTTCTCACTTGTGAAGTAAGAATAGAATGGAGATGTTTAAGAAGAAAGGTACCGGGTTAAAACAAAACAAAACAGTCTTCCTTTGCAGTAGCAATGGCCAAGTGGCACAGTTCAGGCTAGTAAGATGTAAGGAGCAATCTACCGGGGCGGAGGCTTCTAGAAAAGCTAGAATTTTCTAGATTAAAAAAAAAGTTCCTTATGTCTAGACCTCTTGTTATGTGAGAAAAACAAACTTGTATGCATGTAATTCTCCCTTATTTAGATTTCCTGCTACTTGCAACTGAACATAGTCCCCAACTCAGACAGAAAGCCTGAGGCTCTGGGGTTAGAAAAAATACCATTAAACTCCCAACTACATACTTCCCACCTGTGCAATCCTGTACAATTCTCAAATGTCAAAATCTTTGATCTTCATTAGTAAAACAAAGGTAATTAACTTGGTCATAGTGCTGTTGTTAGGATTAAATAGACCACATGTGTGAACAGTGTAGCCTGCAGCTCTGATCGCTCAGGGAGTGTCAGTGACTGGTACGATGGCGATGACAGTGATGAGAAGGAGGGTGGCCGTACTGAAGCTGGCTGTTCTATTCCGGTAGATGGACAGGTACATGCCATCTAGAATTGAGGAAAGCAGTGACAAACAAGTAGAGGCAGGGTAACATGCCAGGATGAAAGAAAAGGTAATAGGAATGTGAATAAAGTTTACAAGCAATGGAAAGGGAATAAATTACATGATCGCCCAGACATTTTGAAAGAAGAATCATTATTATACACATGCACTTGTGAGATCTGGATGTGGAACAAAGAATGATAAAAAAAAAAAAAAAAACTACTGCAGTTGAGGACAATTTCTTGTCTGGTTACTGCTAAGTAGGGTCCTATCCACTGAAAAGGCTTAAGGCTTTCAGAAACTCGTGTAACAGTTGCAAACCTCAGGCCTAAACAGCCTGCTCTTTATGACAGCCCTGAACTGCGGAGGGTAAATTTCCCAGATTGCTTACCTTAAAGAAAAAAAAAAAAAAAAAAAAACCCACTGCTGTTGAATCGATTCTAGCTCATAGTGACCCTATAGGACAGAGTAGAACTGCCCCACAGGGTTTCTAAGGAACACCTGCTGGACTTGAACTGCCGACTTCTTTGGTTAGCAGCTGTAGCTCTTAACCACTACACCACCAAGGTTTCCTGCCTACCTTTAGGCTGTCTGTTTTCAGGAATCAAGAACTGTTATCTAATCTCCACATCACCCGGCCTCGCATTCCTACTTCCAGTTCCCCCATCTTGTCACCAGTTTGAGTTTTCTAACTACTGGAATGTCAGGCTGTCTAACCTTCAGATCGACCCTTCTGCTCCCAGGGGACAAAGCTTTCTTTTTTCCCACCTGTGTTTGATGGTCGTACTCTGGGATTCTCAAACTCAAGAAACCATTTTGATATAGAAGAGTTTTATAGGAAAATGTCTACCTTGAATTTTCTTTTGTTGTTGTTGTTTTTGCTTTTTTAGTGTTTCCAGACCCCAATTCACAAGCAAAGATAAGGTAATGGGCCCCTTTTTACCTGAAAAACTTCCTAGTCTAGGTGCAGTCATGTCACCACCATCATAAATCTCAAGAGAGTCCCAGTTCTGTTCCGTGGCAAAGCTGATCACTTGAACCTATGAAAAAATAAGATTAATGTTTATTTTTGGTGTAAAGAAATGTGTCTAATCATATGAGTTTTTTTTTTTTAAGAAATTAAAACATAGATGATAGGTAGGTAGATAGACATATACATTCATATATACGTATACGAAAATAGCAAATCCAAAGAAAATAAACTATAAAAAGGACATCTAAAAATTGTCCATGAATGGCACTTTGATGATGTTTTTATTCTAAAGACCTATTATTTTTACTCCAGATAGAGGAACATGATTAGTAACACTTAGTAGAAATAAAAAGAAAAAAAGCCACAGATTTTAGACTCATAGTGACCCTATACAACAGAGTAGAACTACTTCATAGAGTTTCCAAGGAGCACCTGGTGGATGCAAACTGCTGACCTTTTGGTTAGCAGCCATAGCTCTTAACCGCTACACCAACAGGGTTTTCATATTTAGCATAGCCAATACAAAAAGTAAAAAGGAAATAAAAAAAGAAGAAAGAAACACGGACTCCTCCTAAGCTCTGCTTGTTTGTAGACTCTGGACTGTGTGAACTTACCTGAATTCCTGACCCCTCTGTAACTATGATTTTCCATATACAGTTTAAGTTGTTGCCGTATGGTTCAGGGTAACCAGGGGACAGGATCGTACCTCTCCGCTGAGTGAAATTGCCACTGCAGGGAACTAAAAGTCAAAAAACACACTTAATAAAAATGTCATACATTGAAGGAAGCATTAATTTGGTGTTCAGTTTTCTTCGGGTGTGTGATCCAAGTTTTAGGGAATTTTACATATACTATACTTTTTTTTTTATGCTACTTAATTGGCATTTTTCAGCCAAGTTAAAATTTCATCTGTTCTTAAAAAAAAAAAAGTCAACACTATTGATTATTGTCTAGTTTTATGATCCTAAATTATAGGTCCTGAGTAAATATCTATAGAAATCTTTTCAAGTTCTCTAAGATGGAACCATGCCTAACAAGGGCACCTCTGAGACTCATTCTGTTTGGAATAATTCACCTACTACGATTAAAGTGCTTTTGCAGCGCATTCTCTTCTATATGCAGACAAGAAACTCCAGTGATATTAATGGGATTTACGAGCAAGTCCAGAGAGGACAAGAGGTGCTTAAAATGCACAGATGAGTTCAAGTGTTAATCATGATTATAGGAGCGCTTCTTACACAGGTGAAGCATATAATCTATAACTAACAACGCCATTGTTATTCCGTCTGCGTTGACCTATTACTTTTCACTCATCAGCATAAATTTATTAAAAGGACATCACACAAGTATTATCGCAAATCAACATTATAATGATTTTCCCCCAAATGAAATTATATTGTATATTCATGGCTTTAGAGCTGATGGCGTACTTAATAAATATTGAGAAGGAAAACATGTTTTATACTTGTTAATCTGATGAGCTGTTTTTATGAAACATCATATAATATACATATTATAAAATAAAATAAATATATAATATATTATTTTGGGATTTGGCTGCTATTCAGTTAGTTTTCATAAAATAAACTGGTCTTCAAATAGGTCATAAGCATGATCAACTGACGTAGACAGGATTGATACATTGAAAAGCAACTCTCTAAAACCACCCCTAAAGTCTGATTCATAGCCCCGTGAAAGCTGTCACACCTCAACAACACATGCTTACCTACACAGCTCGGGACGGAGTCATTCCACTGAGCCAGAGCGTTGGGCACAGACCGACAGCGGATAGCTGTGGAACCCTGAAGCAGGTATCCTGGGTTACATTCAAACCGCACAATCGAACCTGCTGAAAATTCAGAACCAATTCTCCTTCCATATCTGGGCTCTGGGACCGAGCTGCACTGGGTATCACTGGTACGAGGAACAGCTAAAGGCAAAACACACACAGTGCAACTATATTCACCTTCATCAAGAAGCCAAATTACTTCCTTGAAAAAAGATTTAATGAATCCAGTGAGAATTTACATTTACGTTGATATAGAAATTTATAATGCCTTAAAAATCTCTATAAAATCTCTATAGGGGGCGATTTTTTGAAACACTTGCACACCTGTTTCATTCTCATATCAACTCTAAGGACCACCTGAATAATCTCATTTTCAGATGAGAAAACCTTGGCAGAAGTAGAATTAGTTCCCTGTGAGGGCTGCTTGTTATTCAGGCACCTAAAATTAATCCAGCAGCCCTGTCATCTGGGTAGAGATAATGAGGCGGCAAAGAACCTGCCCTTTTCCTCAAGGGCCTTAGAGTGCAGTGACAAAGGCTCATACAGAAATGCTTGGCTGTGACTGCGATGTAATAATAAATCTCCTATCTGGGGAGATGGGAGAGGAATTGTGCGGTGAGCGTGGGGAAGGGCACATTTCCCGAGATAATCATCTAAGCACTTACTGAGAGGATGGGGGGTTTTAAAAAGAAAAGGCAATTGTTGCATGCGTTGAAAATTAAAAAAAAAAAGAGCAAAGTTTAATAAAATATTCTAGCTGGTAAGGATGTCATTCTGCCTAAAGGTGTAAGAAAAAAAAAAAAAAAAAAAGGCCCTGACTTCTGCCAACTGATAGCTAGCTGCATGGTACTAAGAGCTAGGCTGTGATGTTCTCTTCTTGAAAATAAACAGGCTCACAGAACATCAATGTTATAATGAGTGCCCCAAAATACTTGTTGGAAATCCAAGCCTCTAGACCTATAGCTGGAGCCCTGGTGGTGTACTGGTTAAGAGCTCAGGTCGCTAACGAAAAAGGTCCTTGGAAATCCTATGGGCAGTTCTACTCTGTCGAATACAGTTGCTATGACTTGGAATCAGCTAGGAGGCACTAGGTATATCTATGGTTATAATCCCATTGGAAACTCTGGTTGCATAGTGGTTAAGCGCTAGGTTGCTAACCAAAAGGTCAGCAGTTTGAATCCACCAGGTGCCCCCTGGAAACCCTATGGGGCAGTTATAATCAACAGCATTTTTTTTTTTTAATAATCCCATTTTGGAATGGATTTTCTTTGCTATGTTAATGAGACAGAATTAGTGTAGGGTGTGTCTTAAATCAATCTCTTTTGAAATTTAAAGCAGATTAAACCAGCAAGCAAGAAAGCAGAGATGGGGGAAGACACAGATCAGATCACAAGAAGATCACCAAGGAACCAAGGAACAAGGATCTTCCCCCAGAGCCAAAAGAGAGAGAGCTGTCTCACAGAGCTGGCACCCTGAATTCAGGCTTCTAGCCTGCTGAGCTATGAGAAAATAAATTTCCGTTTGTTAAAGCCATCCACTTGTGATATTCCTATCATAGCAGCACTAGATAACTAAGATAGGCAAGATCAGATGGGGTCACTCTGAAACCACTCTGAATTCATGTCTGATCACGGACAATATGCTCGGCTGCTAACCAAAGGGTCAGCAGTTTGAATGCAACAGCCATTCCTTGGAAGCCCTATGGAGCAGTTCTAGTCTGTCCTATAGAGTCGCTATGAGTTGGAATTGACTCCGCGGCAATGTATTATGCAAACCCCCACCAAAAGACCAAAAATCCACCTCTCCGCATTATCGTGTATGATGGTTGCTTGTTTACTAATTACAGCTTAGCTCTGCTTTGTTCCTTCTACCTCCTAGAAAAAAATTAAGATGTCTCATAATATAACCACCCCCACAACTCAATACACGGAAACCTTGGTGGCATAGTGGTTAAGAGGTATGGCTGCTAACCAAGAGGTCAGCAGTTTGAATCCACCAGGTGTTCCTTGGAAACTCTATGAGGCACTTCTACTCTATCCTATAGGGTTGCTATGAGTCGGAATCAACTCAACGGCAACGGGTTTGGTTGATTTTTTAAGTCAATACGCAGAGCCCTGTGGCACAGTGGTTAAGTGTCCGGCTGCTAGCTGAAAGGTCAGTAGTTGGAACGATCGGCTGCTCCTTGGGAGAAAGATGTGGCAGTCTTGGAAACCTCATGGGGTAGTTGTACTCTGCCCTATACTGTTATTATGAGTTGGAATCAGGGTTTTCCGTGGTCTTCCTTGTTGCAGCAAGTAACAAGCCCAGCTTATTTGATGATAGGTCTTATGATGTCTGATGTGGAGCACTGGCAGGGGGTGCTGAAGGCAATGTGAGAAGTAAGACATCTACTTAGAGAGCATGCCAGAACTCACTGGCTATACGAGATGCTTTATGTTTAGCAGAAGGGACATAGGATAAAGTTTGAGAAATACTTCAATTGGCAAAGAAATCTTTCAGACCAAGCAAGCGGATCTACAAGTTTTACACTTTGAAATTTCCATATTTTGTTTTTGTTTATCTCAGTCAAAACTCAGCATGTATTTCACAATAATGCTTTCTCCAGGATCCCATTCTTCTCAGTCCTCGTATTTCTTCACTCAGACACACAGCCCTCTGAGAGAGTCTGCTCATATGTTCATTTTCTTTAAAAATAATCCTTCTGTATTCACACTGCTTTTCCTAACACACTGGCATCACTTTTTTTTTTTTTTTTTTAATTCAGACTGAACAATGACAGACACTACTCGGTGACTGCTGCTAAGGAGGCAGTTCCATGAGGAGGGAAGTCAGAAGATGATTCAATGCAAGTACATTTCAGTGAAGTCTTGCAAATATTTTCTAGTGAAAGGCAAAAGTTAGTAAAATAGTGCACCATCTAACAGCTTGAAAAAAATAATGATGTATCAAAACTGGTCTTTCCTATAACCAAAAGCAGAATGCATGATAGCTATGCCATATGAGACAATAGTGTTTAAAATTATATTTGTCATATTTGTACATCTGAGTATTTAGCTACAATTCAACAGTACTATGGGAGGAGAGGAGCCCTGGTGGCACAGTGGTTAAGAGCTCAGCTGTTAACCAAAAGGTCAGCAGTTCAAATCCACCAGGTACTCTCTGGAAACCCTACGGGACAGTTCTATTCTGTCCTATAGGGTCACAATGAGTTAGAACTAACTCGATGGCAGTGAGCTTGGGTTTTTTGGTATGGGAAGGAAAAGATCCCAGGGAGCCTTTCACAATCGATCCTCAAAGATACTGTGCAAAGCTGGAGACATATCTCAAGGTAATTCTTCTATGTGAGTCAGATTCCTTGGGAAGTTCCCTCTATTTGTGTTCGTTGTCATGCTTGTCTAAGTGGCTTCAAACATAACGACATACTCATTTGTGTATGTCCAGGGTATCACAGTCATGCTGGGTTCCCAAGAATGAAGAGGACCACAGCATCGAGTGTCATCTGGACATATGCACAAGAAAAAATAACAATAAATGAATAACACCTGCATTTGGGTGCTATGACAGACCAGGTTTTATAGAGGAAGAAAACTGGAGTGAAGAGAAGAGACTAATTTTAAGTTTCTCAGAAGGAGGAAAGCTATGAAATTGAGACGTCAAACCTCCATGTAATGTCTGGAGAAAAAAAAAAAAAATGTTCTATAACTTTTCCCTCTCAGCCAATCCTCTAGTTCTTGCCCTTAACCTGGATGTCTCAGGCAGCCTCAGACAGAAATTCTATTTTCTGTCGTAATTACTCTCTATCTTTTAGTAAATGTTTCATACCGCTGTGAAACAAAATTGAAATCAGCCCAGTGGAAGAGTGAACAGGGAATAAGGTCAGCTTGGAATAGAGGGTGATAAATAAAATGATTGACTTTTCAGGCCAGATTACTGTGTTCCTTCAGAGACAGGATGCTGTTCTCTGAGGCTTTTGTAATGCTGGAAGATGGTGGTGCTGTGATGTGCACACATCTTTCAGGAGAAGGGACCAGAAAAATAGTGTGGGGGATTTATTAATCACCTGTCACTACCACAAACATTCTAAACCACAGATATGCATATGCTGTTCTTTTATTGTACCTTTTTTATAGTCAAAGAGGTAAAATCAGTAATAATAATAAAAATATGAAAGTCAGTGGAAATAACTTACACTATCTAAATGGGGCAGTCTTTCCTGCTTCATTTAATGACTGAGGGGCATTTTCTATTTTTCACAGTCACTCTCCTCAAGAAGTTGAAAAATATGATTCAACAAGCCATTACTAGTTAATTAATTTAAGTACATACCACTGAATTACCAACGAAACTTTATGTCCAACGTTCTTTGTAAAAATCATGCATTTTGTAAGCGCTTGATAGGAAATGTGTTTCTGAGAAGTGGAAATAAACAACTACGCCTTCTGATTTATGTCATCCAAAAGCAGATGAAGCCCAGGGAAAATCAACAAAAACATGTTTTTGCATGCCTGGGAAGGACTTCAAGCCAAGAAAGTCTTAGCGTAAATTCTTCCTACCAAACATAGAAAATCCATCTATGTTTCTAGCTCTATTTTCAAAGATATCTTTCCATCATCCGTATTAACACTAATGTTAAGGAGAGTGTGTCTTGCCAGGAAGAAGATTCTGGAATAGGAAATCATGACCTAGTGAATCTGGGAGAATGGGCAGCAGGGATCCTGGGAGTCAGAAGAGAATCTAGATTAGAGTTGGTGACCCAGCAGAAGTGACTAGGAAAGACAGAGACATGGGCAATTGACATTCATAAGCTAAGCACTGTGAGAAGGTACAGTACAAACCACAGCTTCCTTTTCTCCTTGAAATACTCAGTACATCCTACATGGCAATACGTTTGGTGTGGATGAATTATTTAAGGAAACTCAAAGAGATGTTGAGTTCTACATCAAAGCTCATAAGACAGAAACAGACTATATGTAACCAAACCAAACAAAACCAAACCCGTTGCCACCCAGTCGATTCCGACTCACAGGAGAGAGTAGAACTGCGCCATAGGGTTTCCAAAGAGTACCTGGTGCATTTGAACTGCCGACATTTTGGTTAGCAGCTGTAGTTTTTAACCACTACGCTACCGGGGTTCCCTATGTAGCTACAGCCAGGCATAAATATAATACAATTAAAAACAACAGCATATTGATAAGATACTATGAACCACCAAGTTTAACTTAGACATGTGTGTGTTAGAGCAAGAGGGGACAGGAGAGGGTAGGACAGCTGATTTTTTGGTACCCTTCAATAAGTTGGCATGTAGCTTGTAGTAAAAAGGAAAGGAGAAAAAAGTGTATACTCTGTCTTAGCTAGTCTCTGCTGCCATGTATCTCACCAGGTCAATGTTGATTCTAGTGTTAAAAGGCATGTATTTAGGACCAAAAGAGAGAAAGAAACAGAAAAACAAAAAAATTCTAAGGCAATGTGTCTGACTACTTCATAGAACAGAATAAAAGCTTTATTTGAACACTGGAAGAAACACTGACCATATTAGCCTTATTAAGAAATAGTAAGTGGACTTTCAACAAGACAATTTGCTACCATGTTTATATAAGTAATTTGGACTATGTAAGATTTTTTATTAAGAATTTATTGACTTCAGGTGCAATTCCACTATGTCTTTCCTCTGTAAAGACCAGGATCGTTAAAGCTATATAACTGCCTGTAGAGGCTGAAGCTTCTGCAAGGCCCCGGCAGAATGTGAAAAGGCCAGGATGCTTAGGAAGCCGACGGGAGATTGCAGCAGTCCCCAGCTGAACACTCAGGGAATTCTCTGGAGTTAAGGGATGGGATGGGGAAAACTTTCTGCTTAATGCCTAAAAGGAAAGGTAAAAAGGTATTTCGCCACATTCAGCATTTAAAAGCGAAAGCTGTATTTCTCCCTATGTCTTCAAGGATGTTTCTTTATGCAGGAAAGAAGTCACTCTGGTTCAGAACCGGAATATGAGAACAATTACAGACACGCTCACATTTCAGGAGGAGAAAAATTAGATTTATTTTCAAGATAGGTTCTCATCACATCTTCTGTTTCTAAATTCAATTTGACTATCACAAAACTGAGGCCAGTGACTGCTGACTCAGAGCAGGTGGAGGAACCAACACCTGAGTCCCAATCTATAATAAATTTATAAGAGGCACTAAATTATTGCAGAAACGTGCTGGTAACATAAGGCCACTTGCCTCAGTGTCCACAGTAGTCCTTACCTAGTAGTGACAAGGGAATTAGTATGTCTCCATGCCCCCGAGTGGATAAGGCACTTGAGGGTTCATCACACAGCACCAGCAAGCAACCAAACCAAACTCATCACCAGTGCCGACATATCATTGTTAAACGAATGTCGAAAAAACATTTAAAGCATTTTATTACGAAGGGTTGTCCCATATTAGCCTTTTCTGGGGTGCTCAAATATCTGGTCAGGAGGGATCAGTCCCTGGAGAAGGACATCATGCTTGGTATAGCACAGGGTCAGCGGAAAAGAGGAAGACCCCTCAACGAGGTGGATTGACACAGTGGCTACAACATTGAGCTCAAGCATAACAACGATTGTGAGGATGGTGCAGGACCGGGCAGTGTTTTGTTCTGTTGTGCATAGGGTCACTATGAGTCAGAACCAACTCAATGGCACCTAACAACAATAAAAAATATCTTAACTCTCCCTCTTTCTCCTTCATCTTGTCCTAACATACCCTCAAACGCCCTAGTAGTGTGGGAGGGAAAAAAAACAGCAAAGGTGTAGTTACTGGGATAATTCAAACAAAGCCTCTGTATGACCCATTTCTTTACAAGTTCAAAGAGATGGTAGCATCATCATTAGTGCCTCTTCGGCTGTGGAGGTAGGACGATATGGGGCAGGCGGGAGCTGTAGAGCAGAGGACTAGAGAAGACGATCTTAATATCCCTGAAGTCGCATATACATTTTTTATACCCTGACATGGCTACACTTATTTTTAATTGAGATCTCTAATAGCTCTTTATAACTGAACTATCCTGTCCGTTAACAAGGGTTACACGTTCTTTACTCATGGAAGTCATAAAGTCCCTGTGCAATTTTAAGCTTTAATAACTTATGAAAGATTCAAGCTGTATGAGGTATATGAAAGCACTATTCCAAAAATTTTTTGCACAATAGAGTTCAAATAACTTCTAGGCCTCCATATAACCACTATCTTTCAGGAAGCAGTGTTCAATTTAACTTTTCATATGTATTGAAAGCTGTCCCAGTTGCTGTTCAGTGATTTATAAATTGCATTCATGTTCCTAGTTCTTTACCTCCAAAGGATTTCACTTTGATAAAAAGACATCAATTTCTGCATGACCTCAGTGGTGGGAACAAGGCCACGAAAGGGGTATATTGAAACTTTATAAAGTACTGAGAATATATTTAAAACATAGACCCTCAATATTTTACATTTAGTAAGAATATATTTCCTTTTATTTAAAATATGAGGAAATACATTCCTAATATAAGTGATTTCCTGTTCTACTTTTCTGTACCTTATACATTTTAATGATATTTTTTTGTGGTTGTTAGTTGCCACAGAGTCAATTTCAGGATCATATAATGAATTTCAAATGTATTTTCATTGGGTTTTCTTGGCTGTGATATTAACAGAAGCACACAGCAGGCTTTTTCTTCTGTGTTACCGCTGGGTGGGTTCTAACTGGCAAGAGGTTAGCAGTGGAGTACAAATCAGCCCCTGCCCTCAAAATATTTTACTGTATCTGTAAATATGTCATCATTATTATCATTTGATAATAATCACTTTAAGGTATTTAAAGTAATATATTAGCATTATTGTTACTTAACAATAATGCATTTATTTAAATATATTGACATGGTTTCTAAAAAACTATGCTTTCTGAAAAATAATATTTGACGATAGGTTAGATAGTAGGTCATTCGTATTAGAGATTTTATCTAATTATCTGGCAGATTTTTCTAATCTCTATCAAAAATTGAAGGAAGCAGCTTATGAAAGCAGACAATGCTAATGACTTGTATTTTTCCAGGACTAAAATTATACTTAAACTAAGTGATTCAGCCTCTTTATATTTCACACAAAATTACTTTGGTTTGTGTATTTGCTCTTTGCAAAGTAATAGAGAAATTTATTTTAAGAAAATTAAAAGTGTTAAGAGGTACGTTGCTTAAATTGTCCAGTCTCAGAGAAAGTCTATCTTTTAACAGTGGCCTAATTACTGACATTTTAATAAAAGGCATAGCTTAGAACGCTGTAACTAATTTTAATTCCATAGCATCATCATCCAAGCAATTGCTACTTAAATTGGATTAAAGATATTTCCGCATCCTACACACCCGTCAAACATCACTCTCTCTCTTCTTTACTTGCAAAATCATCTCACTGCTGAATACTGAGGAGGTTTATAGTGAAATATTTTCAGGGCATGGATTTTGCTGTGTGAGGTTACTAGAAAGGATTTATAAATATGACAAATTGTTATTCTTCGTTTAAAAAAATAGTTTTCAAGAATGCTTTCTAGAGAAGTTTTTACTACTGTTTCCTACAGCTAGGAAAAAATTCACCACTGCTACTGAAGAAAATATTTAAAAATAGCACGTAATCTCTCTAGCCTCAGCAAAATAGAGACTTAGAAAAACTAAGTTTCTCTTCTTATTTTTGAACACACGATTTATCTCTAAATATGATAATCTCTGTCAAATCTCAGCCTGTAAGTCAGATGCAAAGAACTGCTCTGTGCTTCTGAAAATGCATGGACAGCTTATGTTCATATTTGTGCAAAATAAGGGCAAAACATAAATAGTGAAAAATCCCACACTTTCCAGAAACTGACATTTCAGCAGTCTAGAACATTTTAATATGCTCTAAATTTAAAAACAAGCATAAAAGTAAATAAATGCCAACGTTTAATAATACACAAACAAAATAAAATAGGTATTTAGTGATACTTTGTTTTCGCTAAATTGTCTTGATGTCTTTAAATCATGTTTACAATAAGATGTGAAATTCTATAATGCACTTTTACTTTCATTAAAATGGTTACTAATATCTAAAACAATCTGAAGATTCTATTACAAAATAGTTCACTGAATTAGATAAAATATTACAGTATATTTGAAAACATTTTGTAAACTGTGAAGTGCTACTCAAAGGTAGTTTGATCAATACTCATCTTCTTAAATGAGTTAGTACTGTGTCTTCATATTAGGGGTATCAGACTTGAGTGTCAGAAATATTTTAATGTTTCATTAACCATTAAGGTAACTTTTATTATAAATATATGAATACCGTAAATCCCTTAAATATCACAAAAATACAACACAGATACTTTCAGTACTTTTTTCTAAAGATAGTAATATGTGCATTATTATAAGAAAACCCATATAAAACTCAAAACAATATTTACCTTGGTAAACAAAATGGAACCCCCTGGCAGACGCACCACTTTTTGCGCTGAATCGCAGCAGGATTTGATTGGACGTAGCCAAAGGCAGTGTTTCGCCTGGATGGAAAAACCAGATGATTTGAAAAAAGGCAGAGCACTCTGGCGGAAGGTACTTTGGAAATAATCATTAATTTGCAACTGTACATTTACTATTCCAACTTTTATGTATATGATAGGCAAACGCATATAGAGATGTAAGTCCGTTAGTGGTTACCAGGGGCTGATGGGTGCTCTATTTCTGTTTGGGGTGATAAAAGAGTGGTGATGGTTGGAAAACGTTGTGAAGGTAACTAATATCACTGAGCTGTTCACTTAAAAATAATTAAAATGGCAAATTTTATGTTATATATTCTTTACCACAACAAAACAAAATTTAAAAAAATTCAACTAAATAAAAACAAAAAATCCTTACTTTGGTATTTAAGATCCAAACATACTGCTACTATAAGGATCTTAAAACCCCGGACTTGCCTACACTTTCTATTAAAATATTACTTTAATCATTTTCTCATTTATACTCTCTTTTGAAGAAAGCACTGATAATAGACCTATTAGCTGATAATACAGTAAATGCTCAGGATTATTTAATTGGATAATTACTTGATAGAATTTTACTTAAAATAGGTAACGTTTCTGAATCCAAAACTGATTAGAAGATTAGGGAAAAGGCTTCTGAAATACATTTTTAACATTTTAAAGTAAGCACATAGCATGGGCAACAGTCTCTTCCCGGTACAGCTGAGAAGAAGGAGTAAGACCTTCTGCTGTGAATTTGTTCATATGTCTCAGCATTTTAAATGTCCATCTCCTCAGGCATTTCTAGGGATATATGTGAACATCGACAGGAACTAATAAGATAAAGATCTAAAATTCTTTTGTTTGTCATAGCGAAAACTGGAAATAACTGAACCTTAACCTTCGTTGACTAAAGCCTATGATGAACATAGATAACAACTGTACAGTTTTTGGAAAATGATAAAAGTGTAGAAGTAGTATAAAGGACTTGGTGAACAATGAGAGGCTGATTTAAATGAATTGTGCCTCATTAATACAACAGGATACTCTTCGGCACTGAAAGGAACAGTGTTTGTCCTATATTCATATTTTTCTTTTCATTAGGAAAAGACCTCTAGATAAAATTTTAAATGAAATCATAGGATGAAAAATAAGTTGTATAGTAATATCTCATATTTTATAAAGTCTTAGATATGTTCATATGCATATATAAACATTTGAAGTTTGGAATGATTTATAACAAAACGTTAATAGTCCTTATATCTAGCAGGAAGACTAGGAAGAATAGAAAATAAAAACACAAGACATTTTATTTTTCTTTTTCTGGTATTGGCCTTTTTTATTGGGATGAAAATTATATTTTCCACAATCTTAGTAAGTAAAATGATGAAAGTGAGTGGTTTTGTACCTGGGATAGAGCTACTTTTGAAATCTTACTTCTAAAACAAGATTTTACTAAGCGAATTCAAAGACAATTAAATTTATCATTTATAAATTTTAAAAAAAGTTTAAAATTAATCACCCAAGCTATCTAAATGGTATTAAAGGCAAAATTCTTTGAAAGTTTACCTGAATGAGACCCAGAGAGCGAGCTGAGAAGTCTGGCCTGTGGATGTGTCCCATCGAACAACTCTGCCAAATCGTTCAGAGCTGTCTGAAAATAGGCAAACTGTCCAAACACCACTGTAAAATAAAGGAGGCGGGTTGGGTCCATATGCTTTCCTTAAAATTGAAATGGAGATTTTAGTCCTACTGCATATTTACTGATTCCTTAAGGATCGCTATGCTAAGGTTCCTGAAAGCCAAGCAACTTATTTTCTCTGTTAAGATTTCAATAAAGCAAACGATTTTATTTTCCTGTTTTTAATTCTTTGACCCTTAAGAAAATGAGTATAATTATGTCCCTCTATATAATGTGAACATTAAGACAAATATTACATTTTCTTTGAATAAACATTATATCAGGATAGTGGAAGGATAAAGACGCTCCATTCATTTGGGAGTAATTAATGACACTGTATTCAGTGGACAAGCATAGGGATCAAGCCTTCTATTGGCCTTTAAAGCATGGTAATTTGGTGAGGAATTTTAAATTCCTCTCAGTTATTATAATGCTGAGTTTTTACTAACTTATTACGATGTATATATACAATTCAGCATCATGTTATAGGAATTGTTTATTGTTATCCCACTGTGCAATCTTATATTATAAATTATGTAAGTTACAGAACACACTTCCTTCAAGTAAAATGTAACTACGTATTTTACTACTTTGAATTTAATCAAAGCTGTGTTTTCAAATTGGGTCTTTACAATATTTAGAAAAATCTTTGATTTAGTATTTATTTACAAGCAATGAACAAGTAACACTTTCCTTACTTACCTGCAAGATTTAAACTGAAATTATTCTAAATCATTGTGAACCAGAAGTAGAAATATCTATATCAATTTTACATGTCAGAATTCGAATATAAAGAATTAATGTAAGTGGACATAAACAGATTTGAGGAAGTTCTAACTATAGCGGTATGTGTGCTTGTGTGTGCATGTATCTCTACAAATATAGATAGATGCACACACACACATGCATCTAAAACAGAAGATATATGTACACATATATCTCACAATCTAAGATTTTATAATTTCTTGGAAAGAAAGCAATTAAAAATGCATGTCAGTAAGGTGGATTTTCCCAACAGACAAAGTGATCTAAAAACCTGATGATACCAGGGATTAGACAGTGAGAGGACTTTATGCTGTCTGCAGTGTTCCTGTTCATACAATCATTCCTTCATTACCAACCTGAAAATTAATAAAACTGTTATCATGTTGGAGACAGAATGCTTGGGATATTTAATTAATACAAGGCTGAGTCATACATAATTCCTACCTTTATTCAAAAAACACTTAACAAGCATCAACTTTAGGCTAAAAGCTAAAAATAAAGGAATGAATAATATGTAAACTTTGTCCCCAGACTATCACTCTACTGTATGCAATAGTTTCCACAATAAATACAGATTCAGGGTATGCATTATCAGTTTAAAAAGGAACACCTAACTCATTCTGTAGACAGCCACACAAACGTTCTTCTAGAGACGGTACTTGAGTTGAGATCCAACCAATGGCTTATACTCGACTCAAATGAGTGAACAACTAAAAGAGCTAAGTTGTACAGTGATGACCATACTGCAGGTGAAAATGATGAGGATATGATAACGTACAAATAGAGGACTGCTGGCATCTAAGCAGAGGGAATGCTTCTTTGCTAGCTGTGGCAAAAGTGGATGCTTTATGGGGAAGATAGCAATAAAAATAGTCCTTAATTGATGAGAATTTAAACTTTTTGTTTTTCATTTAAGAATTGAATACAAAAAAATTATTTTTACCAAAACAGACCTACAAAAATGGAAAAACATACTATGTTCATGGGTAGGAAGACTCAACACTGTGAAAATGTCAATTTTACCTAAAATGATTACATATATAATGCAATCCTGATCCAAATATCAGCAGCATTCATTAATGAGATGAAAAAAATTAATCACCAATTTATATGGAAATGAAAGAGGACCTGGATAAGCAAATGATTAACAACAACAACAAAAAGAACAATGTAGGAGGCCTCACACTACCTGATCTCTGAACCTACCATACAGCCATGGTAGTCAAAACAGCCTGGTACTGATACAACAGATGCATAGACCAATGGAACAGAATCAAGGCCTCAGATGTAAATTCTTCACCTATGTTCAGCTGATCTTTGACAAAGGACCAAAGTTCATTAAATGGGGAAAAGGCAGCCTTTTTAACAAACAGTGCTAGAAAAACTGGATGTCTATTTGTAAAAAAATGAAACAAGACCTATACCTCACACCATACACAAAAATTAACTCAAAATGGATCAAAGACCTAAATATAACACCTAAAACGATGAGGATCATGGAAGAAAAAACAGGGACAATGCTCGGGGCCCTAATACATGGCATAAATAGAAATACAAATCATAACTAAGAATGCAGAATCATAAGAAGATAAACTAGATAACTGGAAGCTCCTAAATACTAAACAATCATGCTTACCAAGAGACTTCACCAAAAGATTAGAAAGAGAACCTACGGACTGAGAAAAAAAATTTGGCTATGATGTATCTGACAAGGGTCTAACCTCTAAAATCTACATAAAAAAAGAATTTTTTTTTTAAATCTATAAAAAAATATAGAATACTTTAATACCTCAACAACAAAAAGACAAATAATCCAGTTAAAAAATGGGAAAAGGATGTGAACAGACACTTCACCAAAGAAGACATTCAGTTGGCTAACAGACAAATAGGGAAATGTGATCATTAGCCAAACCCATTGCCATCGAGTCGATTCTGACTTATAGCAACCCTATAGGACAGAGTAGAACTGCTGCATAGAGTTTCCAAGGAGCACCTGGTGGACTAGAACTGCAGACCTTTTGGTTAGCAGCCGTAGCATTTAACCACTATATCAGCAGGGTTTCCGTTAGAGAAATGCAAATCAAAGCTACAATAAGAAACCGTCTCACCCTGACAGTACTGGTGCTAATCAAAAACACAGAAAATAACAAATGTTGGAGAGGTTGCAGGGAGGCTGGAACTCTTACATACCGCTGACAGGACTGTAAAATGGTACAACTATGGAAAATGATACAGTGCCTCCTTAAAAAGCTAGCAATGGAAATACCATACATTCCAGCAATCCCACTACTAGGAATATATCCTAGAGAAATAAGAGAGAAAAGATATATGCATACCCCTGTTCATTGCAGCATTATTCACAATAGCAAAAAAGATGGAAAGAACCCAAGTTCCCATCAATAGATGAATAGATGAACAAATTATGGTACATACACACGATGGAATACTACCAACAGTAGAGAACAATAACGAATCCTTGAAACATCTCACAGCATGGATGAATCTGGAGAGCATTATACTGAGTGAAATAAGTTAGTCACAAAAGGACAAATATTGTATCAGATTACTATTATAAAAACGCAAGAAAAAGTTTACCCATTGCCCCATTGCCATTGAGTCAATTCCAACTCATAGTGACCCTACAGGACAGAGTAGAACTGCCACATAGGGTTTCCAAGGAGTGGCTAGTGGATTCAAACTGTCAACCTTTTGGTTAGCTTCTGAGCTCTCAACCACTGTGCCACTAAAGCTCCAAGAAAAGGTTTACACACAGAAAAAAAAAATCTTTGATTATTACAAGGAAGGGGAGAGGTAGGAAGGGGAAATCACAAACTAGATTACAGACAAGTGTTAACTTTGGTGAAGGGAAAGAGAACATACAATATAGGGGAAATCAGCACAACTTAACCAAAGCAAAGTCATAAAAGTTTCCTAGACATATCCAAACAAACACCTTGAGGGACCAAGTTACTGAGGTGAGGGCTGGGGACCATTGTCTCAGGGGCATCTAGGTCAACTGGCACAACACAGTTCATAAAGAAAATGTTCTACATCCTACTTGGTGAGTAGTGTCTCGGGTCTTAAAAGCTTGCGAGCAGCCATCTAAGATGCATCTATTAGTCCCACTCTGTCAGGAGCAAAGGAGAATGAAGAAAACAAAGATACAAGGAAAATATTAGTCTGAAGGACTAATGGGCTACATGAAACACAGATTCCACCCGCCTGAGCTTAGAAGAACTGTGTGTTGTCTGGCTACTACCACCAACCACGCTGACAGGGATCACAGAAAAGGGTCACGGACAGAGCAAAAGAAAAATGGAGAACAAAACTCAAATTCATACACACACACATAGAAGACCGGGGTTACTGGTCTGACAATGACTGGAGAAACCCCCGAGGTTACGGCCCCCAGACACCCTGCTAACTCAGAACTGAAGCCACTCCTGAAGACCACCTTTTAGCCAAAGATTAGACAGGCTTACAAAACAAACAGTAACACACGTGAGGAATGTGCTTCTTGGTTCAGTCAAGTCTAGGACACAAAACAGGCAACACCTGCCCAAAGGCAGAGCAAGCACAGGAAACCCGATGCATGGACACAGGGAACTCGGGGTGAAAAGGGAGGGGGAGTGCTGACAAAATGTGGGGACTGCAACCAACATCACAAAGTAATCAGAGTACAAATTTTTGAATGAGAAACTAATTTGCGCTGTAAACATTCACCTAAAGCACAATAAAATTTTTTTAAAAATTACTTTAGCAAGTGGAGTATAAAAAGCAAACTTTTGCAGGTGCCTAATGTAGCAAACAGGTCTGGTTGAGCTGATACTCCGTGGACTAAGGGAAACACAGGAAAGTGGGTTGAAAAGTCTCTGGCAGCCTAACTCCTTATGGCCTCAACAGCCAGAACGAAACGAGTAGACCGTGCTCCATAGACGAAAGGAGTCAGTGAAAATGGTTTTCAAGGTATTAATATGTTCAGATTTTTGCTTTAGAAAGAATACTTTCTCAATGCTTTAGGATGAAAATAAAGATATAATCAGGATACCTGAAGACCTGTAGTAAAACGTCACTTCCCATTTGGAGTTTGTGCTGATCATCCAAACAGGTAATAGCCCCTTCCTACCTAGCATGGGACACACCATCACACAATGTTTGCTTATTATGTTGGCTCTACATACTACACTGTGAGCATCTCTGGGGCAAGGACTTTTATTCATCTTTGTGTCCCTGGAACTGATCACAATATCTTGCTGAATGAATCAAACTCCCAGGAAAGAGTAAGGAAGAGAGAAAGTCAAAGATAAGACAATGTGGCTTTTCATCAAGTACCCTGTATAACCATTTTCCTCCATCCATCTGTCAGTTTGTTGGACTGAGGTGGCTTGTGTTGCTATGATGCTGGAAGCTATACCACCAGTATTTCAAACACCAGCAGGGTCGAGTGGACAGCTTTCAGTGGAGCTTCCAGGCTAAGACAGACGAGGATGAAAGGCATGGCAATCTACTTCTGAAAATTAGCCAGTGAAAACTTCATGAATCACAACAGAACATTGCCCACCTTGCTTGCTTTGGACACATCACCGGGAAGGGTCAATTGCCAGAGTAGACATTATGTCTGGTGAAGTAGAAGGCAAGCAAGGGTGAGAGAGACACTTGGTGAGATGGACTGGCATAATGGTTGTAAGGATAGACTTAAACATGCCGGTAACCGCGAGGATGATGGGTAATGTTTTGTTGTTACATATAAGACCACCATGAGTCAGAGCTGACTCGATGGCAGCTATCTATCTATTTAACTGTAACCATCTTATGCCAAACTAAAGTTATCTGCTCAGATAGAATATATTTCTGTCACTAAGCCTTTCAGATGGGGATATTATAATTAATATTTATAATAGGGGTATAACAATTTAAATGATGAGAAAATTACAACTGTATTGTGACACTGCAATTAATTTTAATAAATTAAAACCATAGAATAGTTCTGCTATAGTACATTGCAATAAATGTATTTCATCATGTATTCACCAATAAAAACAAAGGGACTGTTGACGGTAAATTAATTGGAGGAATGTTGTTGAGCATTTAGATTAAAAAATGCATTTCACTCAAATACAGAATTAACTGAGGCTGCATCAGGGATCTCACTTCAGAGGAATTGTTTAGCATAAAGAATCAGAATCTAAGATCCCTTCTAAGTTTTATTGCTGGTTTATTGCAACAAAGGAAATATTTCAAGACCCATCTCTCCATTTTTAAATGAAAGCAATATTTGCCATTCAATTTAGACAATGCTAAGTTGACTCATTCTTCGCTTTTGGGAGAGCTAGTCCTTCCGCTGAGGCCTCCACTGACACAGCTACTCAGTCATCAAGTCTCGGATTAGGGATTCTCTTCTGAAAAGGCAAGGGATGCTAGGAAGGGCCTGTCCTAAAATTCAACCATTCTTAAAAGCTAACCCAGGTTAGAAGCTAAATGGTGAGATTTAGGAGATTAGCCAGGTCCTTTTTTTTTTTTTTTTTTTATAGTGCATGTTGTGAGGGATCCATGATCTAAAAGGCTGACCCATAAAAAAAAAAAAAAAAAAAACCGTTCACATCGAGTCGATTCCGACTCATAGCAACCCTACAGGACAGAGTAGAACTGCCCCATAGACTTTTTTTTTTTTTTTTTAAAGGCTGAAGGAAATGTTAAATGGAGGTTTTCATTAGACTTTAAGATCCACGTGGGTTATCACATAATAAAAATTCAGAGAAATCATTTGTCTGAAACATGTAAATCTCTTGCTAAGCAATTAATTTTGTTGTCATATAATTGTATTCTTAGAAATGTTTTACCTCAAACGAAATCTGGCATTGGAATTTTTATTCTTCCGGTGTATGAGTGGGTGACTGCTGCTTTGAATGTAAGGAAAAATCTTGGCTATGAAAGGTTTTTGGTTTTAATGTTGGAGAAAGAACACAGTCTATAAATCTCTAAAAACTCCTATCTGATATACTCCGGAAAAGGATCCAACACAAAAACAAACCTCCCTGGTCAAGAGTGAGAGCAGGAAACTAGTGTTGGGACTCCCCAAGTGTGCAGGGACCAGAAGGCCCTTCTAAGTTAAGTCATTCTGGAAAACTGGCTCAGATTTCAAGTTAGGTTTCATGATGTAAAATTGGACTTTGGAAAAGTCAAGACTCTGGCTACTTTTAAATTTCTAAGTCCTGAAATTTTGGTTCAATTACCTAGTGATTTCCATTGTAATCTGATTATTAAATTTATGTGCCAATTATGTACAAAGAGATATAAACAGTTCTTATATCCCAGTTCCTTTGTAATTCTCCATTATACACAAACACCATTAATTGAAAGAATGATTTCTGAGGCCAGTAAGAATGGGGTCAAATACTTCTCTCTGATTATTCTGAATCAGAGTCATAAAAGGGAATGTAGGCATTTTACTCCACATTGATTAAAGAAATGGAATAGATGTGCTATAGGATATGTCTAGAGGATTTTCTACTTTGATAGAACTCATCTTCTTTTATATTATTTTATTAAAAGCTAGAATATTTGTTTATAAAATGGCAGAAAAACCAATGTTTAAATATGACAATGAGTTAAAAGTAAAAAGAAATTCTTACCAAATTCCTTTGGTACCGTTATGGAATACAGGCATATTTGACCAGCCGTGTAATTGTGAGGGTAGTTTGGTGACAGAAGGACCCCTTCTGATCCAGTGTACTGGCCTCCACAGGGAGCTGAAAACAGAATCAACCAAACATTACGTGCTCTGCTATCATAAGACGGCATGTGATAGGTGTCTCCTCTGTAGCTGAAAAGCATGGCATAAATGAATGTAACTAAGAACCTGACATACTAAAGTTAAGAATTTGTTTTACATTGCAATCAAAAGTAACAGAAAAATGAAAACAAAGATTTACCAGGTTAGAATAAAAGTGATTCCACTCAGGAGGAGGATTTAATATTATTTTTAAGAACTCTCACAGGCATGCTAAAAGATAATGATGAGAACAACTATAGTAATCACAGTAAACTGGCACCAGAAAGACAAATCATCAAATTATCTTAAAAGTCTCACCAGAATTGTCTGGTTGATATCATAATCATATTAACTTCAGAGATAATAAAGATGATTTTAGTTTTTTTTTTAATTGTTGTTACATTGTTGTTATCATTCTGTGCCATTCAACTGATTCAGACTCATAGCAACCCTACAGGACAAAGTAGAACTGCCCCAAAGGGTTTCCTAGGCTGTAGTTTTTATGGGAGCAGATTGCCAGGTCTTTTCTCTCGTCGAGCCACTGGTAGGTTTGAACCATCGACCTTTCAGTCAGCAGCCAAGTGCTTAAAGATTACACCATCAATAACTATATTATTACTATAGAACTAAAAGAAAAAATATATTAATAATCAGGCTTGCCTTTTAGTTTAGTTTTGTTTTAATTTGTCATCTCATAGATTTAGTGAAAGAGTAACTCAGAGTAACATGTAATTACTAATACTTTTGAGGTGTTTCTTCCTACAAGTTCAATTTAAAGATGAAGGAGTTTGTAACTAGAAAGTTAGAGAAAAGAAAACGATGGTGTGTTACATATGGAGCAGCGTGTGTGTGTGTGTGTCTAGTGTATCTACATCTATGTTGATCTCAATATTGATATCTCTGAACAAGCAGCCCAGGTAACACGAATGGTTTGCCATTGGCTGCTAACTGAAATGTTGGTGGTGTGAACCAATCCAATGTCTCTGCAGAAGAAAGGCGGGAGAAAGGCCTGGTGATCTTCTTCCACAGAGATTACAGCCAAGGAGAGCCTGTGGAGCAGCTCTAGTTGGTAACGCATGGGGTCGCCATGAGTTGACGCTGATTTGACAGCAGCTAATTTTTTTTTTTTTAACACCAACAATATGCACACAGACACCAACAATATGCACACAGACATATACATTTATTCAATATTCATTGTCTACTTTGTGCAAGGTATATATTATTATCTAGAGATATATTTATATTTCAAGTAGAAACAATAGGTAGCACCCCTGCTTCCTGCTTCCTGCTTCCATTCCTGAACTGAGCAATTTTCTACATTCCCTATTAAATGCCAAATATGGCAACCTAGACAACGACAGCTACAGCAGCAAGAACTACTACATACCTCTCCACAATAGAGAATCTCTTCGGAAAATATATTGGAGGAAAGAATGACAGAAGTGTGTGTGTGTGTGTCTTTACTCTCCCCCTGATTATCTATTACCTGGCACTGACTTTGCTGAGAAAAATTGGAAAACACTGTAGCATAAACATTCAAAATACTTTTTAAAACATCTTAAAACAGGCTTTCAACCAAATCCCGGTCTCTTGATAGTTTATTTAATAAATTGCCAATACTTCAATTCTTCATAAGTTACATGGGAAGAGGTTCCAGCCAGTTCATATATTTAGTTTAAAGCTCTGGGACACAAATCCCTGAACTGCCTGCTGACCATACTCTTCCTCTTGCCGCATGGTGTCCCGAAGGTACTCCTTCTCATCTTGAGTGTGCCCTTGCTGTTTGAATTCAGACTTATTTTGTTTTTGAGGAAGTTTATATTTCTATGGCTTATTTCTTCTTGATAAGACAATTTCCAAGCACTAAAAAAAATAAGTATTAGAGATAAGATTTTTGATACCTTGAATAATAATTGGCACCCCATTAAATCCTAAATGATGTATAAAGCATTCTCCAGGATTAATAAAATTCTTAGAATATATCAATACAAATATTATAGTACCTTATTAGAGATTTGTCAAGAGAGCTAATGATTTGTCAAGAGATTTCCCAAATCGACACATTACAATGGTTTGGAAAACTTAAGTCATATTCTACATGTCAAAGGAAAATAACTTAGCCATCTGAAAGCTTTGATCCATTTATGAAAAACTACTTTAGTTTTTGGGGTCCTTGATGGTGTAAATAGTTAGTGTGCTTGGCTGCTAACCAAAAGGTTAGAGGTTTGAATTCACCCAGAATGAAATGCACCTAGGAAAAAAGGCCTGGTGAACTACTTCCAAAAATATCAGCCATTGAAAACCCTGTGGAGCAGAGCTCTACTCTGACACAAATGGGGTTGCCAGGAGATTTTATTTAACTAAAGTAAGCATGGCATTCATGCTAATGTCTTGATTCCAAATTGCTTTGTCATTCCAATAAACATTGATTTTTTTTAATTTTAAATTAAAAAAAAGAATTATATTTGTTTTTACATAGAGAACATTTCTTTAGCCAAACTCCAAAGCTGAAGGTTTTCAATGAAACACTGGGAGACTCAACTCCACCAGTTTAGATACAACACTTAATTTTTTTTTTCCCACCTCAAACATTTGAATTCAACCAGGTCATTACAGAATATTTGCTTTCTTTCTTTCTTCTTCTTCTTCTTCTCTTTTTTAATATGAAAGGCTTAAAGTTCACATTTTTAAAAATAAGTACAAATGAAGAGTGGACATTTCTTTTCTTCTAGCTCCGTCATGTAGAATTCAAAGGGATCATTGTGGAAGTACCCTCTCGCTCTCTAAAAAGTCATATAGTTAAAATTTAAACAATAAGTATGTAAGAAAAGTGGAAACAAATCATTATCTGGGCTAACATTTTGATGCACACATTATCAGGAATTGGAATCTTATTTTTATCAAGGACACCTGCTGATATATTTTGTCAAGTGTAACTACAAAGTTTTATTTTGTCCAAAGATAGAATGGAAGAGGACTACTCTGCAGTAATAGAGAACATTGAAAAAAAAACTCAAAGTTGAAATGAAAGAAAATCAACCCGGAATTTTTGGTCCTTCACTACCATGATAAAGTGTGGTTATATCTATACATTCTTCCTCTGGTTTAAAAGATTAGCACCAAGACCAAGGCAAAGTCATAGAAGCTTCATAGACACATCCAAGCTCCCACAGGGATCGAGTAACTGGGCTGAGTGAGGGCTGGGGACCATGGTCTCAGGGGACATCTTGCTCGATCTGCATAATGTAGTTTATACGGAAAATGTTCTACATCCTACTTTGGTGAGCAGCGTCTGGGGTCATAAAAGCTGTGAGTGGCTATCTATGATACGTCTACTGGTTCCACTCTGTCTAGAGCGAGGGGGAATGAAGAAGACCAAAGACACAAGGGAAAGATCTGTCCAAAGGACTAATGGAACGCAACTAACACAGCCTCCACCAGACTGAGTACAGCACAACTAGATGGGGCCTGGCTACCACTACTGACTGCGCTGACAGGGATCACAAAAGAGGGCCCCAGACACAGATGATGAAAAATGTAGAACAAAATTCAAACTCATGAAAAAGGACCAGACTCTGGTCTGACGAACACTGGAGAAACCCCGAGAGCACGGACCCCAGGCACCCTTTTTACTCAGTACTAAAGTCACTTCTGAGGTTCGCCATTCAGCCAAACATTGGACAGGCCCATCAAGGAAATGACAATACACACAGCTGAACAACAACAGAAAAGATAAGTACCAAAACTATATAATGTGTTTCAGACATGAGAAAACACCTACAGAGAATTTTTTTTAATTTAATAATTGTCTGTGCTGTTGTGTTCATCTGAGAAATAAGTACGGTCCTTCCCACGTTAGAAATTATTTAATATTAATATGATAATAGAAGAAAAACAAAGATGTGCTTAAAAAAAAAAGTGTTTACTATTTGGTAATTAACATATTAAAAAGATCATTTCCTAAATGAATAAAGACCTGTGGCCTCGTTCCATGTGAATGTTAACAAGAAAGCTGCTGATCCATCTGGATAATTGGAATATCTGTCTAATATGTAAAGGCAACAGAATACAACCAAATTGAATGTAACCCAAAAACAACATTAGCAAATAAAAGCCATTTTGACCCATAAAAAGGCTCTAGGCTGTTTCAATTTCAATTATAATAGCAAACCTCAGGGTACAAAAACTGCAGGTAATAGATAAATTACAAAAAAAAAAAAAAGCCATGTTTTTTAAAACAAACTAGTCCAAAATGCACTGACGGCATTCCATAATATATGAACGATTTAAATTTTTAAAGTATAGCAATAAGTTGCCAAGTTTAATTGGTGATCTTAACGACCCTCAGGCATTGGTTCAGGCACAAAACATCCTGTTCGCTATGAGAGATCCAACACGCACTGTGGGCAAAGTCATTTCTGCTTCAGTTATTTGGAATATCCAGTTTTATTTAAATGTAAATTGAAATGGCACAAGGAAAACATCGTTTTATGTTTCATCCACTTTGAAGACTAACTAGTAAGCAGAAACTGCTTGCCTTCCTAGGTGTTTAGACATGGGAAAAATTTCTAATTTAAAATTTGACTACATATTTATTCCTTATTCTGCTGTGAGCCAATGTCCAAATGTGACTTTTTTTTTCCTTCTGCTCATTCCACGGCTAAAGTATTATCTTTCCCTCAGTATTAAATGCGTAATACACATATGAAAGAACGGTAGTCCACACGTCATGATTTTTCCTCAGTGTTGCTTCCTGTTATTATCTTCCTCATGCTGGTCCCCTCACCTATACAGAGATGTCTAGTGTAAGATACAAACACACCAAGGAACACACAGATCATTTTAAGAGATACAAGAAATACTAGAACGTTTATCCAAAATTACATCTTCTTAAATCTCTATGTTCCAGTATTACGTATATGTTAAATAACATGCCTGCAGAGAAATTTAGTATCCGTAAATGCAGTGCAGATATTGGATTGTATGCTCAGTAATTATATGTTGGCCCGATACTGGATAAAAAGAGTTTGGGATCACTGCCTTTTGCCATATTAAAACATCTGTGCATTCCATGCACATACAAAATTAAGATTGTCTATTTATCAAACACTGACTCTGTTTTACGCACTATTAAGAGTCCTATAACAATAACACTGATGAGACAAGTATTTTTATTCCACTATGTGTTGTGTCTGAAGTCAGACAGGTATTAATTATATGATGCAGCCAGGATTTGACTGACTCCAAAGGAAACAGTCTTTTGGTACTGCTCTTAGACTGATAAACCTGTGCAGGGCAGCGAAGAGGGTGGGCAGTGGACAGACGCCCCCAAATATTTTCTTCCCTAACAGCTGGGAATGGGGCTAGGCCCCCACCCTTACAACTCAACACACTGACTCCTAGCTGTCTGGTCTGGCCTGTCTCCCAGGCTTTGCTGACACTGAAGAGACCCAGGTCCTAAACTTTAAGACAGACATCAAATGCTTTCTTCTTCAAAATCCATTCAGTTACACTTTCTTCCTCACATATAAGTATACTGAAATTAACTCCTACTTATTTTCAGCCTTCATTTTAGCTTTTAATAAACTTCAAAAAGAATGCCTCTATGATTTCCAATTTTTAAAAAATCTCCCAAAGCAACTAACACAAGAACTTACTCATGTTTTTGTTCAGCAATTTTAATTACATGGATCGACAGAAGGTACTGATTGCTAAACTGGCCTGTATAATTATGGTTTAAAATATGCTGATACCTTACACTGTCTAGAGCTAAGCAATTCACAAAAGACTTTATATAATTACTTTCTATAGATCTGTTACTATACACACAGATATATAAAGTAATTTTCAAATATATCATCACAATAATAAACACCGAAAATGAAGTTTTTAATTGCTATTCTAAGGACTTCAAAGGAATGGGATTTCAAAGGCCCTTTCAATTCTTGAAGTTTATTAGGGTATTCATACAAGGAATTTGTATTTTAAATATAAGTAATATAAGATGCAAATGTTTTAGGCATATCTTTTATACCTAAAGTTTCATAACCCCTGTAGTGGATATTAAGCAGATAATATCATTTCTCTTATACAAGGGAAATGGAGGTCCATACGCTTTGAGTTATTTTTCTATTTTGCCCAGCTGGTCAATAGTGGGGCTGGGATAGAACGCCACCTCCATAGTCTTTCCTCTAGACCTAAATATTCCAGGCAGTCCCGCTCCACCCCATCCTTTACCATATGCCATGAAATGTGAAATAAACACAGATTTTCAACAAGGAAAATGCACAGGACCTAACCTGTACTTCAAATATGATTATGAAGTTATAACAGTGAATATACTAGGATAGTATCCTAACCCTCCGCTGAAGAGGATTATGACGCTACTGAACTAAACTTGTTAAGTTCAGACACTAAGACTACGCAAAAAATATAATCTGAACATTATGCAACATATATGTGGAGGCCACAAAGTATTTACTTCCTCCTTTCCACATTCTTCGCTCTTGCGTAACTTCTGAAATCTGAGAAGAATCAACATTTATTATTAAAGGGTAAAAATATCTGAGAATAGGAAGATTTCATAGGCTGGCGATTTTTCCACTAAAGTTGGTTAGCCATTTATTTATTTAGTCTTTTACTCTAGAAACAGAGACTAAGCTCCAGTTCTATGTAATCAACTAGAGCTAAGTCTTGGCAAGACACGATTCCTTAACCTGGAAGCTCATGGGGTCGTAAGACAGATGAGCTTAGAAACACAGATGTAACGGAACATACGAAGCCATTAGGTTTGGTTTGTGTGTTTTTCTTCTGTTGTTTTTGTGTTTAATGTACTAAATTTTTTTTCTTTTTTATAAAACACCTATTTGGTCAAAAAGTACCTGTAGTGTTGTTAGGCTGCCCTGAGGAATAGAAATTCCATTTATGTGCTCATTTTATCTAACTGAAGTAGTCCGTAAGTTCATCCTGAAATAAACTTGGAAATCATTTTTCCTGCCATAAGCCACGGGTTTTATCTCTTTCTTTTTTTAATGTACACCACACACAGAGTAAAGGTCACAGTTGTAAGTTCACAGCATGATGAAATTTTGTTGGAGCACGTCCAACAACCCAGAAGCCTGTCTTGTGTCTCCTCCCAGGCAATACTCCTCCTGCAGAGGTAGATACCATTCTGAATTCTATCACCACACATTAGTTTCTTCTGTTCTTGAAGAATGATCTTACCTTTTAGGAGGTGATTTCATTCATTTTAATCTCTCTGTGTATATGTGGGTTTTTGTGTATATATGGCCTAAGGATTGTTAATTAGTACCTCTTATGTAGAAGATGGAAACCGTGGTGGAACAGTGGTTAAGTGCTACAGCTGCTAACGAAAGGGTCGGCAGTTCGAATCTACCAGGCGCTCCTTGGAAACTCTATGGGACAATTCTACTCTGTCCTATAGGGTCGGTATGAGTTGGAATCGACTCGACGGCACTGGGTTTGGTTTTTTTGGTTTATGTAGAAGATAAGGTCCAGAATAGGCAAACCCAAAACCAAACCAAATCCAGTACTGTCGAGTTAATTCTGACTCATAGCGACCCTATAGGACAGAGTAGAACTGCCCCATAGAGTTTCCAAGGAGCGCCTGGCAGATTTGAACTGCCCACCCTTTGGTTGGCAGCCGTAGGACCTAACCACTATACCACTGGGGTTTCCAGAATATGCAAAGCAGGAGTTAAAACATCTAAGTAAATGAAAGAAAAATATTACTCCCTCCAGAAACCTATGGCTAATAAAAACTAATACATTAGCTAAATTAAGCTATCGAGGAATATCAAATCAACACGTGCTTTGATTACACACTAGTTCTATGAGAGATCCTAGTGGCTCTTTGGGAGAAAAGACCTAGTGATCTGCTCCCGTAAAGATTCCAAAAGATTACAGCCTAGAAAATCCTACAGGGCACTTCTCTGTTGCATGGGGTCACTATGAGTCAAAATGGCCTCAACAGTACCTACCAACAACAACAACAGCGACCACTGGTTAGAGGAATATAGTAAAATAAGGTTCTGCATAAAAATAGAATGTTACACATGGCAAGAAAACATAACGTATCCGTACCTACCATTACAAGAGGGTAAGACTCTGTTCCAGGCTGGTTTTCCATCTGCACCAATCACACATGTGATGGATGACGGGTCAACAATCTTATATCCAGAGTCACACTGGTAAGTAACTGTCGAGCCAAGTTTGAAGTCTGTTCCAATTCTTGTCCCATTCATTATATTTCCAGGATCAAAACATGCTTCCCGTGGTTTCTCTGTGAAAGAAATGAATGTAAACTCCATGAGGGAAGGAATTTTAATTCCCATTTCTTTGGTTGTTTGGTTGGTTAGTTGGTGGCTTGCTTGATTCTAGTACCTGGAACAGGGTCGGGCATATCAGAAAAGCTCAGAGATATTTATTAATTGACTAATGACCCAATTAACCTATTAATTATATCATCCAAAAAATTGGTAAATTACTTTTTAATTAAGTTTTTTAAACCACGTTTTACTAAATAATTGATAATAAATTATCTTCATCTATGTAAAAAAATTAAAGGATTATATTTTTATATATTTACCTCTTTTATTGCTATAGTAATTGATTCTGGAAAAATTAATGTGCACTTTCTGACTTTTGTAGGTGAAATCATAGCAACATGTAGCAGCACATGACTTTAGGGCAGGATTGGAGAACTGAACTTCTCAAAACGAGATCTGAATAATTCATGTAAATTAAGAGCTCTTTCTTATCCTTAAAAAAAAAAACCTATTGCCATCGAGTCGATTCCAACTCATAACAAACCTCTAGGACAGAGTAGAACTGCCCCATGGAGTTTCCAAGGAGCGCCTGATGAATTTGAACTGCTCACCTTTTGGTTGGCAGACGTAGCTTTTATCCACTACACCACCAGGGTTCCTTCTTATCATATAGGCTTGGAAGATAAACATGGGGGAGCGTTCTGTTTTCTTTACTACCCTCTTTGAGTTGTAGGTCTTAGTAGGGCTGAACGTTAAACTTAGCAGGATAAGTGCATTTGCTAATCCATAAAGCTCAAGCACTCTGTGTGATCTGTAATCTTTACTCAACAATTCTAACTTAATTGTAATAATAGTTCAAATTTATTGAGGGTATTAGATAATAAGTTAGGTGTGTTGTATGTTTAATTTTAATCTTCACTACACCTCTGTGTGTAGGTAAGAATTACCAGCTCTATTTTAAATTTTGAGAATCTGAAACTCAAGTTAGGTAACTTTAACAAAGACACACTGCAGAAACCTGTCCAATTCTGGAATCACTAAGAAAAGTATTCATTTTTTTCTCCCTTCAGATATAAATACGATTTTTTTAAGCCTCAGGGTTTCATTGCTATATAGTTAATTCCAGTTATTTTCTGGTATCCTTGATAGTTTTTTTTTTGATAGTTTTAATTTCCTGTTTCAACAGATTTTCTAAAATATCTCTAAATGAAATAGAAAATATATCTTTATGATATATATATAATTTAATCATCTGAATTCCTTTTAATTCATGCACACCAAACATTTTTCACTTCATCACTACAGTTCCTGGTAATGTCAGAAAACTCTGGAGCTGAATTTTACGGACCTTCTGGTGATCATCTCGAAGAGTCTGTCTTTATTTCTTAGCTTGCAGTTAGGAAAATACTATTTGGCATTTGTTTGGAGAGGCGATGAGTTATTCGTCTCAATATAAGCTCAAGAATAACTTCAGTGGTAAAGTAAATGGTTTAACTCTTTTCCTTTTAATTTGACAATTCCCCCCTTAAAAAGTTTATGAATATGAAATTCCTTTATTTATGGTTTCTCAAGCTGTAGAAAATCTAGTGCTAATCATACATACAAAAAATCTCTAGAAGATGTAAGTAGAAGAGTGTATTTTATTTTTTTATCTGGGGTCAGTGTTGATTCTCCTTTTTTCCCCCTTTACTGATGGATCACCTAATGCCGATCACTTAATTCATCAGTTGTACAAACTGGTGTGATGAGAAGACTACTCTAGGAGATCGCAACAGGTGTGTCAAGACGGGAAATGATGAAATATATTTTGTAAACTTTATACCTTCCCATCTTCTTAAGACTGTATAATATATTTTAGGCGAGGGAAAAAAAAGGCTTTGAGAAGTTGTACAGGAAAAAAAAAAAGGATCGGTTAGTGTTAATTCACTATATATATATATTTTCAATGATCTACACACCAATATCAGGCAAACAGAGATCTCTAGGAAATGTTGACTGAAGCTAGTAGAATCTACTATAATATTTTATTTACATTCTTTGATCAAAATGAAATGTGTGTGTGTGTAGATCTGACTTGCTGAAACTTTCTGAAGTGCCTCTATTTTTGTTATCGCTGGAGTTTCTCAGCACTTTGTAGCACGCTGAGACCAGTTCTCTCATCATTTTACTTAAGCCTGCTGGGATATTTCAAATGGAAGGAACATTTTGATAATTCTTGTAGTTGCATTAAAGCCCATATGGACACTCGTTATGAGCAAATAAGGAACACATGAATACTGCTGTATGGACCATAAAACTGTTCAATTTTGCTTTTAGTTAATTACTCAACAAAATATACTGAATGCATATTAAATAGAAACAGTAGTCTAGATTACGTATATATTTTTGCTTCTATAAAAATGAACAACTTTTTAGTATCTATCAATATATGGCTTGTTGCCTTTTCACCATTTGGCTATTTTTTTTGTTAGAGATATCTTAATCAATTTTTTTTGTTTGTTTAGTTTACTGTTTGGTTACATACCAATCACATAACTTCCTATTTTATGTTACTAATTTAGATTTCTGATGGCAGGTTTTTATTCAAATGAACTGCATCCAATCTTTTGGTTCCATTGACCTAGTTGTCAGTTCAGGGCATTTGGTGATAAATCACTGGTACTTTTTGCTTACAATTTGTCATGTTTTCTAATTAGATGACTTCATGATACGGTGTGTTCTGCTGTTGTTCACGTCTGTCCCAGTTAAGAGTATGTTGGAATATACCTGCATTTGAAGCTGAGGAGGTTGACTCTGCCAGATCCCTCACATTCCTTCCCAGCTCGACTGCCCTGCTGCTGCTTCCATTTCTCCTCATGCCTGAGAACTGGTCCTGCAACCTGCTTCACTGACCATAACCTGAGCTGCTTCTCTGCAGGTTGCAATATCATCACCATTCTTGTCTGCTTGTTTCCCTGATTATTTTCTATAGACTGCACTGAGAGCTTTTAAATCACTGAGAGCCATAGCCTCCTTTTAGATGACTTTTCTAGTTACCAAAGAATCTAAACAAAAGAGATAACTCTTTCTTCATATCATTAGTATAGCTCTTTATACTTAAATTACTTATCCATTGATCCGTTTACCCCAAACGAATGTGCCACAGAGTATATTAGATGTTGTGGTAGGCAGGGTAAATATACATTCTTATATTTAAGTAGGTGCTTTTTGTTGTTGTTCTTTGGTTTTGTTTTTGACTGATTATAGGGTAGACACTGTCACGGTCCAGTGCAGTCCAGCAAGTTCTTATTAATACGGAAACTATCTGCTAACATGATGAATGCTCAATGGTACTATTTTTTAATTTCTCATGAACATGAAAATCCTTTCCAAAATTACTGGAAACTCCTCAGATTGTTGAACTGCACATGTGTGTATGTATGTATATATATATATATATATACATATATATATGTATATATATATATAGTGCACTTTAGTAAACACATAAGTTTGTAGATTTTAAAGTTTTTGGAGAAAAGGATTGATTTTCTACTTAGAACCATATAAAGACATATACACTCATTAAATCATCAGGGGGAATAAAATGTATCATGTACTTTCTTTTATAGTTTTCACTCCTAATTGAACTGGAAATTTAAAAAAAGTAAATGTTTAATTAATTTAATTATAAAGCACTCGACACTGTGTAAATATTTAATTAATTTACTTATACAGCACTCATTATTTTGAATTTATATTTTTTAGTCTTTTTCTCTAATTCTATGTAATATACCTTGTATTTTCTTCATTAACATGGGGAAATAGACTTGAAATATGTATCTAAAATATATATATGAAATATATATATATATATATATATATATATGAGTCAGGATGAGTCAGAATTGACTGGACGGCAGCGGGTTTATAAATACATATGTCCCGTTCCCATCAAGTCAATTCTGACTCATAGTGACCCTAAAGGGCGGAGTAGAACTGACCCAAAGGATTTCCAAGGAGTGACTGGTGGATTCAAACTGCTGACCTTTTGGTTAGCAGCTATAGCTCTTAACCACTACACCACCAGGGTCTCCAACTTATATATATTATTTAATGTACCCAAAAACAAAATGTTTAGTTCAAGGTGTTTTTTTGCTTGCTTGTTTGTGGGCGTCTGTAACAGGAGATGATAGGTCTCTAACAAAGTGGGAAATTCACTGTTGTGGTGACTGAAGAAGGAGCAATGACCAGGTCAAAGCTCCTCATGAAATCAACACACATGGGCAGTAGAAACAGAGGAAGGGTTAGTAGATATTTTGCTCATTAAAAAAAGAAACAAATTGAGATAAAACTAAGCTATTTTAATGTATGTCAATATAGTCATCCTAAAGAAATAAATTAGAGGATATTTAAACAAATTTTAAAGCAATTTTTAAAAGTCATTAAATTCTTCATTGCAAAAGCCATAATACATTTCTAATGATTATAAATTTGTAAAAAAAAAAAAAAAAAAAACCCTCTTTTTTTTTTTTAATTTAAACCAAGGAAGAAATGTTTTTGGAATTTTTTCCTCCACTGGAGAGATAGCACTTCCTTCCCCAGACATATGGTAGCATTTTATGAAGTAAACAGATAATGCAATAATTCATAAAGAAATCCATACAATTAGCAAAATCCTGCTGCAAAATAATTTCCACAGAAATTAAGCGGATTGTAATACCTTTAAATTCAATGGCGAATCCTGACAAGCCCACAGATGCATCACTCCGAAATGCCAGAAAAAGACTATTCCCACTGCTTTCTATTCTTTCTGGGGCTTGAGAGCCCTGAAAACTTCCGATGAGAGGGCTGTTGGAATCCTCTCCTTCATAGATATGCAGGAAATCGTAGCTGGGCTCCATATTGAAACTAAAAAAAAAAAAAAATTATTAAGTACTTAACATCCGTTTCTCTTATCTTTCAGAACATAAAGTCTTTGCGAGTACACTCATGATTACATTTACTTTTGTATAATAACCAAAACCAAACTCATTGCCATGGAGTCGATTATGACTCACAGTGACCCTGTAGAACAGAGCTGAACTGCTCCATGGGATTTCTGAGGCTGTAAATCTTTACAGAAGCAGACTGTCACATCTGTTTCTTGGCAGAGGGGCTGGTGGGTTTGAAGCACCAATCTTTCAGTTAGCAGCTGAGTGTTTTAACCACTGTACCACCAGGGCTCCATTTTGTATAATAATTAACACAATAAGGAAAACCAAGAAGTTAAATATAACAATAAAAAATGTTGAAATAGCAATAAACAACAAATACCAATTATTTTAAAATATAACATATACTGCTATAAATTAACTACTGCATTCAATATAATGACAGTTTGAAGATAGCTATAGAAAAATGAATTATACTATAAATGCAATATCTCTTCTCTATGCCTATAAAATTGCTTATGAAGTGCAGTTTGAAAGAACTGGACTCAAAGGGGATAAATTCCCACTAATATTTCATTTTTATGTGAATATTATTAGTTTTAAAAACATGCATCCTCACACTTACTATTCTTAAAGGTTTTTTGTTATTGTTGTTCTGTTTGTTTACATGCTTTTATTTTAAAAATGTAATTGCCTCTACTCACTTAGCTAAATCTGCCAATATTATTAGTCCCAACAATGGACTCTGTCTCACTCTCTCTCATCCAATATTAATATATTTTCAATTTCCAAGGAGCTTGACAATTAAAACTCCAAGCTCTCAAGAAGTATGCCGCTTTAAACATCTGTACTCTTTATGATGCGAAGGCCAGCATAGTCTCCAAACTTTAAAATTATACATACTCTATAGTAAAAGATTAAACTTGGTTCAGATGTCTGGGACCTCGGCGTGATCAGAATAAACAAATAAATTAGAATGAGGTGTTAACATAATGCATTGTGATTGGCCCCTCCAGTTTTTCTCTGATAATTATATGGGGGTCTTTTTGTGTCTTTAACATGGGCTCAATCCCTGGGGCCTCCACTCTGTTCCCCTCAGTTGATGGTTTGGCTGGGTAACAGAGATTGAGCCAAAAATCTTTATACTCAGCCTAATGTGCTATTGTTTAAGGGACTCTATTTTATCCAGAGAACTTTTGAAGTTCCCTGCTGTTTTCTGAATGATACAACAATGTGTGGAAATGATCACGGGACCAACATGAACTAAAGCCAGGACTGCATTATGCTGTTCCATTTTACGTGACACCTACACACTCGCTGGTGTTAGCTCTGTGAATATATTTACCAAAATAAGTTGTATAAAGTTTCTCAGCCTGTTTATATGATAAGCTCACTGATGTCAGAAATAAATTTAAAAAAGAATAAAGAAATGGATTATTAAGAATAAGAGGACACTGGGAATTATATCAACCGAGTAGAGTTTGATTGAGATAATAATTTTATTTGGAATACCTTGCAAAGATGCTATTAGACAGCAATGGGTAAGGGTAATTATTGTTATAGATTATTTATTTAACACCAGAAATACAACCAGGCACAGAAAAAAAAAAATTATCTTCTTTTTCTTTTTGGATGTAATATAATCCATGCATAGAAGTCTGGAGTGAGATTTATAATTAGTTATGGTTTCATTTGTTAATTCTGGTCCTATTTTTATCTTTACTAGCTGCACAAACCTATGAGGCCCAATAATTAGCCAAAGTCAGGCCAGACTTTTAAGCCAATTTTAATTGCAATATCGATGCTTGAATAGCATGAGCCCCAGTCTACAGAGGCAGGAGAAGAAACATCCCTCCCAAAAGACTCAAAGCACCAGAGCAAGCCCAGGAGCTCATATGTATTCCAGGTCATATACTTCTTTGTCTTTACTGTTAGTGAGGCCAGACCCCTACCCCCTAAAGAAAACACATCTGTGTTTCTCACGCACTTCAAACAGTGTACCTTGGGCAGCTCAATAGCCCCTGTCCGTGCCAGTGTCCGGATATAGGCAGTTGAACATCCATGTACAACCATCTAATACTTCTGGCTTTCCCTGCCTACTAAACAGGTCTCAGTTGCTGAGGTCCCAGGATAACTTTCACCCAAGCTCACCCAGGTCAGGATGGAAGTTACCGGTACATGGCCTTTCTGTGACATTGGGTTGATTAATGGTTCATAGAATCTAAGAGTTGAAGGTTTTTAGTTCCACCTTCTTCATGAGAGGTATACAAAGTGCAGTGGAAAAACTTCTTATATAAAATTGTCTTATATATGTCAAATGACCTATCCTTTAGAAACCTTCCTAATGAGTCGCTTTGACAATAGAAGGTAGGAATCTCTTAGCAGTAAGGCTCTGTGTTCACGAGCAGGCTTTTAATTTTTATTTATTTGTAATAGGCTGGTAACAGAGGTGTTACCTGGTTATAACGAAGGCACTACTAGAATTTAGCTAAAAAGAACAAAGATATCCAAAAATATAGTCAGCAAAGTGTGCTGGTTTGTGTGGCAGCTTAGTGACACAACAAAATATTCATCATTCAGTAAAATTATAGCAATGTTTGTAAATTCAGGAAAAGATGGCTGATCAAACTACTTAAAATTAAAAGTCATAGAAGTTTAAAATTACTGACTCAGAGCTGATCAGGAGAAGAAAATGAAAGGAGAGAATCACATCTGGGCCTCGGATATTGATGTAAGTATCTCAAGAAAAGGACACTTGTTCAATTGACAGAAGAATAATTAGACCGCTTTGCTCTGGATAGGTAAGAAATCAACAGTACACTCTATGGACTCACTCACATCTTAATGTATCACATTTATTTGGTTCAAAAACCAAAATGTAAAGTTGGAAAATATGCTGAGGTTTGGAAAAATACTATTATCATGTATAATATGATTATGATAATATGACAGTCATCCAGAATTTATTTTCAAAAAATCAAACGTTTGAACTTTTCTCATCTAGATCATCAGGAAGGAGCTAGCACTTTTTAAAAGACTTATGGCTCGTAATTCAGACTCGAAAGCAATCAAACTTGGGGGAGCTTTCCTTTTCAAAGCTCTAGCAAGTCATTACTATCTTGATGATAATAACAGTGTCGAACTTGGGAACATCACACAAGATGTGCTATGGTGACGAATCAGCTATGGCGCATTTAAAGAAATATGAGACGTTAATGAATTATACTAAATGCATCGATACCACTTTTTTTCATTACTTTTCTTAATATTTTGTAAATCAAGCCTTCTTCCATGGAATGCATGGTGTGCGAGAAAGTATTTAAAGGTAAGTCTTGGCTCGCCGTGTGAATCCCAGCACAAGTAGAGTGCTCCAAAGCAGAATAACGCATTTCCATTTATGTCATTCTGCAGCTCGCGTAGTACCCATCAGACACAAAATCGAGGGCTTAGGTAGAAATAAAACGGGAGCCTCTATGAAGTATCAATGAAGTCATTCTTAGGTATGGCATTTGAAATTCTCCTAAAAGGGGGTATTCTGGAAGATATGGTACCTTTTGAATATCAAGGCAATTACAAAGTCTGGGTTCACTTTTACTCTCCAGTCGCATTCTTTCCCAGGAGGATAGGGTTGTGGGTAGTTAGGTGATAAAATAACACCAGCCGGGCCGGTCAGATTCCCTCCACATGCGGCTGTCACAGGAGAGGAGAACATGGAAAGAGAAGAAGGCTGGTCAGTGTGAAATGACACGTCACACAATTCTTCTGGAAAAATTTTAAAAAAGGGCTCATTCATTAGCATTTTCCTCTTCAAAGAGACTATGCATTGGATTATCAAATAATTATCCAGATAACATGTTAACACCCAAGAAGTCTATTCATTTTTCATGTCATTGTTAACGAATTTTAAAAATAATTAGTCACACCACTTTTAAGAAGAATTTTCAAACCCCTGACCAAAAAAAAGTTTGCTTCCTGTAATTTAAAAATTTATCCAATTAAACTAAATAATCCACTGTGCTCAGCAACACATACCAAACCAAAAACCAAACCCACTGCCGTCGAGTCGATTCCGATTCATAGCGACCCAATAGAACAGAGTAGAACTGCACTACAGAGTTTCCAAGGAGTGCCTGGTGGATTCGAACTGCTGACCTCTTGGTGAACAGCCATAGCACTTAGCCACTACGCCACCAGGGTTTCCAGCAACACATACAGAGACCAAAAAAAAAAAAAAAAAAACAGACAAACACTTAGGGGAAAAAGGAAAGCATCACCATAAACATCATTTCATGTTTTTTGTTTTTGTCTCTTTTATGGTTTACAAGGTCATTGCTTACCTATTGTGGAAAGCATTCTTCACGTGGTATAAGGATCATGTATCTTTTGTTTACACTTGTATCCCCAATACCTAGCACAATCCCTTGCTCGTAAGTATTCAAGAAATATTTGTTGAATGAATGGGTGCATGTTATCTGATATATTTCTCCAGTACTCTGATATATAGGGGTCAGGTTATTTTTCTCATATTCCAAAATGAGAAAACAAACACAGAAACTTTATGTGACCTCTTGGGATCAAAATCAATAACAGGCTGAGGAGCAACACTACATCTAAAAATAGTACTTAACGACAATGCTTAACATGTTACTGTTATTAGAAGCAAGCATTTTATATGATAACAGTGATATGTTCATTCACTCACCAATTTTTAAATGTGTTTCCATTTATATTAGTAAGATAATAATTGTGTAGTTTGAAACTGTTAAAAAGAAACTTAATTTTTGTTGTGAAGCCTGAAAGTGTTCAGGACTGTCTCGTTTACTAGATTAGATTTCTCTTAAATTTTATATCGCTTGAAAGGCACTAAAACACCACAACATTCACAAGTACACAAAAAAGCAAACAGAAGATGACCACATCACATCACAAAATGGAAGATGACTACATTATTACACGACTGCCAATTTACATCATTACATAACTGCCAAACCACTGAGAATCATGGCCCAGCCAAGCTGACACATAACCTTAACCATCACAGCCAGCGTTATGCTCACCTTCCACCTCAGCATTCGTTACTGCCAGGCATACATCCTTCACGCACAAGATAGTCAGGCAGTACATTTATTACTATTGTTGCAAATGCAAAATATCAGATAACGAGACAGTCGATAAGTGAGAAGTAGGTGTATACCATTTTCCCTAAATCATAACTTTTTCCACATAATATATCATATACATGCCATTAGAAAAAAAAAATTAGTAGAGAAGAAAATATCCTGATTAAGATCTTTTTTCACACAAAAAAAAACTTCTTTGTAATAAATTATTGGTGGTAATGTAAATAAGATGAAGAAACGTGCTTTACAATTTTCTGTGATGGATGCATCCGTAAATACACATTTAATTTTCCCAAAATTTAATTTTCTATAAAAAAAAATATACTAATGTCCAGTGAATTTTTTTCATCATAATTTCTCAGTCTAATCAAAGGCACTCTATGAGTAATATTGCAGGATTTTATTTACAATAAATTCTCACAGATATGCATTCAATAAGAATAATACAATTTTCACAAGAACAATTAAAACCATATTTCCCCTACTATGCCATTTCATTTTAATAAATTTATGTGGAAACTATTATCACTTTTCAGAGGCCAATACTCCTTCCAGAGTTAAGCAGTAGATGCTGACAGCGTTAAGGGGAAGAAGCATGGACAAATTACACAGGCAGTGCTAATGTAGCAAAAGAAAGTTTATAAAGATCTGAGAAGACTCTACTCCATGAAGGTTTGAAAGAAGAAAAAATGATAGATTCAGGGCACGGGCTACAGGGTGCAACCTGCAGGAAGAGTTCAGAGATAAGATCCAAATATTGATTTAAAAAAAGCAAAGGGGATACCTTGTCTTGTTCAAACAGACCCCAAAAGGCACTTTCAAATTAGGTTATTTAAAAGCTTTAAAGTGTAATTAAGTACTGTCTTGCCTTGTTTGTTTTCTCTTTTGGTCTTGTGTTCCCCATTTTAGGTTCAGTAGAATTTAACTAGAGAGCTTGTGAAATATTTTGGAGCAGATTAAATTCTAGTAGAAAATGCAACTCAGAGATGTTAGGAAATTCTCCAAAAATAATGGACATAAAGGTAAAACCTTCAAATTCATATAAATCCACAATCCTTTATCCACTACTCTTAAGGCCATACACATCTTCCTTCATTAGGGTTGGAGGTAAAACTCTTCAGTGAGACCCCATCAATGATTCTGCATCAAAACATTTGAATATTCACACCCTTATGTGGGATAAATAGTCTACAAAGAGCACACTTTACTCAGGGCAGGTTGCTGCCACCAAATTAGTTTGCTGCAAACTTACTATAAATGTTAGTTTTCCAAAGATCCTTAGAATTTGAAGTTGGGAGTAAGGGATTGCAGATGACAAAAGAAATGGGATGTACTTCTGGAGACTTTGAAGGAACACTTCATCTAGAATTAGAAAGTGGAAGTGTCTTGGAAGGAAGGCCTGGAAATCTCCTGAAAAAATCACCCATTGAAAACCCTGTGGAGCACAGTCCTACTCTGAAATACATGGGATTGCCGTGAACTGTAGTCAACTGGATAGCAGCTTTTTTTTTCTTTTAAGTGTCCTTTGGTCTGGAAAGGCAGGCCTATTCAATTCAGCTAAAAAAGTGAAAAAAAGGAACCTGGCCATCATAGGATTCTCCTCATGGGAGTGCACTGAGAAGTGAAACAGGGGGGCATCAGATTATACTACAAGAACAAAATTAAAAGCAAATGACAAGCTGGTGAAAATATGTGTAATATACAAAACAGATGAGAAGTTAAAATATCGTATAAAAGAGAAACAGCAGAAAATAAGAAAAAAATACTACCAATAAAAGGGGAAAAAGAAACTAATTGGCAACTCAGGAATGAACAAATTCAAATGGCTGATTAGATATGAAAAAGTTCAACCTCACTATTAATTTAAAATACAAACTAGGAACAATCACTTTGTGCCCTTAAATTATGAGATTAAGAAACATTGTATCTAGAGTTCTTTTTTTTTTTTTTTAATTTGGGGAAAATAAACATTCTCATACATGGCTGAAGTCAATGGGAACTGGTGTAGTCTTTCTGGAGGAGTTTTGAAAAACGTTTTAAAAGCCTAGAAATATGTAGGTTTTAGAAATACGTCATTCATAATCAACAATGAATTTTGAAATAAGGGTGTATGCGGCCATCTTTATAATAGGGAAAAAAAGAAATAACCTAAATATAATAATGCAACCACTACTGTTATATATAAAAAAGAGATAATATGCAATCATTAGAAATTAATTAGTAGAAAACACATAATAGCACCAAAAAATAATCACTACATCGGTAAGTAAAATGCACATTTTATAAAATAACAATATAGGCTGCTGGCATTTAAAAACACTTTAAACAGAGATTACATATAAAAACCAAAAACGAAACCCGGTGCTGTCGAGTCGATTCAGACTCACAGCAAGCCTGTAGGAGAGAGTAGAACTGCCCCAAAAGGTTTCCAAGGAGCGGCTGGTGGATTCAAACTGGTACCCTTCTGGTTAGCAGTCAAACAACCACCGCGCCACCAGGGCTCCACATTACACACACATAAAATAATTATGAAGTTTATTTATGAATGTTTATGTTAATAGAAATTGTCTCCAGGTAAAAAAATCACAACTTCTTTTCTCTTTTTGCTTAACTGTAAGGTCGCTGTAACCTGGCATCAACTCTACAGCAATGGATTTGGTTACGGATTTTTTAAATAGCTTATAAAAGGTCTGCAGTAAACACGTTTTGTTTTTAATGAGGGGAAAAAATATTACAAAATAAAAAGTGTATCATGGGTCAACATAACAGAACTCAGGGGCCTGTTAAGACAAGCACGTTACTTAATTTGCCTGTATTCAAACATCTTTACATTTAAAAGGTCCGGATGGTGAAAGTACTTTGCAATCAGCTGATACCCTAAAGTTTAGCTGTTTGAACCCACCCAGGGGCACCACAGGACAAAAGGCTGGTATCTGCATTTATACAGATTTTTGATGGTGTTGTTAATTGTCTTGGCTGCCTACTCATTTTTTTTTACATTTAAAAGCTGGGGCGGGGGAGTCTTCAGTAAAATAATGGACAATGGTTGGCTCATTTCCCTTGTACATCTGCTAGGTGGAAAAGTTTCTGACAGAGAGCAGAGGCTCAGTTTTGAAAAAAATAATATATTTACAATTTAATGAAAAGATCATGTTCATTTATTTCCAAACATACATATTTTTTCATTTTTTATCTCATACCTATGTATATCGGTGGGTCAGATTGCCCAAAAGAATAAATCTTTCAGTTACCTACAAGTGATTTTAGCTTGTCCTTGGAGCTGATATTCCAGACAGATGAATGTTATCTATTTTCTTTGCTGAGGGTCGGATTATTGAGTTGCTGGTCTAATTAGGTAACTAAGAAATGAACTAACAAAAGGGTATAGATTAGCTGGAAGATGGTCATGTTTAATAGGTATTAATTTTTAAATTAATGCCAAGTCAGCAATTGTCTTTAAGAGGTTAATTTGTAGTACTTCCAATGCTTTTTAATGTATACTTCCATGGGTTTAAAGAAATGCAAAATAGAAAAAAACAAAAGCCTGTCCTAATTTAAAAATAGGCCAATGGTTTAAAGTGATTATTGCATTTATAGGTAATTACTCTAAAAAAAAAACACAAAAATCTTGCAACTCTCAGCCTGATGACTCAGCTTGAAATAAAATGCATGACTATGCTCACAAAAGTTGTGACATGTAAACACGGCACAGAACATTAAATAAACATGAATAACTTTCTGACAAGGTTGAGAATGCTAATAAGCAGTGGTATCAAATCTCATCTATCTTCAGAGTTTCTAAGAAGTTAAAAGCTGTGCATCATCGCTCTATAGGACCACGGAGAATTTCCGTACTGCTGAGCATATGACAATAAAAATCATCTTAAATTATAAAATCCCCTCAAGTTCACCCTGGGAAAATGACCCACTAACTATATGCAAGTCATTTCATTATCACTTTCTCTTTTTACAGATTAATTAAATTTTACATTTTCAAACAGATTATAAAGAAGTAAAAATTAAACTTTGATAGCTTATTTAGACAATAAACTTAGCAGATTTTTTTTTTTTTAATTAAGATGAAATAGTGATTCTATGGTGAGGTACTTAACTGAATGAAGAGACAATTTATATGCAATTTCTATTTTTGTACAAAAAATATTTGTTACCCTAAAACCACATGTGCGATAAAATTATCTGGGATAGTTACTCAAATTACAGTTTGCAAAAGCCATTGTTATCTTTTTAACAAGTTCAAACCATAAAATTATATAGGATTTCCAAAATGAGTTTCTCTTTTTATCTTTATTTTGACATAAGCAGTATAATTTTTAGTTTTCAGAATTCTATTTAAAATAGTACTGATACTATAGAAAAACCACCTAAAATGAGAAAGTACTTTTTTAGTGAGTAGGTTTTGCTGAAAGGCATATTTCTATACCAAAAATGAAAATAGCAATGGTAAGGTTATGAATTTTCAACCACCCAGAATTTTAGATTAGGCTAATCTAATCCATATTTATACAAGATTTGTTAAGGATAGGAAATGTTAGATAAATACCAGTTACTGTTACATTAAGTACACTATTTCACCTGAAAATTTTGAATATAGCCTCAGAGAACAGAGGGCATGTAAGAAAGTCTTAAGAAGTATTTCCAAAGAAATAATCCATTTACAGGAGTAATTGTAATGATAACACGCGTTCATTGCCAAACATAAAATTTCTATTTTCTGTTACACGTACCTATGCATGTAGGGGGATCTGGCTGCCAGAAGAATCGGTTATTTAGCTGCACACAGGTGACTTTAGCTCGCCCTTGGAGCTGGTATCCAGGGTCACACTGGAACGTGATGGTGTCTCCAGGCTCTCTACTGTCGCCATAGCGTGTGCCATTCTGAGGCACACCTGGATCGTTGCAGGTTGACGCAATCGTTGCTACCAAGAAAAGACAACACCAGATAAATTGATCGGAAATATGGTTTCTACACTCATATAAGTATAGTTACTGTTTTGGATTGAAACACTATTCATTTGCGTAATGCATTCTTGTCTGTAGGTGAACATATGAATTTTATTTTTTCTGGGGATACATTCATGAACACACATCTTTCTAATACTTACTTTGAACGAATTCTAGCAAAATCTTTTTGGAAATGCAAACAATTGTGGGATGTATCAAGGAGTTTTATAGTGCCCTGTTTTGTACACAGACATGCCCACACACATTCTCTTCTCATTTCCTCCATAACAGTATTTTAAATGACAACATGTACCACATGTTGATTTAAAGGATGTGAATCCTGACAAACGTTGACTAAAACAGAACAGAAAGAATTCCCTTAAGGTCTGTGCCTTCAAAGTGAAAACCAGCTAACCTGACCAAATAGCCTTTATTAACTCTTCCATCAGGGGCCTATTCATGGAAAACAGCACCTACGGCAATTAGTGTTTAATGCTGAATGGTCTCTCACAGCTGGCCACGGAAACTGTGATGGCGATAGAAACTGCTCATCAGCGCCTCCTCGTGTGGCACCCAGGGCATGCGCCATACCTGCCGTACCCTAGTCACGCCTCTGCAAAGCGGGAGTAGTCGAGAGGGGACCACTAGTCCATTCTAGTCATAGATCCCATAGGGCCTATGGTCTTGGCAAAATTATTAATAACCCGCTTTCACCTTCAGAAGCGTTCTAACTTGGGCAATAAACTATATGATCACCCTAATTTTAGCAGAAACTCTGAAAATTATGCATCTGCCTTCATTGTCAAATGATAGCAGTGGTTTTAGTGTTAAGTCATTGCAGTCCAGTCGGTTCTGACTGATAGCGACCCTATAGGACAGCATAGAACTGCCCCATAGGGTTTCCAAGGCTGTAATCGTCATGGCAACAGACTGCCACATCTTTCTTCTACAGAGCGGCTGGTGGGTACCAACTGCCATTCCTTCAGTTAGCAGCCAAGTGCCTTAGCCACTGAACCACCAGGGCTCCCAATTTTAGCGTTAGGAATTTCAAATCAGTTTAACAAAGATTGGCATTTGTAATACAGGCTGGATGAGAGGACTGGGGGAACAGGTAGAGCCTTGCAATGGTAGGCCCTTGCAGTCCAATGTTGCTGGCTGCCATTAAGTCCATTGTGACTCATGGTGGCCCCACATGTTACAGAGCAGAACTGTCCTTTAGGATTTCCTAGGCTGTGATCTTTACGGAAACATATCACCAGGGTTTTCTCCTGCAGAGCCTCCGGGCAAGTTCCAACCACCAACATTTAGCACCCAAGCACTTAGCCATCCTGTCGCCAGGGTTTCTTATCATATGTAAAGCATAGTATAATAGATGCACCCGAAGTCTCACAAAATAGGCAGCAATAGCCAATCATCACAAAGTCTGTAGTAGTAAACTCAAGTTTTGTCCAAAAATATCATCATTTGCATAAATTTCCATCAATTTTATGTAACTCTCCAACCAGAGATCTTCAAGTATTTTTGCTGAGCTGTTCATCATGCGGTTTAAGGGTCTGTTATTTATTTCTTACTCTGCCTTATCTATGAGGATCTCCTACTATTTTTTCAACATTAGAAAGACCTTAGACTTCGCTTCCTACTTGTTGAGCCCAATGGGATTCTCGAAATGGAAGCTTAATGTCACCAGGGATGAGCAGATGCCCTCAGGGCAAAGCCAGCTGCTGAGCTACATTAGCTTTCGGCATTTCAGATTTCACATCGTTTTGAGGCTCTGAGAATTCCTCATTTTCCTGCAGGACCAGTGTTGCATTTTAAAAGGTTAAAAAAAAAATCTTGTCCAGCACCTTCAGTATATTTTCAGTGGATTAATTTTCAATTTAATCCATTCTAATATATTTTTTTTAATACTAGAAATGAAAGCCACTCAGTCATAATAAAAAGAAAACCTCAAAAACCTGTTGCTATAGAGTAGATTCTGACTCATAGCGACCCTATGGCAACCCTTTTAGGACAGAGTAGAACTGTCCCATAGGGTATCCAAGGCTGTAAATCTTTTTTTTTTTTTTTAATTGTACTTTAGATGAAGTTCTATAGAACAAACTAGTTCTCATTAAACAGTACATATATTGTTTTATGAGACTTAGCAACCCACAATATGGCAACACTCTCCCTTCTTGACTCAGCTTTCCTGTCCCCTGCTGTGCCTTCTAGTCCTTGCCCCTGGGCTGTTGGGCCCCTTTAGTCTCATTTTGGTTTTGGGGCCTGTCTAATCTTTGGCTGAAGGGTGAACCTCAGGAGTGACTTCATTACTGAGCTAAAAGGGTGTTTGGGAGCTCTACTCTCAGGGTTTCTCTAGTCCCTGTCAGGACAGTAACTCTGGTCTTTTCTTGTTAGAATTTTGTTCTACATTTTTCTCCAGCTCTGTCTGGGAACTTCTATTGTGATCCCTGTCAGGGCAATCAGTGGTGGTAGCTGGGCACCATCTGGTTGTGCTGGAGTCAGTCTGGTGGAGGCCATGGTAGTTGTGGTCCATTAGTCTTTTGGACTAATCTTTTCTCAAGGCTGTAAATCTGTATGACAGCAGACTGCCACATCTTTTCTTCCCATGGAGGGGCTAGTGGGTTCAAATCACCAAACTTCCAGTTTGCGCAGAGCACTTAACCACTATGTCACCAGGAGTCCTTCTCTGTCCTAGTTATACATGAATCACATAGCATTATGTCTGGCATATCATACTTGTCACCATCTTCATTATTATTATCATTAGTGCTTTTAATAGTGAAATTTCACATCAAAATAGAGTTCTCAACGGGTAACAAGACAAAATGCAGTGCTTGAGCTTCAGAGTACGTTTTTCAATGGGAAGATAGCTGGAAATGCCACATCGGGGTCACTTTTAAGAGATTGTTAAAGTTATCCACTTTCTTCCCATCCACAGTAAAGATTAGAAGATTGGAGGCAGGAATTCAAACACATCACTCCTGATGAAGACTGGTATACCAGTGGGAAGCAAGATAGATTAGAACACACAAAGTTTATAGTTAGAAAGTCATTACAGTCACACCCTCAGACCACACATTTTTATAATATAGAATATTAATAGAATTAGAATTCAATTACTAGATTCACAACCCATAGCGACCATCCTCTAAACTCCAAAATAGTATTGTATTAAACTAATATTTCACAAGCTATCTTGAATTTGCTATTTGAATAATGTTTCTATGGAATCTAAGATCTACCTGTGACTTACCCTCACTGAGATTTCTCTAAGCTTCAGAAAAAAAGCTTTCATAAGATAAGGAAACCTTATTTTGCATTTTGAATCTTATTCATAGGGCTGAATTTTGCATCTTCAAAAGAAAATGTATTATTTCCTCAAGCAAGTGTTTACATGCATTGTTGAGTGTCCATTTCCAGGTGATAATTACTGCTACCATTTACATAGTATTAAAATACTTTAAAAAGAAAAATTAAAAAGTTAAACCAAGAATATCATGAACGTTAATTGCAATTTTTAAAATCAAGATGTGTTTTTTACTACTTCTCTTCCTCAAGTCCTTATTAAGCATGCATTAAAAGCAAAGATACACAACATCCCATAAAGAAAAGATTACACAGATGTGCACGGATTTTGTATGTGGATAAGAATTTCAACCGTTATCACTCTTTCAAAACTAATATTCCATAGGACACTTTTTTGGGGGTCGTTAATACACACCTGGTCGAATAATACTGGCAGGTACTACACACTCTTGTTCTCTCTTGCCAATTCACGTTACACCAAAACCAAACCAAACCCACTGCTGTCAAGTCGATTCTGACTCATAGTGACCCTATACGACAGAGTAGAACTGCCCCATAGAGTTTCCAAGGAGTGCCTAGTGGATTCGAACTGCTGACCTCTTGGTTAGCAGCTGAAACACTTAACCACTATGCTACCAGAGTTTCCTCACACTGCACATTAAGGATGAGAGGCTCAGAGAAATCCTACAGTAAAGACACCTGTTGGTTTTCATTGTTTAATCCAGTGTAACCTAAAGTTAAGTGATCATGGAGTGCATTTATCTTCCCCGACAAACTTCCTAAAAGTGTGACAAATAAAAATATCAGTATATGAACCACTGGCTTTCATTAATGATTATATTTCTTTAACATTATGAGATTTTATTCATTTTTGAAGGTACACTTTCTACTTCCAAACAAAAATTTTATTTGGAATATCTGTAACAATGGAGCACACTATTAAGAAGTTTTGTGCTGATGAAGTTCGTATTGTATAACAAACAAAAATACTATGTCTACAAAGTAAAGTAAAAACAAACTAAAGTATTATAATGACATGTGCAAAGGCCTGGAGATAGAAAATCAAAAGGCGAGAACATGCTCAGCATTTCTCAAGTTGAAAGAACTGAAGAAAAAATTCAAGCCTTGAGTTGCAATACTGAAGAATTCTGTGGGGAAAATAGTAAGTGACACAGGAAGCATCAAAAGAAGATGGAAGGAATATGAAGTCACTATACCAAAAAGAATTGGTCAACATTCAACCATTTCAGGAGGTAAAACACGATCAGGAACCAATGGTACCGAAGGAAGAAGTATAAACTGCACTGAAGGCATTGGCAAAAACAAGGCTCTGGGAATTGATGGAATACCAGTTGAGATGTTTCAACAGATGCAGAGCTAGAAGTGCTCACTAGTCTATGCCAACAAATTTGGAAGACAGCTACCTGGCCAATTGACTGGAAGAGATCTATATTTATGCCTATTCCCAATAAGGGTAATCCAACTGAATGCAGAAATTAAAAAAACATTAATATCACATGGAAGCAAAATTTTGCTGCAGATCATTCAAAAGCAGTTGCAGCAGTACATCAACAGGGAACTGCCAGAAATTCAGGCCGAATTCAGAAGAGGACATGGAACCAGGGATATCATTGCTGATATCAGATGGATCCTGGCTGAAAGCAGAGAATACCAGAAAGATATTTACCTGTGTTTTATTAACTAAGCAAAGGCATTAAACTGTGTGGATCATAGCTATTATGGATGACATTGCGAAGAATGGGAATGCCAGAACTCTTAATTGTGCTCATGAGGAATCTGAACATAATCAAGAGGCAGTTGTTCAAACAGAATGAGGGAATACTGCAGGGTTTAAAGTCAGGAAAGGTGTGCATCATGGATGTATCATTTCACCATATCTATTCAATCTGTGTGCTGAGCAAAGAATTTGAGAAGCTGGACTATACGAAGTAGAACGGGGCATCAGGATTGGAGGAAAACTCATTAACAACCTGCATTACGCAGATGACACAACCTTGCTTGCTGAAAATGAAGACAATTTCAAGCACTTATTGATGAAGATCAAAGACCACAGTCTTCAGTATGGATTACACCTCAACATGAAGAAAACAAAAAACCTCACAACTGGACCAATAAGCAACACAACAATAAATGGAGAAAAGACTGAGGTTGTCAAGGATTTCATTTTACTTGGACCTGCAATCATTATCCATGGAAGCAGTAGTCAAGAAATCAAAAGACACATTGCATTGGGAAAATCTGCTGCAAAAGACCTCTTTATAATGTTGAAAAGCAAAGATGTCACCTTGAGGACTAAGGTTAACCTGACCCAAGTCATGTTGTTTTCAATTGCCTCATATGCTTGTGAAAGATGGGCGATAAATAAGAAAGACGGAAGAACTGACGCCCATTAATTGTGATGTTGGCAAAGAATATTGAATATACCATGGACGGCCAAAAGAGTGAACAAATCTGTCCTGGAAGAAGTAAAACCAGAATGTTCCTTAGAAGCAAGGATGGTGAGACCACATCTCACAGACTTTGGACATGCTATCAGGAGGCATCAGTCCCTTGAGAAGGACATCATCCTTGGTAAAGCAGAGGGTCATCGAAAAAGAGGAAGACTCTCACCGAGATAGATTGACACAGTGGCTGCAACAATGGGTTCAAGCATAGCAACAATTGTGAGGATGGTGCAGGACTAGGCAGTGTTTTGCTCTGCTGTGCATGAGGTCGCTATGAGTCGGAACCTACTAGACCGCACCTTACAACAACAACAGCATTACATAATTAGCCAAAAATTTTTTTTTTTGGTATCTATTACATGAAAATGTGAGTTGTAGTAAAACAGCTGCATATATATGTTTAGAGAGGACATATATATTTTCTTGTGTATCTCCAAAGATTATTTTGGATAACCTGTAAATCAATCACTAAAGTTCAGTGGAGTTGAAATCCTAATCCTTACTCCTTCCTTTCAGAATTATGAAATCAAACTAAGAAGTTTCTCGGATTATCTAGGTTGGATTAGAAAAGGAATAAGAAAACTTGGGGGAACAAAATCAAACAAGGTGGCGGGAAATAGAATGGTTGGGTCTTTGAAATAAATTTCATTTTATTTTCCTCTAGTTTTGACTTGTGGGAAGATGTTGCTTGGTTAAGGCAATAAAGCTGATTCTGAGACTAATATAAAAGCCCTAACCAAAGACATTCAGGTGGGGCCAGAAATTGCTTTTCAACATTTAGGATCATAACAAAGTTATGATGAAGCATGTGCTCATTTCTTGTGTATGACTGTATTCTTTTATGGACTGAAACATACCTTTTACTCATTTTTCCCTTAAATATTTTTTCTCCAAATGGGAGTTTAGTGACTCTGAGTCTTTCTAGTTTCTTGCCATAAAAAAGAAAACAGTGTTTTTAGTTGCATCAGTCCTATCCTTCTATTACATTAGAAAAAGAAAGTACTGTTCCTGAGGTGATGAATATTGTGTTTTTCAATTTTCCACAGGGGTTTCCTGGAACATTTCAAATCATAAGGACACTTTCCACAGGCGAATTAGCATCTAAGGGAATGTCCACACCATCTGCCATCCGAACCATTCTGGTCAGCCTGAGCAACCCAAGACACGCATTTAACTTAGCATAAGAGCAACGGGTCTGCCTTTTTGTTTATAGCAGGCAGCAATGATAGTACAGTGCCATTGCATGACAATAAGGTGCAAAGGAACATAATTTTATCTCCAATTAGATAAAGTCACTCTTGAAACTAGGGCCCTTCCAGAGCAATTTTTTTTTTAAGTTGTACATAAAATTGTGTTTTTTTTAATCCATTTTACTAAAATAAGTATATAGAATATGGCCCTTGTCCTATTAAATGCATAAAGGCCTCCTTGAGTGTTTTTTCAACAGCATTTAAAAGTAGAGTTATTAGTTCACAGAAGTAAAAAAACACTTAATGCACAAATAGCATTTAAAGGCGTCTGCCATTTCCCTGTATTTCATATTTCAATAAATAAAATGTTTGTCACATCTGCAGAACATGTGGCTGAGGACCTGAGCCCTTTAGAGCCTTGGTGGGTGAAGAGACGAGTGACTACTCTCTGGGGAACAAGGCCTGGGTGTAAGGATTTTGTATTCAGAATTGTAAATCCAAGCTTCAGGAGAAAACAGAGTGTTATAGTCACTGATAGGTGCTTGATGTATCTTCAACAGTGACACAATCAGGAGGCAAGAACCAACAGAAGATGTTCAAGGAATAGGCCTTCAGGTGTCCTTCCCCCCGACCCCGACCCTTAGACATTTAGAAATAATACTGACTCCTTTTTGGAATGTTTAAGAACCAAGTTTTCTTTGTGAACACTTCAGAAGAGAGTTGGAATACCTCAAGAGGAAGATTTTGGATTTTATGCTAATAAAGTTTTTAAAATAACCAAAACTCAAAGAAATTGAAACCTGTTTTATTCTGAGCAGCTATTCTATATGCATATAGGGAGACCATTCAGATTCCAGAGAAAAAGCAAATGGCTTGAAGTTTGCTGGTTACAATAACTCTTAGAAAGAGAAGAGGAGTGAGAAGAATGTAAAACCAACCACTGGCTACTCTTAACATGATGGATTGAGCCCTGCCTTTCCTTTTAACTGAGATCAACTGGTACTAGGTCACAAGGTGGTCTCTGGCCCTCCACCCACCTTCAGCCATGTCTTCTGAAATTCAAATTTAATAAGCCTGGTTTAAAACAAGCCAGAGAAGATTAACAACTTTGGGTGCAAGGAAAGCAGCAGGCTGGATTCATTTTCGTCAGGAATTTCTACGCAGTGGATGTTTGGCTCCGTGGGTAAGCAAACCTTAAAATCAAAGTACCAAAAACCAAACCTGTTGCTGTCCAGTTGATTCTGACTCATAGTGACCCTACAGGACAGAGTAGAACTGCCCATAGGGTCTCCAAGGAGCGGCTGGTGGATTTGAACTGCTGACCTTTTGGTTAGTAACCTAACACTTTACCACCGCACCACCAGGGTTCCAGAATCAAAGCAGGATGTCTGTTATTAATGTTTCTAATTGGCAAAAAGCACGACACCACAGTCCAAGTCACCATTATAATTTGCCACGATTTTCGTAATCGCCTATCCCCCAGTACGATCCATTCTCTATATCACATCTAGGGTGATGTTTTCACTCTTTCGTTACTCGTGGTACATGTAGTGACCGCCTTTTCAGCCTCTGGGGTCTATTGGGAAGCTGTTCTCAAACTGACGGTGCATGCTGCCACAAGCTGGGGGTCTTTTTGACTGTTTGAAACCCAAGAAATGGATGTGCGCTATAAATGACTGTTTCTACAGGGTGTCGTACGAGGTGATGCTCAATCAATATGTTTCAGGTAAAACATGGATTTCAAAAACAAATTAAGTGGTACACATATGTACCTCGGGACTCTGGGCGTAGAATTGTGGGTGGGGAGCAAGAAAAAAATCCATACTACCTACCAAATATTCAGACACATGCAATGCTTCAGCATGCTTCCATTAGCTAAAACACATGGAATCAACAAAAAAAGTCAAAGCAGAAAATAACTGGGTATTAAAAGGGTTAAAAATGTAAATCAGTTCATGCTACTTCCCTATTTAGAAGTCTTTAAGGGATTCCTACCACACTTGGATTATGCCCAAACTCTACAACCTGCGTTACGTGGAGGTCCATGATCTAGCCCTACCTACTTCCCTTAACCACTATGTTTCCCCTAAACTGGCCTTCTCATTCTTCCTTGAAATCAATAAGTTCATTCTTTACTTTAGGACTTTTCATTAACTATCCTCTTTCAGGGATATCTCCTAAAGTGAATGATGTTTAACTGCAACTCGTAAAATGGATAGAAGTAGTCAGGTAAAAGAAACATGGAGAATGGAGAAGGGGAGAGTTCTAGGCACAGGGAACAACATGAGTGAAAGACTAAAAACAAGAAAGAAAAAAATATATTAGGAACCAAAGGTGGAAGAAATTAGTGAGAATGGAGATTAGGCAGAAACCTGATGTTAACCAATTTTGAGGCCATGTTTCAGTTAGAATTTTACTCTAATATAAATAAAACTAGAAAATATTCTTTAAGCAGGGATTTAACTTGACTAGGAGTCCCTGGGTGGGGCAAATGGTGAAGTGCTCAGCTGTGAACTGAAAGGCTGGCTATTCTAACTCACCCAAAGATTCCTCATAAGAAAGGCCTGGCAGTCTTCTTCTGAAAGGTCACATCATTGAAAACTCTGTGGAACTCAGCTCTACTCCGCAACACATGGGGTCAGCATGAGCCTATAGATTAGACTTGTTCTTGGCGAAGATGACTTTCCTTTACTAACACATTCCATAAAATCATACCCCTCTTAAAACCCTTTAGACTAGGGTCCAGGTTGGGTAGAGATCTGGAAGTTTGGTATGTGCATGTGATGAAGAGAAATGCCAGGTAAAACTAAACCTCAATCTTTCTGGAGGTTGCTACCAGATAATTTGATGATTGGATGGGGTGATCAGTTCAGTTTTGAACATACTGAATCTCCAAGATGTTCAAATTAACGTATCTAATTCACACTTACAGGTTGACAAGATGCGTTTGAACTTGAAATAAAATATTGTGGAGTTATTCTGTAAGCCTTAAAAAGAAATAAAATTGCTCAGGGATAGTATATCACAAGAGAAGGCCAGATATTTTAAGACCAAGTCCTGAGGAAACTGGCATTTAAAGAGCACACAGAGGGACATGGACTGCAAAAGAGGGCCAAGGAAGAGTGGGCAACGAGGCAGGAAGGATCTGAGGAATGATCACGAAAATCCATAGAAAAGAAAATCTCAGTAAGATGGAGAATCAACAGCACTGCATATCTGTTGGAGGCTATTTAGGAGGATCACTAAAAACTGTGTTTTGGTTGAAAGACTTATTGGTTATCTTTTACAATGGCAAGAGAAATAACATTTGGGTGACAAGAATAGAAAGGAAACTTGGTGGGCTGAGGAGTGACCTGGAGGTGAGGAATGCATACAGCAAGCATAGAATATAGAAAAAATAATCTATAATAGTTGAGTAAGGTTGAGTTTGGTGGCTGTAAGTTTATAGTAGAAAAGATTTACTAGGTGGTTTCATTTTTTTTAGGAAGTCCAGGTGAAAGAATGGATGAGAGGAATAGGCCAGTTAACTGTGACAGAAAGCCCACCAAGCCAGGGAATTAGCGTATTGGTAAGAGACTAGATTTTAATGATGACAATGCTGCTGATGGGGAAGAAGTAAAGTGAATTTAAGAGGAACCAGGAGGAATGAGACAAGCAAAGGCCTAGATGTCCTAGGGTGAGCAAAGAACTGACAGAAAATGGAGAAGTGAGATGGACAGACAAGATGTTGTGAAAGAGAGACACGAAAAAATTTAGTTTTTCTGAATTTTAGGTGAATGTACACCTATGAGAGTAGTTGTTGAGGGTAGAGTAGAGAAGATCAGTGGTTTCGAAGACAGGACTGAGAATCACAAAGTCGGATTGGTCAGTCATTCAAGTGAATGTGAAGGCCATTGGAAGCCTCTACAGAAGAATGGGACCGCAGTTCCTGATAGATGGGTAGTCAAGTGGGCAAGAGATGTCAGACACAGAGATTGAGGGATTATTGATGAGTGTCATAAACTTCAAAGTAGCTATGATCATTAGACTTTATGAATTATATGTCTCTGTCTTTCCTGTCAGTTTGTACATTTTATGAAGGCAGAAGTAACTTCAGCCTTCAGCTCTGAATGTCTAACGCCAGCGCTGTATCAGGAACCTAACAGGCAGGTCTCAACTTTGAATGGATGAATTGTTGGATGAGTGAAGGAATAAATAACTGAATCGCCAATTTATTAATTTAAAATTATTATACCAATGTGATCACATATTGTCAACCTAAATATTTGCCTCTCAGACTCTTGTTTTTCCATGCTCTTGTTACTGAGTAAACCTGCTTCTGAATGATACATTTTTAAAGACACTGTGATAATTCAGTCTATTAATTTTGGGAACCTCACCTTAAAATAATGTTGTACACCTCTGCTTAATCTATTATGTGTTCATTTAGAGTTTGAGACTCACAGAGAAATTTTATGTCTAAGGTTTTGGGAAAGGGTCGGGTGTGCTGTGATTGCTCACAGTAGTCACTGTTGCAGGAGGTATCACTCGATGAGCTTTTAATATAAATAAGATTTATATTAGCAGAAAGATACACAATATTCCAGCTAGTATTAGTATTATAGAAAAAAGTTCAAAGATAAAAATGTGCATAAAATAAATAGAAAATACAGAGAGAAGTCTGAATTGAGACGAGGGAGCATTTTATTGGGAAGTAATAATAGTAATTAAGGCTAACCTAAAATGGTCATTTCCAGGTCAATAATTTCACTATCACTTGAGCTATGGTGGAATGGTTATTCCCATATTAGAGATGAGAGGCAGACAGAAGTATTGCATTCATGATTAAGCGATCTTAATTTGTCCTTGTTATAGATTGAATTGTGTTCCCCCAAAATATGTGTTGAAATCCTAACCCCTGTATCTGTTTGGGATACCCTGTGGTGTAGTGGTTAAGAGCTACGGCTGCTACCCAACAGCTCAGCAGTTTAACCCACCAGGTGCTCCTTGGAAACCCTATGAGGCAGTTCTACTCTGTCCTACAGGGTTGCTATGAGTCGGGATCGACTCAATGGCAACAAGTTTGATTTGGTTTGCTTTAGTTTAGTTTTCCGAAGAACAAATACATCTGTCTTGGAAAAAGTACAGACAGAATACTCCTTAGAAGCAAGGATGTTGAGATTTCATCTCATGTACTTTGAACATGTTATCAGGAGAGACCAGTCCATGGAGAAGGATATTATGGTTGGTAAAGCAGAGCACCAGCAAAAAAGAGGAAGACCCTCAACAAGATGGTTTGACACAGGGGCTATAACAGTATTGATCAAACATAACAATGCTTGTGAGGATGGCACAATACCGTACAGTGTTGCTATGAGTCAGAACTGACTGGACGGCACCTAACAACAAAAACATTACAAATACACAACCAAGAATAGAAAAAAGTGCTATTTTTACATATCTTGTTTCTCTCCTTCCATTTTCTTATCAATTTTGTGAATAATCAGCACAACTAAATTACAGCTGAAATCCAAACATTCTACTGAATGCAGGACTTAGAACCACGACTAAACCAGTAGTCTTATATTCCATCAGTTTAGTAAACATTCTTTGTATCTTTGTCATGAGCCACGTGCTGGAGAATCAAAGCCAAATAAAACTCTCTTTGGCCTCGAACTGTCCACAATCTATCTGTGTAAGTAGCCAAAGATAAAAATGTATAGTTAGCTGGCTACCTGTCCCATGACGAAAGTTCTGTGGCAGAGCCAGGAGAAAGCGATGGTCTGTCTATACTTGCCTTGCCATGCCCCTGCTTAGAAACTCTGCCTATAAATCCAGATTTATGACTGGTTCTCCTTTTTAAAAGATTCTTACTAGGTTCACCGACTGTCAGCTCCAAAGGCCTCTCTCATTATACTCCACAAATTATTATTTTTTTAGATGAAAATGTACCCATTAAATTATCTTTCAATAAAGTAAATTAGAGAGAGGTGTCATGTAGCTGCAAAATTATTATGGTTATTTACAGAGAAATCAATCTCACAAAATCCGAGAATGCAAAATGACTCCAGAGCCTGTAAGAAAAGCGTGCCACTTTTACCAAGAGTCAGATGGTTGACAGTTCAGACCATACGACCTCAGCTAAGGTATATTTAACCCCTCGAGTAAAGGTCAGTTTTGTGTGCTGAACTCCAATTTCTTTCGTTTTATGCATGATTAAATGGTAATTAAGTTTTAATGAAAAGTGTTAGGCTGATTATAATTAACATAATTGTACTAGTCAGTACATGTCCTCACGTTCTACATGCTGTGCAGAGCTGGCAAGACAATGGAACTTTAATAGGGTTTGACTATCTTGTGGGCATCACCAATCAATTTCTCTAGTAGAGAAAAATGTCTCTTAGCTCCAAGTGAAGGTAAACACACATACAGGGAAGTGGGTGATATACACCTTACTGTATAAAGCCACTGAGCACACACAGGCTCACAAAATTGAGGAGAAGTAATTACTCTTTCCATACTCTCAGTAAATAGTCGTTTTAGTTCCAATATTATTCTAATGCAGCAAAAAATAAAGATCTTTTTTTTAATGAAACAAAGAAATTGACTAGATAATAGATTAAATTATGCTCATTTAAAAAATAAGTATTAACCTTTACAAAATGAAAATATTCTGCCATTTTCAACTGGGATTAACATTTTAAGTAATGAAGTACAAAATAAATATATGAAAAATTATAAAACTTAAAAGGTCAACAAAGATTCAAGCCTTTTATAACCACTACATACTGTGTTCTTTACTAGACCAAATGCAGGCTGTAACATTCACTATTTCTGAAAGGCCATTTACTCTTCACTATTTATCAGTACTATACAGAGAGGTGAAAGAATCTTTATTATTAAAACTAGCATTTAAATATTCAGTAATAAAGACTGTCATGGATTGAATTGTGTCCCCCCAAAATATGTGTCAATTTGGCTAGGCCATGATTCCCACTATTGTGTGATTGTCTACCATTTTGTCATCTGATGTGATTTTCCTATGTGTTGTAAATCCTACCTCTACGATGTTAATGAGGTGGGATTAGCAGCAGTTATGTTAACGAGGCAGGACTCAATCTACAAGATTAGATCGTGTCTTAAACCAATCTCTTTTGAGGTATAAAAGAGAGAAATGAGCAGAGAGACATGGGGACCTCATACCACCAAGAAACAAAAGCCAGGAGAATAGCAGGTCCTTTGGATCCAGAGTCCCTGTGCGGAGAAGCTCCTAGACTGGGGAAGATTGATGACAAGGACCTTCCCCAAAGCTGACAGAGGGAGAAAGCCTTCGCCTGGAACTGGCACCCTGAATGCGGACTTCTAGCCTCCTAGACTGTAAGAGAATAAATTTCTCTTTGTTAAAGTCACTCACTTGTGGCACTTCTGTTATAGCAGCAGTAGATAACCAAGACAAAGACCTTACTATTAAAATGTTTTAATAAAGCTAAATTCAGTTACAAGACACATCGTTTAACATATACAACATGTGGTCCTTGTCACATAACCATAAAATCACAACTGGGAAACTTCAACATATTCAATCAGCTAACATTTGTTCAATCCAAAACACTCATCAAGTCGATTCTGACTCATAGCCACCCTATAGGACAGGGTAGAACTGCCCCTTAGGGTTTCCAAGGAATGACTGGAGAATTCAAACTGCTAACCATTTGGTTAGCACCCAAACCCTTAACCACTACACTGCCAGCGTTTCCAAACCCTTGTTAGCCACTGATCATATAACATGTTCTAGAAATACAAAGATATTCTGCCCTCAAATAGCTTAGTATATTGTATATAAAATACCAGCACACAGTAGAATAAGCATACAGGAGCACTTGGACTGAGTTTGAGGGTCGTCAGTGACAATATGATTGTTCTGCTAAAGAAGTCTTAAAAGATAGTGTGGATGCACTGCAGTTCATTAACAAACAAAACTTCGAGGCCAAGGCCAGTATGTAATGCGGACATACACCAAGTAGGTGCGAGGGAATACCGAGGAAGGCATACTGCTAGAGCGTAAGTTACATAGGTTTTCTCAGAGTAGAGAATGGTGATTGAGAATGGTGCTGGAAACGGACAGTAGGGTAGGTTTACACAGAGGTCTTTACACCCTTTATTCTTTTGGCAATGGGGAGAGTCAGAAAATTCTTCATCAGAGATGAAAATACAGTACAGAATTCTGACCTGTAGAAAGGTATGATCTGAGTTGCCTCATACAAGACCCATCCTGGTCCCTCTGGTCAGGCAAGTACAGGAAAAAAGAAGCCAGTTAATGAGCTAACAAAATACTCTAGTCAAACTTGAGTTGATTTTGACTACCGTGGTATGGGGGCAAGCTGCAAGAACGGGTTGGATTTTAGATCTATTTTGAATATGGAGCCTAATGGATTTGCTGTTAGATTGTCTGTGTGGCATGTGATAAACAGAAGTGTAAAAACTGTTTTCAAAGTTTTTGGCCAGAGCAACTAGCAGAATGGAGTTGACTGAGACAGGGAAGACATCAAACAAACAAACAAATTTTGGGAAAGGGAAGTAAATTCCCAAAAACCAAACCCACTGCCGTCGAGTTGATTCCGACTCATATAGGGTCGCTATGAGTCGGAATCGACCCAATGGCACTGGGAAGTGGATTAGGGGTGCCTTAAATTTCATTTCTTGTGTTAAATTCCCACTCTACATCTTCACATCAAAGCAGAGATGTTGAGTAGGCAGTCATACTCAGGGAAGGCTGACCGATATCACTGAGGAGTAAATATTGTTGGAGAAGAAAGGAGACCTGAGGACAAGCCCTAGTGGCACCCAGCTTTTAGTGTTTGAGAAAAAAACATGCAAACCAACAAAAGACTATAATACAGTGGCCAATGGAATACAGAGGAACAAAAGAGAATTTTAGAAGGAAGTACTTTAAGAAAGAGGAAATTCAATTTTGAAATGTTAAATACAGTTTGAAATTATGAAACAGAGGGCTGGCAAGATCAATCTTAAATTCTCACACTTTACACTTATTTTCAAATTATGATTGAGAAATAGCTGATAGTTTAAATGTCTCCAAAAAAATAAACATTCAGATATGTAGCTTCCCTCTTATAAATCAATTATACTTATGATCCTCAGTTCATTTATTATTGCCATACTATCAAGTTAAAATAGTTTAACAAGAAAATTCTAATTTAATGCTATTGAACAAATGCGATTTTTAGCCATATTTAAAGTATCAATTACGTTAGGAAAACATTTCTTTTAGATACCATTTAAAATGCTTTAAGATCATAGAATACTACTATTACCTTAAATTCTAAAATTAGCATGGTTTATGAATGACAGCACAATCTAATTATAGATCATGTGTCCTTATTTTTTGCTTTAGGCTCATAAAGACAATCAAATGGGAAGTTTCCTTCCTTTTACCCACAGAGGAGTAAGTAGTTAAGGCTTTTTGATCTGAACAGTAGGCTCTTTTGCGTGTGTAGAGAGATGTAGACCTTTGTTTTGGAAAGATTGAGTTGATTTAGTTTCATTGCTGGTTTTTCCAAAGAGGAAAGGAAGGCTTCAGAAATTGAGGAAATGGAAAGTAGCACATTAGTCCCACGTGTAAGTAAGTTGACCAACATCTCAATTTGACCACAATTAAAGGGCTGTTTCAAAGATGTGGCACTGTCAGTTTTATAACAACTGAGGGAGTTCTGCGAGCTCTCTTTGCTATAACTAGGCAAATTCTGGGCAAATTGAGACAGGAGTGTAGGAGTCAAGTTTTCATCTGCTCTTAGAGAGAAAGAATCATATCCCATTTGCACTGGAATCCCAGAAGGGACAGAGCTTCATATGGTGGAGAAGTGGATGGTTATCAGACTGCTCATTAAGAAGGTGGTTCGTAAAGCGTCTTGGCCTTTCGGTCGGCAGGGAAGATCTCCGTGTTTCACTCCAAGGTCCTTCGAGAGAACCACTGTGAGATGAATCTCTGTGGCTGCCCAGAGCAACGGCACCCACAACAGAGCAGTAACATGTAAGACGAATAGAGGAAGGACCACTCACAGTAACTGCGAAGTATTCATCCTGTAGTTGCCATACAACCCAAAATTGTGAGGCCGGTTTTCTAAATAGGCTGAAATTGGGTGCCTTCTCTACTTTAATGCATGGGGGCTTGAACTGCATATAATTTGACTGAGGAAAATGAAGAAATAAAGCTTACTTTATGCCTGAAATTGGAGCACATTCATTACCATTTCCTGTGCCTGCCAATTTTCTTTATAAATTCATTTTACTTAGGATTCTACATAAAACACACAGCTTCCTTCCAAAAAGATTACTTCAGGTTTATTTACAAAGGTTGGGTTTGGGGAATCACAGTTGGGAGTGTTGTTACTGGCTAACTACACCATGGAAAGTGAGAAGAACAAACAAATCTGTCTTGGAAGAAGTACCAACAGAATGCTCCTCAGAAGTGATGAGACTTCATCTCATGTACTTTGAATGTGTTACCAGGAGGGAACAGTCCCTGGAGAAGGACATCATGCTTGGTAAAGTAGAGGTCAGCAAAGGAGAGGAAGACCCTCAGCGAGATGGACTGACACAGTGGCTGCAACGATGGGTTCAAGCATAGCAACAATTGTGTGGATGGTGCAGGACTGGGCGGTGTTTCCTTCTGTTGTACGTAGGGTTGCTATGAGTCAGAACTAACTTGACGGCACCTTGCAACAACAATTACAGAAACCTAGATGTGGGAACATGGCTGCCTTAAGAAAAGTAGTGACCCTTGATTGAGGAACCGTCAACCAAGATAAACTGACAGAGATGAGTGATGGGCATAAATACCCTGTTCCCACTTTCCTCCCTGTCCCTCTCATTTGTCAGAGCTAACCATTGGATGAAACAAATTAGAGGGCAGAGGGTATGTCTATACAGGTCAGCCCATAGGGTCACAGGGCAGATTATAGAGGGCCAGAGAACATCTAGAGGGGCAAAGAGAAAGTATACGACATTGTTGTTGCTGTTACATGCTGTCCAGTCAGTTCCGACTCATAGCTATGCTATGTGCAACAAAATGAAGCTCTGCCCAGTCGTGAGACTTCCTCACAATCGTAATTGTGTATAATGCATATCATTGCATAATCCAAAGGCATCAAATCTTCTTCAGTCTTCCTTATTCAATGTCCAGCTTCGGCATGCATATGAGGCGACTGAAAATAACATGGTTTGGGCCAGGCACACCTTAGTCCTCAGAGTGTCACCTTTGCTTTTTAATACTTTAGAGGTCTTTGACAGTAGATTTGCCCAATGCAATGTCACTTGATTTCTTCTTCTTCTTTTTTTTTTTTTTAACATTTTATTGTGTTTTAGGTGAAAGTTTACACAGCAAATAGTTTCCCATTCAACAATTTATACACAGTTTGTTCTGCGATATTGGTTGCTACCCCTGCGATATGTCAGCATTCTCATTTCTACCCTGCCCTTCTTGTTTCCATCCGTCCAGTTTCCCTGACTCTCCTTACTTCTTTTCTTTTGGGCAAATGTTGACTGATTGGTCTCCATAGTTGATTCTTCTAAGAAGCGCATTCCCCAAGGGTGTTACTGTTGACTTATAGGTCAACCTCTTTTTTGGCTGAAAGGTGACCTCTGGGAGTGGCTTCAGTTCCAGGTTAAAAGGGTGTGGTAGGGTGACAGTCTTTGGGGTTCCTCCCGTATTTACCAGTCCAGCAAGTCTGGTCTTTTTTATGAAAGTGAATTTCTCCCATTCTAACCAGGACTTTCTACTGTGTCCCAGGTCACAACGATCCTTAGTGGTAGCTGAGCACCGTCTTGATATTCTGGTCTCAAGCTAGAGGAAGCTGTGGTTTATGTGGGCCATTAAACCTAGGAACTAATATTTTCCTTGGGTCTTTGGTTTCCTTCACTCCCCTTTGCCCCAGATGGGAAGTAATCAATAGCTGTATCTTAGATGGTCACTCACAAGACCCCAGACATCTAGGTTAATAAGCATAATATAGTTCATAATGAACTTTATTATGCTTATTAACCTAGATGTTCTCTGCGACTATGGTCCTTAGCCTTCAATCCCAGTAACTCAGTCCCATGAAGTGTTTGGATATGTCTAAGAAGTTTTCATAACTGATCCCCCATGTGCTCTATTATAGATATATGAATATATATGCAGCAATACAAATATGTATATACATATGCTCTTAACTATACCTATATACGTACGTGCATGTACTCCAATACGCCCTCCCATACCTATAAAGCATACATATTACCTATGTAACCACTCTCAAATTTTCAATTGCTATTACCGTTGTTGCAGAATTGTATTTATTATAGCATTTACTATAGCTGTCCTTTATTCTTGCATACCTCTCAGTGCCTTCATTTACCTTGGTCATGTTATGGTAACTTTCCCGACATTGTGTCTATTCTAGAAAGTGGTTCTCCCCTCCTTCCTTCTCCCATCCCTGGTAAGCATCAAAAATGTTGCTTTCTGTGTGTAAACCTATTCTTGGCTTTTTATAAAAATGGGATCATACAATATTTGTTCTTTCGTGATTGACTTGTTTCACTCAGCATAATGTCCTCTGGATTCATCCATGTTACAAGATGTTCCTCGAACTTATTATTATTCTTTATCATTGTGTAGTATTCCACTGTATGTACATTCCACATTTTGTTTATTCATTCATCCACTGATGGGCACTTAGGTTGTTTCCATCTTTCTGCTATTGTGAATAATGCTGCAATGAACATGGGTGTGCACATATTTATTCATGTCATTTGATTTATTGACTCCTGTATCCATTGGTGTTGATTGTGAATTCAAGTAAAATGAACCCTTGACAACTTCAGTATTTTCTGTTTATCATGATGATGCTTATTGGTGCAGTTGTCAGGATTTTTGTTTTCTTTATGCTGAGGCATAACCCATACTGAAGGCTTCTTTGATCTTCATCAGTAATTGCTTAAAATTCTTTCCACTCTCAGCAAGCAAGGTCATGTCATCTGATATTGCAGGTTGTTAATGAGGCTTCCTCCAATCCTGATGCTGCTTTCTTCTTCATATAGTCCAGCTTCTCGTGTTATTTGCTCAACATACAGATTCAATAAGTATGGTGAAAGAAGTCCATTCTGACATATACTTTTTCTGATCTTAAATCATATGACACTAAACCAAAAAAAAAAAAAAAAAACCAAACCCAGTGCCGTCGAGTTGAGTCCGACTCATAGTGACCCTATAGGACAGAGTAGAACTGCCCCACAGAGTTTTCAAGGAGCACCTGGTGGATTTGAATTGCCAATCCTTTGGTTAGCAGCCATAGCACTTAACCACTATGCCACCAGGGTTTCCCATATGACACTAGACTGTAGAAATTTGGAAATGAAAGGTCCTTAGAAATTTCTCCAATATCTTTATTTTACAAATGAAAAATAAGGCAGAAATATAAGGTCATTCTCACATCATTAAAGGTCAAGATAGGAACCCAAATTTTCTTAGTCACAGTCCAGGCCGTGTATTTCTACATTATGCAATTCAAAGTTTTTAAATGCTTTGTTTCTTTCTTTCTATAGTATTTTAAACATAATATTGTGGAAACTCACTAAAAAAAAAAAAAAAATCTCAGAGTCAATGTTACGTTTTTGCCTGGAAATGTACATATCAGACTTGGGGATTTATTAACTTATATAGGGAAGTGGGGAATCATACCCCAGTGTTATGTTGAACCAAATGAAATTTCCAACGTTCAAAAATTTTTGACTTATAAAAGTGATAATTTCATATGGCTCAAACTAGTACACTTAGAAAACTCCAAATTAAATAAAGTTACACAGGTTTCTGTCCTCTAGGATCTCTTACGAGTGTGTCCCTGTTCATCAACTGCCAACCTTCAATACAACAGTTACTTATATGGGGAGAAGAGGAATGCCTATGATTCCCAAATTAGGAAGAAGTCCAGTTTGGAAAAAGAAAATGATGAAGGAACATAAAAAATTAGTAATTTCTGAGAACTCTTTTTTTTTTTCTTAAAGGGGAGACCAGGAAGAGGGCCAGAAGGTAGAACAGGAGATGGGAGAAAAATTAGTATAACCTGATAGCCTTACCAGTGTTTTCATTTTCCTACCAAGAAGTTACGGTAAATAGCAATCCTACCACCCACTTTTACCTCATTTTATATAAGAAGGGATATTTTCATCTCACAAAAAAAAAGAGCATAAATGATATAATATTGAAATAAAAGACATTTCTTCCAAGTCAGGACACCTGCCATAGAGCGGTAGAAATTTAACCGGACAGGTACTACACGGACACATGCTTGCAAATTACTGCCTCAAAGCACAGTGAAATCAGAGGTAAGAAATTGTGCAGGCTATCACTTCAATTTTATTAGCATCCTTTTAAAGCATTAAACTGACCTAAGTCAATTTTCTTATGTAAATCCTAAATATGACTTACCAGTGACCTGCCAAGAGATACATTGAGTCTGAATGTGTTTATGTGCAAATTCTACTTGTTTTATGACCATGACTGACCCTGTATGCTACCAGATTATATGACACCTCTACATGGTGCAACGTGAAGGATACTAAAAGGCTGAACTGCCATGAAATATCTCTATCCTTCTTAGGAAACCGTTCATCAAAAATGGGTTAGACAGCAAAGATCGGTACTACCTTCAGGAGATAATACTTCAAATGTGCAAATGTGATTTCCCAGTAATAATTCAGCAGGGATTACATTCTCACATTAACTAGTTGAAACCTTACTTAGCTCTAAGGAGCGGTAAAAAAAAATACAGGGCATTTCTAAGCAGGGTGGTTGAGAGAAGAGAAACTAAGCAAATCTGATCAGCAGGCAGGTGGCAGGAAGACTTCATCACACAGAGAGTAAAAGTAGGGTAATTAGGGTTCCTGGAGTTGGTGGCCTGGAGCGAGCACCAAAGATAGACTTTACATTCATGTAGAGACCCACATCTGTCATGGACCCAAGTTTCGATATTTACTAATTATTTGAACTCTCTAAAATAATAATTTTTCATATAAATACAGAGATGCATTGCCTATCCTTCTCTGATAATAAATAAGATTTCATAAGAGAAAATGCTCTCTTGAAAACACATTTTTTTTAAAGTTTCAAATTACACGCAACATGAATTTCATCCTTTTAAGGGGAGATGTGGAGCCCCGATGGTGCAGTGGCTAAGCTTCGTACTGTAAGGTCAGCAGTTTGAATCCACCAGCTACTCCTTGGAAACCCTATAGGGCAGTTCTACCCTGTCCTATAGGGTCACTATGAGTTGGAATCAACTCGTCAGCAAGGGATGTAAGGGGAGACATAAGAATACAAATACAACTCTATCTTACAGTCAAATTCAATATCAAGATCAGTAAGAAGCAAGCTGTTCCACCTACTTGAGAACTGGATGGAGAAGCCTGACTTGCTGATGAAAAAGTCACTGTCAAACTGTAGAGTGAGTGAATTGAAGGTGCTGTGGATGTCCTCGGGAAGAGCAGAGCCGCTCCACTCCTTCAGCAGGATGTTGCTGTCTACTGGACCATCCCAAACCTTGAGGATATCGTGAGCCGTCTCAGTGTCAAAAACAATGAAATGAAGGCTGCAGAAAGAGAACACAGGTTATATGCCTACTCGTAATAAGTGTTGTGTGAGCTGCTGTAGAATCGGCCTCTGACTCATTGTGGCCCCATGCACAATGGTACAAAATCCTGCCCAGTCCTGCATCACCCCCGTGACTGGTTGCTGATTGGGCCATTGTGATCCATTGAGTGTCCACTGGCTGATTTTCAGAGGTAGATCACCAGGCCTTTCTTTCTTGTCCATCTTAGTCTGGAAGCCCCACTGAGGCCTACTCAGGGTCAGAGCAACGTGCAAGCCTCCACGGACAGGTGGGTGGTGGCTGCATGTGAGGTGCACTGGCAGGAACTCAAACATGCATTTCCCACATGGAAAGGAAGGATTCTACCTCTGAACCACCGATGACCCTGCTTGTGATAATACCCACCACCCAATGCCATCAAGTCGATTTCGACTCATAGCGACCCTATAGGACAGAGTAGAACTTCCCCACAGAGTTGTGATGATATACTTCCCGCTAATTGAGTGCCTGCCATGTACAGGTTTTCAATGTACAGCAGCTCCTTTAATTTTCCAAAAACCCCACCAAAATGTGCCGTACTATTTTCTGACAATTAAGCATAACCACATCAAGGCTCGTAGAAATGAATTCACGTGTGCACATTAGAACAGAGCAGAGCCTGCCTATGTCTGTCACCAAAACAGACAGATGACTAGCTCAGCTACCTGATGAGCAATCTTTTTAAAGATAAAACAATTCCTTTCACAATTGTCATATCTTTTATAATTCAGAAGTTTCTAGGGCACACAAAGACAAGTTTGATATAGCTTTGTTTTAGTCTAATCAATCAGATTTTTAATGCACGTGTCAGTGTTGTCCCTAAAATACCCTTCTAGGTGGTAGCATCCATATCAGGAGAAAATTGCTTGCAAAGATGATGAGTTTTACGTCAGAAGCGTATTTTTCCATCTGAATGATCTGATTTAATGTTATATTTTTTTCTATAAATTATATTTTCAGAAAAAAAATTATTTGCAATACCAATACAGAGGAAGAAATGCATTATATCAATCTCTTCCTTGACAACATTTTAAAATACATCAATTAGATTTAAAAATATTTTCCAGAGGAATTTAAAAATCTCTATGTCTGAGGAAGCTCACATTTAGAGGTGGCAGCAGGTATGTCATCCTATCTATGGCAAATCAAAGAGATAAAAAATTTAGCTAAAATACCAACAAAAATCTGTATTTCCTTAAGTGTATTATAGCTCTTCATTTACCGCTTGCTTCCCATCAATTCTAAGGGAGATGAAATCACAGTGGATGACATACAGAAAACTGTGCACAAGTCCCAATTACTTTGTTTACATTTTACACATTCAAAGAAAATATCTATCTCACTCTGCATTAGGTAAAAAAATACGTAGTAACATAATTTAAAAATATTAAAAATAAAATATTTTGAACCTAAAGTACAGAATATAGTGGACATTTAATTACCTATCATCACCAATGTTAACGTTTTGTCCTATTTGCTTCATGCCTTTCTTTAAAAAAAAAAAAAAACTAATAGATACAATCATACACCCCCATCGCCCCACTAATTAATTTGTTTTTGTCTCACCCCACATACTGAAATTACTATGTATTATTCCCATTTGGAAACCCTGGTGTCTTAGTGCCTAAGAGTTACAGCTGCTAACCAAAAGGTGGGCAGTTCAAATCTACCAGGCGCTCCTTGGAAACTCTATGGGGCAGTTCTACTGTGTCCTACAGGGTCGCAACGAGTTGGAATCGACTTAACGGCAATGGGTTTTATTCCCATTTATAGTATCATAATTTTCATATGTGTTTGTATATATGCATATACCTAAACATTATATGGTTACATTTAACAATAATTACATAATAGGCATCATTTTGGCATGTGTCTGCTTCAACCATTTTCAAGTTGTTTTTTATATTCAGCATTATGTGAAATTTCTTTATGGTGAAAAATTATATTTTGTCAATTCACTTTAAATGTATGAATGAATGTGTTAGTTTTCCAGTCCTTTATCAATAAATAGTTTCTACTTTTAATTCTTACTAATTAAAAATTGCAGTCATCCAAGAGTCTCAGCTGGACGTCAAAAAGAGGAGCTGACAAGTTGCTCTCCAATGTGGTTGTAACAACTTATAGTCTCATGACAATGCATATATATATATACACACACACACCCATATATATATATAAAACTAATGTGTCAACAACGATTTGATATCTCATTATAGTTTTGATTAAGTGCTCAGCTGCTAACTGAAAGGTTAGAGGTTCGAACCGACCAGCGTTCTGTGGGAGAAAGAGTTGCAGTCTGCTTCTGTGAAGATTACAGCCTTGAAAACCCTATAGGGAAGTTCTACTTGGTCCTATAGGGTCTCTAAGAGTCCGAATCTACCCATCTGCAACGGGTTTGGTTTTTAGTTTGGGAATGGCTTATGACATTGAGCAACATTTCATGTACTTGCTGGCAGCTTAAATATCCTCTTCGGTGAATTATCTGTTAAAGTTTTTTTGACCATTTTTTGATTGAGTTATTTATCTTCTTGATGTTAACTCCAAACTTCTTTCAGAAAAAACCAAAACCAAACCCAGTGCCGTCCAGTCGATTCCGACTCAGTGACCCTATAGGACAGAATAGAACTGCCCCATAGAATTTCCAAGGAGCGCCTGGTAGATTCGAACTGCTGACCCTTCGGGTTAGCAGCCGTAGCACTTAACCACTACTCCACCAGTGTTTCCAAATTTCTTTCGTACTTACTGACAAAACTCAATTGATAATTTATATACCTAAACTACTGAGATCAAAGTCAGTAGAATTTTGTATTCCAATCAAATCTCAAATATGTTGTTATTTTTGTCTAAGACTTTATCTATACCCCACAAATTTTCCATTATCATTAACGTCTACATCTTTAGTAAGATTTACTTTTTCATAGTCAATGATTATTTAGTGACCCATATGTTTACTAATTCATTTGTTCACCATTACTTATTGTCTCCTATTATTTAATTGCAGGAGATTTCTGAGAATTGTTTTGGATTTGTCCTTACATGTTAGGTAGTTTGAGCATAGAATTCCAGGTTGAATTTTTTTTTCCCCCCAGCACTTCAAAAATCCCTTTCTTCTAGTTTCTACTGATAAGCGAAGAAGTCCTCCATCAGGTTAGATAATATATACCTTCCTACCTCTGGCTGATTCTAAGATCTTCTATCTGCCTTTGGTGTCCTTTAGTTTTACTAGTATAAGCCTAGCTCTGAATTCTTTATAACTAGTGCTATTTGGGACACATTTGGCTTCTTAAATTTGAAAATTGATGTTGTCCATCAATTCTAAAAAGCAGATGAGGTAGGCAACTAATATTTGTCATGAACATCACTGTAAAATTTGTTGGCATTTTATACTGTGTACATGTAGTACTTTGAAAAATGTAAAAACTAATAAAAGAATGAAGAAAAGTTAATTTAAATGGTTATGTATAAATCTATGTCAATACATTTTAAACTATGCACAAAATGGTTCCCAGAAAATATAAATTTTCAAAATTAACTCATGAAACCAATATACACAAATGTACAAAGTTATACATCTTACATTTATCACAATCTTTTATAATTTGTGAAAATTTGAAAACTGCATAAATGTCCAGCAAAAAGTTCAATATATATTCATTGATATTTAGAGAAGTTCATACAGTATTTCTAAGTGAAAAATAAATGGCAAAACCCTGTGCTTTTATTTACCTTGTATAAATAATTTTATCTTTTTAATTCTAATAACTTATCTATAGAGTTTTTCTGAAGTTTTCAGCTTTGGATGACAGAATTTAAGGGTTTTTTTTCCTATTTTTTTATATTATGGAGACTTTTTTCTATAATGACAATATATTTATTCATACAAAAAAATAACTTCTCTAAAAAAGTTTTTTTTTTTTTTCTCTGAGATTAGGAACAGAACAATGAGGCTGAGACTCACTGTCATGACTTCTAATCAGTATTATTCTGGAGATCCTAGACAGGGCAATAAGACAAGAAAAAGGGCATAAATATGGGAAAAATATAAACTTATTATTATTTGTAGATAACATGATTGTGCACATAGAACATTCAAAAATCTACAAACTATTAGAATTAACAAGTGAAATTACTTATACAAGGTAAACATAAAAATCAATTGTATTTTTATATAGCAGCTACAAAAGAAAAATAAAATAAAATATTATTACCATATCAACAAAAAGCATCCTACAGCTAGGAATAATTCTAAGGAAAAATGTTAGTCTGCCATACAGAAAACTACAAAATATTATTGAGATACGTTATTGAAGATCTAAATAAAAGAAGTATTACACCATGTTCAAGGTGTAATTCTTGAACACGGTGTAAATTCAACATTGTAGAAGAAATCAGTTCTCTTCAAGCTGATCTATTGATGTGATTCCAGTTAAAATTCTAGCAAGTTCTTTTGTAGAAATTAACAAGTGATTGTGAAATTCATATTGAATGCAAAGAGGCAAGAAAAAATAAATTATGGTGTATTCATATAATGGAATAATCTATATCAATGAGAGTAAAGGTTGAGGAAATCAAAGCAGTTACAAAACTAATCATACTGTATAATTTTATTTTATATAAAGTTTCAATTAGGCTAAGCTAATCTGAAGTCAGAATACTGATTAGACCTGAGAGTGGCCAATTGGAATGGTGCTCAAGGGGGGTATTTGGGGTCCTGATGATAATGTTGTTTGTTCACCTGGGTGCTGGTTGCACAAGTGCATCCATTTTTTGAACAAGGTTTACACATAATTTGTACACATAATATTGTACACCAATGAGAAGCTGAAATGGACAAGCAAACAAATCAACATGCACCCTGACTGTGGGTTTTGGTGTCCTGGAAAATGCTCCATGATCCCCCCGCCCCCCAAAAAATGTGACATAACAAAATTTGAATACAAGTAAACTATTTTTCATTAAAAAAAAATTTATTGAATGTCAATGTGCCCAACACTATATACCACTAGATAGAAGAGGTTTAAAAAAAAAATGAATAAGATATAGTATAAACTCTAAGGAACTCAGTTGTATTCAATAGAGGCATGAAGTGAAACACACACATACATACATAAAACAGAGCTAAACAGGGTTTTACAAGCTCTAACAGAAATGGATAAACCTTCAGGTGAGTACTGAGATCAAAGACAGTAGAATTTTACATTCCAATCAAATCTCAAATATGTTGTTATTTTTGTCTAAGATTTTATCTATACCCCAGAAATTTTCCATTATCATTGACATCTACATCTTCAGTAAGATTTACTTTTTCATAGTCAGTGTGTTTAATTCTGTCTCATGGAGCGTGGGAAAATTCTTATCAGGCAGAGAGAAGTAAGGAAGCTGAATAGAAGCAAATAGAACAAGACAGGAATTGCAGGCAGGAGGTAAAACGTAGAGGGAAAAAATAAAAAAAGTGTGACATAATGATTACATATATAAAAGTGTCAACAGCCTCATTACAAATAAATAAAACAATTTAAGAGTTTTATTTTTCTACTGAATTGACAAAGATTAAGAAGGTTTTTGTCCAGTTTTAGTAGGAACATGGAAACTCTACATTTTCATATACTCTTGTTGGCCATTATCTACTCTGTTTTGGAAGGACTTTGGTAATGGCTATAAAATTTTAAATGTGCACACACAGCAAGTCCAGCTATAAAAATTCATCATAAAAAGTACCCACTAGGTGATATGGTGGGAGGATGATAGCATTGTTTATAACAGTGAAAAGTTGAAAACCATCTGAATATCCAAATATAGTATAGTTTAAATAAGTTACAGTACATGTAGGAAATAGAATATTGTTTAAACACTAAATAGAATGAGGTGGAATTACAAGTAAGGACATAAAAAATTAAACATGTTCACTAAATAAAAATTAGATTGCAGAATAATATCTATGGTGTGATATTATATTTCTAAAAATAATAAAGGAAACCGTGTTCTTGTTAAGTGCCATCCAGCTGGTTCCTACTCATAGCGACCCCATGTATAACAAGAGGAAATGATGCTCAGTCCTGAAAAAATTCTCACAACCGTTGTTATGCATGTTCCCACTGCTGCACCCACTATGTTAATCCATTTCATTGAGGGTCTTCCTCTTTTTGATGACCCTTTACCAAGCATGATGTCCTTCTCCAGGGATTGATGTCTTCTGATAACATGTCCAAAGTATGTGAGATATAGTCTTGCCATACTTGCTTCTAAGGAGCATTCTGACTATACTACCAAGACAGAGTTGTTTGCTCTTCTGGCAGTCCATGGCATATTCAATATTCTTTGCCAACACTGGAATTGAAAGGCATCCATTCTTCTTGGTTCTTCCTTATTCGTTATCCAGCTTTTGCATGTGCAACACCCGTTGTGTGCAAGAAGCCATTAAAAATACAATGGTGTGGGTCAGGTGCACCTTAGTCCTCAATGGGACATCTTTGCTTTTCAATGCTTTAAAGAGGTCTTTTGCAGCAGATTTGCTCAATGCAACATGTCATTTGACTTCCTGACTCCTGCTCCCATGGGTGTTGATTGTGGATACAAGTAAAATGAAATCCTTGACAACTTCAATATTTTCTCCATTTATCATGATGTTACTTTTTGGTCCATTTGTGAGGATTTTTGTTGAGGTACGATCCATACTTAAGGCTGTGCTCTTTGATCTTCATCAGTAAGTGCTTCAAGGTCTCTTTTACTTTCAGCAAGCAAGGTTGTGACATCTGCATATTGCAGACTGTTAATGAGTCTTCCTCCAATCCTGATGTGACATTCTTCTTCACATAGTCTAGCTTGTCAGATTATTTGCTCAGCATACAGATTTAAAAAAGTATGGTGAAAAGGTACAACCCTGATGCATACCTTTCCTGGCTTTAAACCATGCAGTATTCCTTTGTTCCGTTCAAATGACTGCCTTTTGGCCTTTGTACAGGTTCCTTATGAGCACAATTAAAGTGTTCTGGAATTCCCACTCTTTGAAATGTTATCCTTAATTTGTCATGACCCACAAAGTCGAATGCCTTTGCATAGTCAATAAAACACAGATAAACATCTTTCTGGTATTCTCTGATTTCAGCCAAGATCCATCCCACATCAGCAATGATATCACTTGTCCTCTTCTGAATCCAGCTTGAATTTCTGGCAGTTTCCTGTCAATGTAATGCTGCAGCCATCTTTGAATGATCTTCAGCAAAATTTTACTCGTGGGTGATATTAATGATATTGTTCGATAATTTCTGCATTCTACTGGGTCACCTTTAAATGGTTAAAAACATGAATCTTTTCCAGTCAGGTGGCCAGGAAGCTGTCTTCCAAATTTCCTGACATAGATGAATGAGCATCTCCAGCACTGCATCTGTTTGTTGAGACATCTCAATTGGTATTCCGTCAATTCCTGGAGCCTTATTTTTTGATCATATGCTACTTCCCGAAATGGTTGAAGGTTTACCAGTTCTTTTTTGTACAGTAACTATGTATATTCCCTCCATCTTCTTGATGCTTCCTGAGTCATTCTGCCCTGCAGAATTCTTCAATATTGCAACTTGAGGCTTGAATTTTTTCTTCGGCTCTTTCAGCTTGAGAAATGCTGAGTGTGTTCTTCCTTTTTGATTTTTTTTAACTCCAGGTCTTTGCACATATCATTACAATACTTTACTTTGTATTCTCAGGCTGCCCTTTAAAATCTTCCACTCAGCCCTTTTACTTCATCATTTCTTCCTTTTGCTTTAGCTACTCCATGTTCAAGAGCAAGTTTCAGAGTCTCTTCTGACATCCATTTTTGTCTTTTCTTCCTTTCCTGTCTTTTTAATGACCTCTTGCTTTCTTCACGTATGATGTCCTTGATGTCATTGCACATCTCATGTGGTCTTAGGTCATTAGTGTTCGACATGTCAAATCTATTGTTGAGATGGTCTCTAAATTCAGTCGGGATATACTCGTTTGTATTTTGGCTTTTGTGGACTTGTTCTAACTTTCTTCAGCTTCAACTTGAACTTGCATGTAAGCAGTTGATGGTCTGTTCCGCGGTCAGCCCCTGGCCTTGTCCTAACTGATAATATTGAGCTTTTCCATCATTTCTTTCCACAGGTATAGTCAATTTGATTCCTGTGTATTCCATCTGCTGAGGTCCATATGTGTAACCAAAACCAAACCAAACCCACTGCAGTTGAGTCAATTCCGACTTACACTGACCCTATAGGACAGAGTAGAACTGCCCCATAGAGTTTCCAAGGAGTGCTTGGTGAATTTGAACTGCCAACCTTTTGGTTAGCAGTCGTAGTGCTTAACCACTACGCCACCAGGGTTTCCTCCACATGTATAGTCATTGTTTACGTTTTTGGAAAAAGGTATTTGCAAAGAAGAAATCATTGGTCTTGCAAAATTCTATCATTTGATCTCCAGCATTTTTTTCTATCACCAAGGCCATATTTTCTGATCCTTCTTCTTTGTTTCCGACTTTTGCATTCCAATCACCAGTAACTATCAATGCGTCTTGATTGCACATTCGATCAATTTCAGTCTGCAGAAGTTGGGAAAAATCTTCAAATTCCTCATGTTTGGCATTAGTGGTTGGTGGGTAAATTTGAATAATAGTGGTATTAACTTTTCTTCATACGGTCATATGAATATTATCCTATCATTGGCAGCATTGCACTTCAGGGTGGTGTTGTTGTTGTTGTTAGGTGCCATCCAGTCGGTTCTGACTCATAGTGACCCTATGAACAACAGAACGAAACACTGCCTGGTCCTGCCCCATCCTTACAATTGTTGTTATGCTTGATCTCATTGTTGCAGCCACTGTGTCAATTCACCTCGTTGAGGGTCTTCCTCTTTTCCGCTGACCCTGTACTTTGCCAACCATGATGTCCTTCTCTAGGGACTGATCCCTCCTGATAACAAGTCCAAAGTATGTAAAACACAGTCGCACGATCCTTGCTTCTAACAGCATTCTGGTTGTACTTCTTCTAAGACAGAATCATTCATTCTTTTGGCAGTCTGTGGTATAGGCAATATTCTTCACCAACACCACAATTCAAAGGCATCAATTCTTCTTCAGTCTTCCTTATTCACTATCCAGCTTTCACATGCATATGATGTGATTGAAAATACCATGGCTTGGGTCAGGCACACCTTAGTCTTCAAGGTGACATCTTTGCTTTTCAACACTTTCAAGAGGTCCTTTGCAGCAGATCTACCCAATGCAATGTGTCATTTGATTTCTTGACTGCTGCTTCCATGGCCGTTGATTGTGGATCTAAGTAAAATGAAATCCTTGACAACTTCAATCTTTTCTCCATTTATCATGATGTTGCTTATTGGTCCAGTTGTGAGGATTTTTGTTTTCTTCATGTTGAGGTGCAATCCATACGGAAGGCTGTGGTCTTTGATCTTCATTAGTAAGTGCTTCAAGTCCTTTTCACTTTCAGCAAACAAGATTTTATCATCTGCATAACGCAGGTTTTTAATGAGTCTTCCTCTGATCCTAATGCCCTGTTCTTCTTCATACAGTCCAGCATCTGGGATTATTTGCTCAGCATACATATTGAATAGGTATGCTGAAAGGATACAACCCTGATGCACACCTTTCCTGACTTTAAACCAATCAGTATCCCCTTGTTCTGTATGAACAACTGCCTCTTGATTTACGTACAGGTTCCTCATGAGCACAATTAAGAGTTCTGGAATTCCCATTCTTCACAATGTTATCCATAATTTGTTATGATCCACACAGTTGAATGTCTTTGCATAGTCAATAAAATACAGTAAAACATCCTTCTGGTATTCTCTGCTTCCAGCCAGGATCCATCTGACATCAGCAATGATATCCCTGGTTCCATGTCCTCTTCTGAAACCAGCCTGAATTTCTGGCAGCTCCCTGTCGATATACTGCTGCAGCCATCTTTGAATGATCTTCAGCAAAATTTTGCTTGCGTGTGATATTAATGATATTGTTCTATAATTTCCACATTCGGTTGGATCACCTTTCTTGGGAATAGCCATAAATATGGATCTCTTCCAGTCAGTTGGCCAGGAAGCTGTCTTCCATATTTCTTGGCATAAACGAGTGAGCGAGCACCTCCAGCAGTGCATCTGTTTGTTGAAACATCTCAATTGATATTCCATCAATTCCTGGAGACTTGTTCTTCACCAATGCCTTCAGAGTAGCTTGGACTTCTTCCTTCAGTACCACTGGTTCCTAATCATATGCTACCTCTTGAAATGGTTGAACATCGACTAATTCTTTTTGGTATAATGACTCTGTGTCTTCTTTCCATCTTCTTTTGATGCTTCCTGCGTTGTTTAATATTTCCCCATAGAATCCTTCACTATTGCAACTTGAAGCTTGAATTTTTTCTTCAGTTCTTTCAGCTTGAGAAAAGCCGAACGTGTTCTTCCCTTTTGGTTTTCTATCTCCAGTTTTTTTTGCACGTGTCATTATAATACTTTACTTTGTCTTCTTGAGGCACCCTTTGAAATCTTCTGTTCAGGCATTAGTGAGCTGAAATGGACTGGTATTGGCCATTTTGAATTGGACAATCATATAGTCTACTACGCTGGGAATGACAACTTGAAGAGGAATGGTGTTGCATTCATCATCAAAAACAACATTTCAAGATCTATCCTGAAGTACAACGCTGCCTGTGATAGGACAATATCCATATGCCTACCGGGAAAACCAGTTAATACGACTGTTATTCAAATTTATGCACCAACCATGAAGACCAAAGATGAAGAAATAGAAGATTTTTTATAGCTGCTGCAGTCTGAAATTGATCAAACATGCAATCCAGATGCATTCATAATTACTGGTGACTAGATTGCAAAAGTTGGAACCAAAGAAGAAGGATCGGTAGTTGGAAAATATGGCCTTGGTGATAGAAACAATACCAGAGATCGAATGACAGAATTTTGCAAGACCAACGATTTCTTTATTGCAAATACCTTCTTTCACCAAAACAAATGGTGACTATATGGATGGACCTCACCAGATGGAGCATACAAGAATCAAATTTAGTATACCTGTGGAAAGAAATGATGAAATAGCTCAATATCATTAGTCGGAACAAGGCCAGGGGCCAACTGTGGAAAAGACCATAAATTGCTCACATGCAAGTTCAAGCTGGAACTGGTGAAAATCAGAGCAAGACCACGAGAGCCAAAATATGACCTTGAATATATCCCACCTGAATTTAGAGACCATCTCAAGAATAGATTTGATGCATTGAACACTATTACTGAAGACCACACAAGTTGTGGCATGACATCAAGGACATCATACATGAAGAAAGTAAGTGGTCATTGAAAAGACAAGAAAGAATGAAAAGATCAAGATGGATGTCAGATGAAACTCACTCATGAATGTCGAGCAACTAAAGCAAAAGGAAGAATTTATGAAGTAAAGGAACGGAACAGAAGAATTCAAAGGGTGGTTTGAGAAGACAAAGTATTATAATGACGTGCAAAGATTTGGAGATAGAAAGCACTTCATGATAGGTCTTGAGATCTTTTTTACAATGAATGCAATATCATTCATCTTCAATTTGTCATATGACATAGTAGACCATATGATTGTCTGACTCAAAATGGTCAATATCACAGTTCCACAATAATAGTAGGAGATTTCAAGACACCAATCTCAGTAAAGGACAGAATATCTAGAAAGAAACTCAGAAAGATACAGAAGAGCTAAAGGGCACAATCAGGCAACTTGACCTCATAGACATATATAGAATACTCCACTAAACAGCTGCAAAATACACATTCTTTTCCAGCGCATATGGAATATTCTCCAGAATAGAACACATTTTAGGCCAGAGAGCAACCCTCAACAAAATTCAAAACACTGAAATAACACAAAGTATCTTCTCTGACGACAATACTGTCAAAGTAGACATTAACGACAGGAAAAGCAAGGAAAAAAAAATCAATTACATGGAAACTGAAGAACACCCTGCTTAAAAACCACTGGATAACAGAAGAAATCAGAGATGGAATCAAGAAATTCCTAGAATCAAGTGAGAATGAAAACACGTCAAAACGGTCAGTATCAGTCCATTTCAGCTCACTACTAATGCCTAGGATATCCATCTTTATGCATTCCGTTCTGTTTTTTATGACTTCCAATTTTCCTAGATTCGTACTTTGTCCATTCCATGGTCCAATTATTAATGGATGTTTGCAGCTGTTTCTGCTCATTTTGAGTCATCCCACCTCAGCAAATGAAGTTTCCCAAAGCTTTACTCTATCCACATCATTAACGTCGACTTTATTTTGAAGAGGAGCTCTTCCCCAGTTGTATTTTGAATGCCTTACAATCTGAGGGCCTTATGTCCGGCACCGTACCAGACAATGTTCCACTGCTATTCATAAAGTTTTCACTGGCCAATTATTTCAAAAATAGACTGCCAGTTCCTTCTTCCTAGTCTGTCTTAGCCTGGAAGCTCCACTGAAACCTGTCCACAGTGGGTGACCCTGCTTGTGTTTGAAATACCGATTGCATAGCTTCCAGGATCACAGCTACATGTAAGCCACCACAGCACAAAAAACTGACAGATGCTTAAGGAATTAAGGAAATAGATAAGAAAAATTCCATATATTTGTATTTGTGCAGAAAAATTATAAAGTATATATACTAAATTTTCAGGTGTAGTTATCTTTGAGGTCTAGGATTACTGAAAAATAATTTTTCTCTTTTTTATTGCAGTTTAGATGAACATTTACAGAACAAACTAGGTTCTCATTAAACAATTAGCACACATATTATTTTGTGACGTTGGTTGCCAACTGCATGCCATGTCAACACTTTCTGCTTCTTGACGTTGAGTTCCCTATTACCAGGTTTCCTGCCCCCTTCTACCTTCTCGTCTTTGCCCTGGGCTGGTGCACCCGTTTAGTCTTAATTTGTTTTATGGGCTTGTCTCATCTTGGGCTGAAGGGTGAACCTCAGGAGTGATTTCATTGCTAAGCTAAAGGGGTGTTCGGGGGCCATACTCTCGGGGTTTCTCTACTGTCTGTCAGACCTGTAAGTCTAGTTTTTTTTTTTTTTTTGTAAGTTAAGATCTTGTTCTACATTTTTCTCTAGCTCTGTCTGGGGCCATCTATTGTGATCCCTGTCAGAGCATTTGGTGGTGTTAGCCTGGCACCATCTAGTTGTGCTGGACTCAGTCTGGTGGAGGCTGTAGTGCTTGTGGTCCATTAGTCATTCGGACTAATCTTTACCTTGTATCTTTGGTTTTCTCCATTCTCCCTGGCTCCAGACGGGGTGAGACCAGTGGAGTACCCTAGGTGGCCGCTCACAGGCTTTTAAGACCCCAGACGCTACTCACCAAAGTAGAATGTAGAACATTTTCTTTATAGCTATGTTATACCAGTTGAGGTAGATGTTTCCTGAGACCATGGTCTGCACAGCCCTCAGCCCAGCAACTCGGTCCCTCCAGGGAGTTTGGATGTGTCAATGGAGCTTGCATGACCTTGTCTTTGTCAAGTTGTGCTGGCTTCCCCAGTATCGTGTACTGTCTTAACCTTCACCAGAGTTACCACTTATCTGTTGTCTACTTAGTGTTTTTCCTTCCTACCCCTCCCCTTCCTAGTAACCATCAGAGATTCTTTTCGTGTGTAAACCTTTTCATGAGTTTTTATAGTAGTGGTCTCATGCAGTATTTGTCCTTTTGAGATTGATTTATTTCACTCAGCATAATGCCCTCCTGATTCATCCATGTTGTGAGATGTTTTGCTGATTCATTATTGTTGTTTATTGTTGTGTAGTATTTCATTGTGTGTATTACCATAGTTCGTTTATTCATTCATCTGTTGACGGGCATCTAGGTTGTTTCCATCTTTTTGCTACTGTGAACAATGCTGCAATGAACATGGGTGTGCATATGTCTATTTGTGTGACAGCTCTTATTTCTCTAGGATATATTCCTAGGAGTGGGATTGCTGGATCATATGGTATTTCCATTTCTAGATTTTTAAGAAAGCGTCATATCGTTTTTCAAAAGCATCATATCGTTTTCCAAATTGGATCTCTTACGCCCTGCTGGTGGGAATGGTTGTATCATTTTTCCACCAGCAGGGCATAAGAGTTCCAACCTCCCCGCAGCCTCTCCAACATTAGTTATTTTGTTTTTTTTTTCTTTTTTTTTGATTCATGCCAGTAATATCAGGGTGAGATAGTATCTCGTTGTTTTGATCTGCATTTCTCTAATGACTAATGATTGCGAACACTTCTTCATGTATGTGTTAGCAAACTTGAATGTCTTCTTTGGTGAGGGGTCTGTTCATATCCTTTGCCCATTTTTTAGTTGGATTATCTGTTTTTTTTTGTAGAGGTGTTAGATTTTCCTGTAGATTTTAGAGATTAGACCTTTGTTGGATTTGTCATAGCCAAAAATGTTTTCCCAGTATGTAAGTTCTCTTTTTACTCTTTTGGTGAAATCTTTTGATGAGCATAAGCATTTAATTTTTAGATGATCCCAGTTGTCTAGCTTATCTTCTGGAGTTTGTATGTTGTTAGTTATGGTTTGTATCCTGTTAATGCCATTTATTAAGGCCTCTAGCATTGATCCTACTTTTTTCTTCTTTGATCTTTACAGTTTTTGGTTCTATATTTAGGTCTTTGATCCATTGAATTAGTTTTCGTTTATGGTGTGAGGTCCTGTTTCATTTTTTTTGCAGACGGCCATTCAGTTTTGTTAGCACCATTTGTGAAAAAGGCTGTCTTTTCCCCATTTGATGGACTTTGGGTCCTTGTTGAAGATTAGGTGACTGTAGGTGGATGGATTTACACCTGGGTTCCCAATTCTGTTCCGTTGGTCAGTGTATCTGTTGTTTTACCAGTACCAGGCTGTTTTGACTACCATAGCTGTATAGTAGATTCTGAGGTCAGGTAGTGGGAGTCCTCCTACTTCATTCTTCTTCAGTAGTGCTTTACTTATCCGGGGCTTCTTCCCTTTCCATATAAAGTGAATGATTAGTTTGAAAAATACTTTTTAGAATTTTTATTTTTCTGTAACACTTTTATATTATTTCAAAATAAAGAAATATACCTTTGTCTGTCACATAAAATGAGCTTGAATTTATTCTTCATATAATGAACAGACAAAAGAGGTTTTTTTGTTTAGCAGATAAATTGAACAGTTTTGCTTGATAGAAGGATTTATATTAAGTCAGGTAAAAACATTTGCACTATTTGAATGAGCAAAAATATTTCTAGAAATTTATTCTAAGGTATTAGAAACACAAGCAAAGGTTTACTGCAAGACTACTTCTCAAATCCTTATATATATATAATATCAAGTATTAGAAATAACATAAATAACAGTGAAAAATTGATGACAATTAATTATACACCTCCACAGTATAGAACGTGTATAGATACATGGTAGACATGTGCTAATGTGATAACAGTGATGTCTGGGTATGGGAATTATGTATAATTTATTTATTTTTTAACTTTTTCAAAATGTCTAGATGTCGATTAATTTTGCAGTCATTTAAAATGATTTTTTCTTATTAACAAAATAAAACAGTTTGCTTAAAATGGTAACAGTGGATGAGAGAGGGGAGCTGTCACAGGACGAAGATATCGTAACAGACCTAATGAATTATGAAGGTCTGGAAAGGGAAGTACTAGCAGAGATGGGGTCGGGGAGATGTATTTGGGAGCCTTCAGAGACAGAAATAACGGGGCATAATGATCAGTGGAAACCCTGGTGGCATAGTGGTTAAGTGCTACAGCTGCTAACCAAGAGGTCGGCAGTTCAAATCCACCCGGTGCTCCTCGTAAACTCTATGGGGCAGTTCTACTCTGTCCTACAGGGTCCCTATGAGTCAGAATCGACTCGACGGCAATGGGTTTAATGATCAACTGAATGTAGTTGGGAGAGAAGATTTTCATGATACTAAGGGGTCTAGCTTGAATGTCTTTATACATGATTATGACATTAACAAAGACATTCAGAAGGAGGGTACGTTTTGAAGGGAAATACTGAGCCAAGAAGAGGAAACTGATTATTTTTAGATGGGATAATAAGAATGAAATACTAACTGAGGAGTTGGCATTTTAACCAGGCCCTAAAAGATGAGAGGAATCTACAGGTGTGGATATGAGGAGAAAACCAGGGAAAGCCTAGGTCAAGACAGAGCTGCCATAGCGTAGGCTGTGAGCAGAAACTAACGCTTCTTCGACACTGAAACATGAAGTGTGAGTGTAGAAGACAAACTTTTATGGGCCTTATCAGCCATATCACTTAGGACATCACAGTTCTGGTTAAGGAGCTTACACTAGCTGATTAGCAATGGCAGTGTTTAAGCAATTCACAAGGGCCAAGGGTAGCCTTGAAAATTCATTTGGGAAAACATTAAATTAAGACAAAAGTAATGGGAGCTTTATATAAGGAACTGATATGGAACATAAGAAAAGAAACATAAACCAATATTGAACTGACAAGGCTTTTATTTCACGTTCCACTTTTTTCAGCATCTATTATGAAGAAATTTGGAGACCTTGCGTGGCACAAATAGTTAAGTGCTCAACTGCTAGCCCAAAGATTGGCTGTTTGAGCCCCTTCAGAGGTACCTTGGAAGACAAGCCTGGTGACCTGCTTCTGAAAGGCCACGGCCTTGAAAAACCCTATGGAGCAGTTCTACTCTGCACACCTGGGTCGCCATGAGTTGGAATCAAGTCAATGGCAACAAACAACATGGAGAGATTTAATGTAATTCACCAAAAGAATTCCGTAAGATAATATACTAATGCATTTTTTTTTAAGACGGAAAGAGTTGAAGATTTGGGAAAAAGGAATAAGGAAAAGATAATACTGAATATTAAAATCTCTAGCCTGTTGGAGGACAATAGAAGTATTAACAGAAACAAGGACTGAAAAAGTACAAACAGGCCTGTAAGAAACAATAATGATAATGAACTCGAAGTGTCTGGGGTTTATTTGGAAACTCTGGTGGCGTAGTGCTTAAGTGCTACAGCTGCTAACCAAAGGGTTGGCAGTTGGAATCAGCCAGGCGCTCCTTGGAAACTCTATGGGGCAGTTCTACTCTGTCCTATAGGGTTGCTTTAAGTCAGAATTGACTCGACGGCACTGGATTTGGTTTTTTTGGTTTTGGGGTATATTTGTGAGGAGTTGTGCTGTAAGAAGTTGAAAAATTATGACAGGATCCAGGGAGAGATGCCTTCGTAGAAGACAGAGAATATCCCATAAGTAGAGCCTATGGGACCAAATTAACTTCTCAGTGTATCCACCTATGGGATGTGATTTCAGGAGCATCTAGAAATGTTGCCCTGATTAAAAGTAACATCACTTTAAGAATTGGCTTTCCTAGTGTCCTTAATAAAAATATAAATATGCAATGAATTCATAATTTAACACACTAATATTAGTTTCTTATGGAAGCCAATATCCCCTTTCCCTCCAAGATCAAGGAAATTGACTGGAACTTGTTTTATGGACCTAGAGCTTTAGTGAAAGGAGGAAATACGCCCAAATTGAAACACTCTTCCCTTTGATCTCCTCATTTCACAGGATAACCAGAGTTGTTTCCACTGATGTAAGGTTAGGTAACGTGAAGCGGTCCTTGTTTTGCAATAGAGTGCAGGCTGAAACCACTCAAAGGGATATTAGCAATCAACGGGAAAGATTACAAATATTCCATGACCTTTAATGGTTTCTGGTTTCTGTCAAAACAGTAAAAATTCACTTACTTTTGGCTACAAACACATAGAAAATTAAAAAAAAAAAAGATAGTGAGCCTAATATTTGTCTAAAAAAAAAAAGTTGTCATCTAGTTAACTTCAACTCTTGATGACCCCATGTGTGTCAGGGTAGAACTGTCCTCCATAGGGTTGATTTTCCTGAAGTAGATCTCCAGGCATTTCTTTCAAGGCGCTACTGGTGGACTGGACTGCAAAACTTTCAGTTAGCAGCTGAGCACATTAACCATGTGCCCCACCCAGGGACTCCAATTGCTTGCCTAGTACCCTGTAACTTAAAACATTTGAAACACTGAGAATTAAAATGTTTTATCTCTTGGTAAAAAACTTATCATGAATCATCTGAACAGTGTTTGCCACCTTATTCTTGCCACATAACTTACGATTTGGCTCAGCTATGTTTTCTAAGCCTTCGAGAATTGGCATGTTCCTTCCTAAGTTTGGATCTGCTTCCCACATTTTATCTTCTATGCTTTCTATGTTCTGAAATATCTCCAAGCATTTCTTTGATGCCTTTGTCTGGTCACCTCCCCGAGGACATCATCATCCTTTTCTTCACAGCCACTTTCTTATGTCACAAGTTCACCTTCTCTTTGTTCCTCTGGCTACACGTCTGTCGTCTCTTGAGCAGACAGTGTGAACGTTCCCACGGCCAGCTGGTTCTCCCGTAACTCCGTTCACCTTCAATAAGTACTGCACTTCCAGCCCTACCGCTTTTCGTTTCTTTGTTGCACTTTCTTCTTTGTTGGCCAATTCTCCCTTCTGATTATCCATATTTGTTAAATGTCACTCGGAGACAAGAAGGCAACACAACTACACACTTTTCTGTCTGTGCATGAACTGAGTAACAGGTATACAGAGAGCAGTCACTGACGTGATTAATCACTTACCATGATGCATATCTGTTACTTACACATGGATTTGGGGAGTGAAGAGCTAGCAGCAAACTTGGCAATTTCTCACATTTAATATAATGTGATAACTGGAATTCAAATCATGTTGTTGAGGGACTGGTGTTATTTAACTAAACTGTGTAACTGCAGTTGTGCACACCAGAACCTTGTGGGTGAGGGGTGCCTGGAGCCTGGTTCCACTGACTCGTTCTCTCCTCAGTGATTGGTAAGGGACGTTACACCCAGCAGATACCACCAGGACCCCAAACTAAGGAGGTGTGAGGGCAAACTCTGTAGCCCTTCTGCCCTTTTCTTTTGATGACTGGTATTCTCTTGACCGGTTATTTTCTCACATTATCTACAAAATGATGTGACATATTCAGTTGTGGTCTTAATTGGAAAGAGAGGATTTGGCATGCTTTGATTGCAGACCCCAAGCCTGTCAATCACGTTACCAAAGGGAGACCAACCCATGATCCAACCATGTTTACTAAGCCTGGACATCCAGATTTGAGATAAGCACCTCATGAAGGGAGTTCATTTGCCTGCCATTTCCTCTTGAGTATATTTCTTATAGAGACTTTGAAGGCTTGTCAAAAACAGATTAATACGATTCTGGATGTCCTGACTAGATCTTACATTAATCTTTCTACAACCCCAAGTGCTGCCCAAAAATAAATTAAGGACACACAGAAGGGAGACCAGGATCACCAATGTGAATTTCATTTTCTTTAAATGCCTGCCTGGGACCAGTTTTGACAATCTTGAAAAATTTTTGAAATGATTCTAATGTTTTAAATACTGCAAAAGCTTTTTAAAAATAAGTTCCTTCAACTATACTACCAAAAACAATTTCTTGCTAATTATTACAAACAGAAATATTTCCAAAGAGAGCTTTCCAGACAAATTACACTTGCAGAAAAGCAATTAAAATTAAGGAACAATATACACATGTGATTATGTAAAACATAGTCTCTAATGTTGCTTGCTGAAGATGTTTATAATGCTGCTACTTTTATTACATAAATTATAGCTGTCCTCAGCAATGAAATACATGAGGTCTCTTAGAGAAATGTTTACACGTAACACTTAATGTGGCTAAATTTACTACAATGTTTCGTGATTATTTAATTAAATTCTGCTCAGGTAACTGCTTTATAGCATGTATGTTAAAATTGTAAACCTTTTCCAAATCCAAGTAGCCTATAATAATAACTATTTTGGGGGTTTCTATTACTTTGAATAAAAAGTCATAACAATATACAATCAGTAGTTGCTCTAGGCCTCAATGAAATCAAAGCAGGCCCATTAATAATTGGCCTGAAGAATTGAAACCAGCATTTTTTACATTTTCTGATATCTTGTTTTTTACTTTTCTTTGGGGAGTGAAAAACATTAACATTAAAAAATTACAGCATGCATGCTGAGCAATGAATTCCATTTATATTAACATTTTCTTAATACTTAACATTAATCCCTGGACTCATGTTATATTACTGATAAATTCCTCATTTTCAAGTATAGAGTGTAAGTAATATTGGCTGGAATACCAATGAAATAACTAAGACTTCGTAAGCTAGGCAACAAAGCTAAGACCAGAACCTATTTTTCTGAGTCTTAGTATAATTTTAAGCCTAAAATTACACATTATGTTCTTTTAAGCGGGCTATTTTCCAACCTCAGCCTAAAAAAAATACTATTTCCTTAAAGAAAAACAACTTAATCACTGGAAATATTTTTGTATGAAGTTGAATATCATTTTAGAAATTAATTATAAATACTAATGTTTCCCTCTTAATTTCCATAGTAGAAACAAATTTGTCTTAATTTTTTTAAATCTGTTTATAAATTTGATAATGTAAACATACATTATCATTCAAATGCATATATTTATATATTTTGAAAGAATTAGTGTATGCAATCTTTTTTTTCATTTTGCCTCAGAGAAAATGTTAATGGTTAATTATCATAGTTCATGATATAAAAAGTTATACATTTTCCATTACTTTACACCATTCTTTATTACTTTTTCTCTTTTCTTATTGAAATGCTAATGAAGTATTACTTTCACCTGCAAAGTGTGACTTCACCTCTTTGCACCATCTTTGCATTTAGGAGAAGACATTGCTCATTCTAAGTCTAGGAAACAGATCGCAAGGGAAACTAAGAGGCACAGAGATGTGAAAGTAGATTCTGTTTGTGTAAAGTTATTCCACTAACCATAAGTAATTTCTAGGATTTTGGAAAATCAAAATCACTCTAATGGCTTTTATATTACTGAAATCAAGTGTTCAAGAGTTCAAAATTAGGAACGGATATTTATTTTAATGGAAAAGTAACTTCATTGATGTTCATGAAGAATACAAAATGTTAAATTAAATTACTCAAATGCATTTCATTTTTTGTCTCAATACATCAATTAATTTTCTAATTAATCATTGATCTTGATTTAGGACACAGTTTACTTCTTTTAAATGGGTTATTATAAAATGGAAAACCTGGCGGCATAGTGGTTAAGAGCTATGGCAGCTAACCAATTTTTCAATGGGTTATTATAAAATAACACATACTTGAAGTTATTATAAAATAACACATACTTTAAGTTCTGTCTCTTGCTCCTCTTACATAGTAAGAACATTTCTTACATAGGGTTTGAAAATGGTAATAGTTTAGGCTGTGTAAGTTTACTCATCCTCAAAGTGTTAACGTGATTAAATAAAAAGTAAAATAAATGAATTTTGAAGAGGGTGAATATCAGAGTGAACTGTGTGCATAAACACATGCCAAACCTTTTGCTATCAAGTTGATTCTGACCCATAGTAACCCCATAGGGCAGAGTAGAACTGCCCCGTAGGATTTCCAAGGAGCAGCTGGTGGATTCAAGCTGAGACCTTTTGGTGAGCAGCCGAGCTCTTAACCACTGCACCACCAGGGCCCTCAAACACATGCCAGTTGCCTCAAAATTCCTAGTAGCAATAAGACCACTGGGATGAGCCTACTATCCGATCTGATTGGGTTGTACACACAAGGTACTTCAACAGTGTTGGCAATTAAAAACTGTTATTATTAATTGTAGGAGGTACATAGTACACGAGAACAGATTACTCATAGAAACCAAACAGTGAACAAACAGAACAGATTACTTATAGAAAGCAAACAGTAAACAAGAACAGATTTGAGGTGAGCCAGCCACTTCTAACCCTGTGACTACCCTACTTAGCATCATAGCGGAGGAACTCACTTATGTCTAAAAAGGGATCCACTCACCCTTCTCAAATTACCCGTATCATGTTCTGTGTCAATCAGCAGGCATGCCATGGACCATGTGTCAGCAGGTGTCTCTCTACCTCAGTAGGTATGTCATCAGCTCAGGTCAGATGTGATATGATTGTCTCTCTCTCTCTTCCTATCTATCTCTGTCCATGGCTTTTCTTGGCCAGCTCTGGTCCCCTGTGATTGCTGGTGCAGCTCACAACCAGCAGCTTGGGAACAACCCTGGGCCAATGACAGGGTTAGGCCAGCATTATGACAGCTCTCCAGGCAAAATTTTAATGGTAACCCCTTTACAGTGTATGCCCAAGACTCTGCTCCGTTGGCGACCTCCTGCCCAGAGGTACCCAGCTCCGCTCCTTGGATTGACTCTGCTCACCACAGTCATCTTCTCCTTGGCCAACTCCGCCCACTGCCACCATCTGCCAGTCTCCCGGTTCCCATCGCCAGCACCACTGCTGCCATTTCTCTGCTGCTTGGCTATGCTGTGCTTGTCATCGTTTCTCTTGGTCTTCAGTGTTATCCACTCAGAGAGTGTTTCCAGCTCAGTGCTACCACTCTTGATCTGTATTACAGCTCTTCTAGGAGGCTGTCAGCACACAACCCATGTCCAAAGGACACAATACTCTCCTGGGTCTCAAAAGCCTCTATGAGATTGGCCGCTTATACAGGAAAATTCCTTACCAATTTCAGGGAGTGGCATTCATAAACCCACCAATTCTTTACACAAATCCTAACTTGCCAAACCTATTAGGTGGATCTGCAAGCCTTTTATGCAGATAGTAAACAGATAAATCCCTTGCAAGCCGCTTATGTGGATAGTAAACCAACCACAAACCAAAAAAACAAACCCAGCGCCATCGGGTCGATTCTGACTCACAGCGACCCTAAAGGACAGAGTAGAACTGCCAATCCCTTGAAAAACTGCCAAACAATCATTTTGGGAGAATTACAAACCGAGGGCCAGAAAGGCCACATAAGAAAAAAAAAAAAACCATGCCACAACAAAGAGGAACAGAGCCTTGTGGAACAGAATATACACCTGCGTTTATTTCACCGTTTCCCATTTCATTTTTACTGTTATGAAGTTATAGTACTGTGAGTCTATGATCTCTACGTAATATAAATTACTAAGTTTATATGAATTTATCAATGCTTCCATCCTTCCATCTCCCCCAGAAAGAGGTTTCTGGCTTTGATTTCTCAATGTATTTATCTTCACAGATGTTGAGAAGGAGCCGGCTTAACCAGAGAGGCTCATCTCATCTTTGGTGGGAGCAATAGCACAGGGTGAGGGACCAAAATCAGGGACATGCCAGTTAAGACTGGTGCAGAAGGGGTAAAGCGGAAACACAAAAAAACCAACCAACTGCTGCGGGGTCGGCTCCAACTCACAGTGACCTAGAGGACAGAGTAGAACTGCCCCATAGGGCTTCCAAGGAGCAGCTGGTGAATTCAAACTGCCGACTCTTTGGTTAGCAACCAAACATTTAACCACTGTGCCACCAGGGCTCTAGCAAAGCAGTAGGGTTTTTTAAAAAAATGAATTCTGTAGAGAGATTTAGGAACAGATACAATGAAAATAGAAAGTTAATTGAAGGCGAAAATGGAGATTTTAAGAAGTTTTTTTGGAGACTGTGTTCGTTTTTATTTCACTGAGAGCTATAATTAAAGAATGACTTATTTTGAAATAACTTTGTTTTATGGACTATTATTTTAACTTAATTTTCAGACTACAACCTGGAGACTTGCTTCAAAAATATTACTTTCGTTACTTGTTAACTTAATGGCTTAAATGGTTAAAAAAAAAATCCACCATAATAATTTAGAACTATCACTTAAAATAGGGCAATCATTTTTGTTTACACATTTGGACAATTTTCTGCAGTTTTTAATTATTTTTGTAACTTTATATAGCAATACTTCTTGTTCCATCTCTAGCTTCTATCTTTAGATTGCCAAATGACCACAACTTCCGGGCATCCCTGGATACATGGCCTTTTCAATATGACTTCACGACTCTTCCCATTAATGTACGGAATCTATTTCTTCATGCCTCGAATCTTGTCTTGATCATGAAAGTTGCTTTGGCAAATGGCTTTTTGCAAAGGCAGGCAGAAGTGTGAAAGTTTTCTACCTCTGGCTACTAAGAACCCTTCCACTAAGTGAATAAACATGAGTTTTTTTTTTTTAGCCTACTGAGGGCAGAGGAACCCTGTGCAGGGGTCCAGCCAGCCCAGCTGAGCCCAGACCCATCAGTCAAGCTGCTCCAGGTCAGAAGTCAGGAGCAGATGAACAGCTGTTATCGAGCACCAACATGTTTTGGTAGTAGTTTATTATACAGCAAAAGCTGACACCTAATTTACACCAGTTTTGGAGGGATATCAATGTAAGAAAGTGAACCAAAGAAAGATTTAGCCATACTTTTAAGTTTTCTTCTTTAGCTCAGAAACTTATTTCTTACCCTGGATAAGAGATACACTATGTCCACTAAATAATAGAAGACATATCTTGAATCACTGAAACAAAAATAGAACAAATACCTGATGGTCTTTCCTGGGTCAGCCTCTATAATCCAAGTACAGTGGAGGTTGTTGTCATAGGGAGCTGGGTAACCCGGAGACAATATGCGCCCCGAAGTGGCCACGTGGATCCGACCACCACATTCCGCTGTAAGAGATTTGGAAATGTGGGAAAATCTGCTCTAGATATTACAGTGCCCAGCAACTTTTAAAAACCAAGACAATCATTTCTGTATTCTATCCCCAAGAAAATATCACATTAATTCTCTTTATCATTTCCCTTCTTTACTTCTTCCCAACTATTATCCTGATGAAAAGGAATAATACTTGAGTAATTACAGTTGAGAAGATAAAACACTTAAGACCCATGCCATAATTATAACAATATGTCTGTGCATATATTCTTAATAAAACAGTACTAGGAAATCTGTTTCCACACATGAAAAAAAAAACTCACGAATCTCCTGAATACATAGAAACACAAACTGGAAAAAGAGTATCAAAAAAAAAAAAAAAAAAAACTCTCCTCTTCCAAAAGGTGAAGGCAAAGCAATAGGGCAGCTACTGCTCTTGGGTGGAGCTTTTGTTTAGTCATCTAAACCGGCTCTCAAACTCACCTACGCAAGATGGCAGCGGTTTATCCCACACCCTGCGGTCTCCACTCAGGCAAGTCAGAGTGTTGCCGCCGTGCATGGCGTACCCTGGGTTACAACTGTACAGAACCGTGGTGTCAGTAAAGTGGCCTTCATCTCGGATCTTGTAGCCGTAGTTAGGAACTCCTGGGTCTTCACATTTTACCAGATCAAAGCCTGCAAGAAAGAAAGGGAGAGAAAGAGTGGAACTAAAATAAGAATGTATGTTAACATTAAAGGAAAGACGAAATACACTTGGTTGTCAAATGTTCCTTGAAATAGAAAAAGAAAAGAAAACTGTTTATTTAAAAAGAATAAGAGGAATATAGGCCTTTTTTGGATTTATTTGTTAACCTTTTGTTGTTTCTTCAAGCTTGAAGACCTTATTTGTTTCACTGTATTTATATATTGGAGTCTCCAGGTGGTGCAAGTAGTTAACATGCTCAGCTGCTAACTGAAAGGTTGAAGGTTTGAGTTCACTCAGAGGCAGCTCAGAAGACCTGGTGACCCAATTCCCAAAAATAAGCCACTGAAACTTGACAGAATATGGTTCCTTTCTGACACACACACAGTTGCCCGCCATGAATCAGAATATACTCATCGCAATTGGTTTTTACTGGTTATTTCTATATTAAGGAGAATCTTTGTTCAAAGAGTTACAAACCATCGTCTGTTAAACCAGTTATAATCTATAGCTCCAGCCAGCATATTGGAGTCTTAGAGTGAGTCTCAAAGCCTTATCTGACTAAACTGCATGTTTCTGTTGCTTTCAAATCCCCTCTCTCACCCTGGCACATTGAAAAGGGTAGAAGGCAGCAGTCGGTGCCACCAGGGCTCTTTTCAGGAACTTTACTGCCAGTGCTCATTTTAACTCAAAATCAGGAGCCACAGCCTTCATGACAACTTCCCCCAAACTCCAAGATCTTGAGCTTTGTGGGAAATGAAAAGGTTGCTCCTGCCCACGAGAGACTGTGGACTCATGAATTACCAACTGCCGTATACTTCACGGTACACAGTTATGGGGCTCTTGAGCAACCCATGCACAATGCAAGCTCCACAAATGAATCATTATAATGACTTTGTCAGACTAGGCTCTTAAACTCAAAGAATAGACGGCGGCGATGAAGATTTAGCACCTGCAGTCCTAAGAGCTGTACGTTCCTTATGTGAGACAATATTTTAAGATGAACGTGCTCTTTTTGCTCAGACTGTCTGTCAAACTTGCATTCTGAGATGCCTTCCATTGAAGAAAATAATCTTAAATTAACAATTTAATTGTGTCCTGACGATCTCTAAAAAATCAAGTCCGGATTCTGCATCTATTTGTATAGGGGAAAGAAAAGAGTGCAAATTTGATGATTTCCACTCAGATTCTAAGGAGAGTTTTCTTCTATGAAATGTCAGCATTAGGCTTACCAAGTGTGTATTTAAGAAATCAAAACAATTTTAATTCAAGATGCAAAAATGTAAGAGCATGAGAGTGTATCAACTCTCGTGCAAAACAAATAAATAAAAGCCACAAAGGACAGTAGGAATTAAGGAAAATTTAAGGGCCCTAAGCACATTTTTTTTTTTTTTCAAATCACATAGTTTCAAGGACAGTGATAATATCAGAGTATCTCCAACCTGTCTGCATAGGACCAAGACAACTGGGGAGAGCATGAGACATTACACTATTGTATTAATTACGACAAACAACTATTGAATATTAGGGTCATAAGAGGCCTTACGGATTATTCAGCCCTCTTCTCTTCTTTTTTTAAAGAAGGCAAAAAACACTGAAGCTTTTTGTTGTTTTACTTGATTTTGGGGTTTTGAGATAACAGGATCTGCACAATGCTTTAGAAAGCAGTACCCACCCAGGGTGACAGAAATGGGAAACAATGGTAAAAACAAACAAACAAACCCGGAATTGGAATGAAACAAACAAACCCAGAATTGGAATGACTACTTAGAAAGTGATTTCCATAGATGGCTCTTTGAGTAAGGCTCCAATGATAATAATAGATAACTTTTCTAGGGACCATTTTGGATTCCAATTAGGTATGGTGAGTGTCAAGTGCCAATGGGAATTAATTGAGAATACTCATTAGACAAACAAAATTCAGGAATATAAAAAGTATAGATAAAATTTTTTTTTTTAATTTCCTATTTAATCATACAACTGTAACAGGACCTTGTTGCTGTTAGTTACCATTGAGTTAGCTCTGACTCATGGTGACCTTGTGTATAACAGAAAGAAACGTTGCCCAGTCTTGTGCCATCTTCATGCTCGTAGGGTACATTAAGAAATCTATGCAAAGGGTACAAGCTCAAATGCTAATGGGACCTTGAAGCCTATGTAATAACTGTGGCAGAGGGCTGTGAGATGCTGACTGTTACAACCAGCACCTCTGTGGTGGCCACAACCTGTTGTCACACTGAAATTCACAGTGGTGTGACTCCAGCTTATCTTTCAAGAGACACTAGAAATGTGGGCTGTTAAGGCTATAAAACTGCTTGTTGAATAAGTAAATATTCTGAAAGTGAAGATGTATAAAATACACAATTAGATTGTTAAATCTAGATATAAATAACATTAAAAGAGTTAGATAGTTTAGTAATTTTTTTAAAAAATTGCATAAATGTCTGGCATCATTTATACTTGTCAAGTGGTGGTAAAGGCTTTATTTAGACTCAGAAAGGAGGAAATTTGGCATATTCCATCTAATCCTTTTAAATTAAGCTTTGAAACACATACATTTGCTGGGCATGATTAAAGCCTGGACAGGAAGTGGTCTAGGTAAATTTTCCAAGACTTTTCATTTTGAAAATAGATTCTTTCCTGACGATAGGTGGTTATATGGAAGGGTATTTGACAAAAGATTTTATTTCATGGAGACGTATGACTGTTTTGATAAAATAATGGCACAGATTTTCCTCTGGGAATTACAAACCATCTCATTAGTTTATAGCCGTAAGCTTTGCGGATAGTTTATTGATATCAATGCTTAAAATGTCATTCAGAAGATCCCTTTATATTTAGACACTATGACCTTTAAAGACTTCAATTGAGTAAATCACCAAAGTTCTAAAATCCAAAACTATACTCATTTTAAAATTATTTGAAGAAAGGTTTTTCCTGCCCAAAAATTTTCATTAAAGCCATTTTTGGAGCAAGGGTGGCAGAAATATCAAAAACCACACAAGCAAACAAATAAAGATGTACCAATAAAAATGCCTACTGAACTTTATTTGGGTTGGATTTTTAAGTGAAATTTCTGTTTTGTTGCTTTTTCTCATATTACTCAATCATAAAGGTTTATTTTTCCTGACCACATCTTGTCATGTAGACAGGTTAAACCAAGCTATTTGTGACCTTCCCCTACCGGTTGTCTGGTTTTTCTTATAATGCCTTCTATTATTTTTTTTAAAAGATCACTTAAGTCCTTGATGGCACCCTCAATTGATTATTTTGTAAAATGTCTTACTCTTGATTACTAAATGCCTGAAGCTTCTAGACCTACCCAGTATCATTATATGATATGTATTCCTCTTCCCTGCCAGGAAGTTAAAAGTGTTTGGAGATTCCAGAATACGGTTTTCCAATTTTCAGTTCACTGAAGAGAGTTTTGTTCTCTCAAAGCTTCTCACACTTTAACAATTTCATGCATAGCTACAGGTGGAAACACAGACACTTATACATAGAGAAAATATTGGCAGTCACCTTGATAAATCTCTTGAAAGGACCAGAGTAAAACCTCTAGCCATGCTAAGCTTGTAGGTTTGTTTCGCTTGAGCTGGGAACGAGCTTAGCCTGACTATTGGGGAATACACTGCAGCTTCTACAATTTACACGAGGCCACCTAACACCATGAGATGTTAAGTACCTCTCAGGATCCCTTGACCGGTTAGACTTTGATCCAGTACGTCAGACAATTTGACTCCTGGTCTCTTATTCTGTTTGCATACACTAGGATTGCAGCCCTAGCTCTCTGCCCCTCTGACCGTACATTTAAATGGAGTCACTTCAATTGCTTGCTATATGGTTAAAAAGTAATATAGTATCATTGCCTCCTTTTGAAAATTTCAACGCTTCTTTTAAATATTGATAAAATAAGTTGAATTGGTGTGTAATAGCAGAATTCTCAAATGACATAAAATCATATGCTGTAGCTCTGTGGTCGAAGAAATTATATTTAGATCTCCAACTATATTCCTCCAAGGAAGAGATATTTCAACTTTAATTTGAATTTAAAATGTCTGAGCTTGATCAGCCTTAAAAATGCTAGAGAGCAAAAACTTTAAAAATATACAGCTATCTTCTTGCCTATCCTGAGTTTCCAAGAAATCATTGTATGAATACTGTATCTTCTTTATGCTGTAGATCCTCTAAAATATTAAATTATTTGTGTAAAAATGCTATCTATAAGAAGGTACAATTGCTGCTTGAATCTATTAGGTCATGCTATTTCTTTCCGTTTTCCAGTAATTTCTTCTACAGTCATATCAGCAGCAAAGGTGCTCTGGACAAAACGTTCTATTCAATATAAGTTCCAGCAATCAGGCTGGTGAAAAGTATGACTCCATACCCTTTGCAGTAATTAACCAGTCTTAATATTTTTAAAGATTAAATTCTGTATATCATCAAAGTCTAACCAAATATTAGTGTTACAAGATGCTTACTTTTAACTTTCAAGTATTTGGACTGGTTTTTGTCTTCCAAATGAAGCACTTTTGTGTTAAGAAAAAAAAAAAAGGAAATCTGCTCCAGACTTAATCCATTTCATCATTTAGGCTGAACAATGAGGGCTGGAATGATGTGAGCTTATTCAGAGTCTATTTAGGCAACTCTTGAGCACGTACTTTCATGCTCAGATGAGCTTTGAAACATAACTGAAGAAGAATATTTGTGATTTATGAATCTCCGATATCATCTGTACTGAGGAACTGAAAAATTCAAACATTCATAGAAAGCTATTATTTCATAACTTTACCCTAGACTTATTTACTTCATTTTGGATAATGTCATTTTTGGTAAATATTTCCTTAATAATCTAAGAAATGCTGTGCAAAAAAAAAAAAAAGAATATTTTCACACTAATATTCAGTAAAGGAAAACTATATTGAAAGCTGAAATATTCCTTTTTTAATTAATTTTCTTTATTTGTAGTCATCTGGAAAGAAAAGGTGTACAGGAGGAGGTCACTGGTTAAACTTATTTTTGTGGTTCACTTGAGAAGTAAAATTCTACAATACTGTATTACTTAAAATACTTGGCTGATCTGCTTTTTCAAACAAACTGTTATTCAAGAATGAAATTCTGGGTGCAGTACGTGTCTTTGATTTTTAAAGTACCTGTTTTTTTTATCAGTAACTTCATTCTACTTGGATCAACAGTCAAAGTCCATGAAAGCATCGGTCAAGTCATCTGCTGAAAAAGACCTCTTCTAAGTTATGAAAAGCAAAGCTGTCACTTTGATGACTAAGATGTGCTTCATCTAAACCATGGTCTTTTCAACCACTTCATATGCATCTGAAAGTTGGACAATGAGAAAGGAAAACGGAAGAAATGATGCATCCGGATATAGGTGTTGGCAAAGAATACTTCATATACTGTGGACTGTCAAAAGAATGAACAAATCAGTCTAAGAAGAAATACAGCCACAATGCT